>NC_091767.1:109310945-109617273 GCF_029378745.1 Bos indicus | reverse complement strand
GATATACTCACTTATCCAAGGTCACACAGCAAAAATAGAACCTGGACAAATCACTGGGGCTCCTGATTCTCAGTACTCTTTGGAACTCCTGCTAGGTCTGAAGTCCTCTAATTCTTGTAATGGTTACTTTTCCCTTTGATCTCTTTCCCTTTAGCCCATTTATTTTTTCTGTGAGATCTGCAGTGCTGGCTGGAGTTTGAAGCCCAGAATCTCCATCAGTGTTCAAAGGCTCTCTCTTTTTGCTCATATGTAATCTTCAAAAAGCCCTTTTCTCCCACTGGTGATCTTCCCTGGGGGAACCCTGGTAAGGCCCTAAAATAGGAACTGCAGCCTGGCTAAATAGGGCTTTTCGGCTAATAGAATCAATGACTGGCAGGGGAGAAAACAGGAGAAGAGGTGGGTAGCTCTTTGTCAACCGTCTGCTCTTGGCACTGGGGGCTTCTTAAGTCCATTAGCCTCTGTTAATTTCTCCGGTGTTTGATGGCGAAGGAGATGTAACCGGCTGGAAATAGTCTTTGAGTGGGTGATTCACACCCGAAACTGACAGGCTGAGATAAACCCGTTTAGGGCAAGAAGAGCAGCATCTCCACCCATCCAGAAAATTTGAGGAGTGGGAGGAGAGAACCCCATGATCCAATGCCAATCTCTTGATCACGGATTCCCTCCTGAGATGCTGTCACCCGGGGGCTTAGCATAACCGCTTTAGAGCCGGGATTTGGAAAGTAGGGGGGGGTCACTGCTCTGCGATCAGCTCAGAAACAATGGGTTTCAAACCTCGATTTCCCTTTTGAAAACTTCAGTGGCTGGACAGGCACTAGGGGCAGATAGAGATGAGGACAAACATGGAAGAGCACCTTCCCCTCCTGGAGATCAGTGTGTGTGTGGTGTGTGTGTGTGTGTTGTGTGTATGTGTGGTGTATGTATGTGTGGTGTGTCTGTGGTGTGTGTAGTGTGTGTGGTGTGTGTAGTGTGTGTGGTGTGTGTAGTGTGTGTGGTGTGTGTGTGTTTGTGGTGTGTGTGTGTGGTGTGTGTGCTCTGTGTGTGTGTGTGGTGTGTGTAGTGTGTGTGGTGTGTGTGTGTGTGGTGTGTGTGTGTGTGGTGTGTGTGTGGCATGTGTTTTGTGTGTGGTGTGTGTGTTTGTGGTGTGTGTGTGTGGTGTGTGTGCTCTGTGTGTGTGTGTGGTGTGTGTAGTGTGTGTGGTGTGTGTGTGTGTGGTGTGTGTATGTGTGGTGTATGTATGTGTGGTGTGTGTAGTGTCTGTGGTGTGTGTAGTGTGTGTGGTATGTGTGTGTGTGTGGTGTGTGTGTGTGGTGTGTGTGTGTGTGGTGTGTGTGTGTGTGTGTGGCGTGTGTTTTGTGTGTGTGTGTGTGTGGTGTGTCTGTGGTGTGTGTAGTGTGTGTGGTGTGTATAGTGTGTGTGGTGTGTGTGTGTTTGTGGTGTGTGTGTGTGGTGTGTGTGTTCTGTGTGTGTGTGTGTGGTGTGTGTAGTGTGTGTGTGTGTGGTGTGTGTGTGGCATGTGTTTTGTGTGTGGTGTGTGTGTGTGTGGTGTGTGTAGTGTCTGTGGTGTGTGTAGTGTGTGTGGTATGTGTGTGTCTGTGATGTGTGTGTGTGGTGTGTGTGTGGTGTGTGTGTGTGGTGTGTGTGTGTGTGTGTGGCGTGTGTTTTTTGTGTGTGTGTATGTGGTGTGTGTGTGGCGTGTGTTTTGTGTGTGGTGTGTGTGTGTGTGGTGTGTGTATATTGTGTGTGTGTGGTGTGTGTGTGTGGTGTGTGTATGTGTGGTGTATGTATGTGTGGTGTGTGTACTGTCTGTGGTGTGTGTAGTGTTTGTGGTGTGTGTGTGTTTGTGGTGTGTGTCTGTGGTGTGTGTCTATGGTGTGTGTGTGTGTGTGGCGTGTGTTTTGTGTGTGTGTGTGTGTGTGTTGTGTGTGTGGCGTGTGTTTTGTGTGTGTGTGTGTTGTGTGTGGCGTGTGTTTTGTGTGTGTGTGTTGTGTGTGTGGGGTGTGTGTGTGTGGTGTGTGTTTTGTGTGTGTGTGTGTGTGTGTGGTGTGTGTGTGTGGTGTGTGTTGTGTGTGTGGCGTGTGTTTTGTGTGTGTGTGTTGTGTGTGTGGCATGTGTTTTGTGTGTGTGTGTGTTGTGTGTGTGGTGTGTGTGTGTGTGGCGTGTGTTTTGTGTGTGGTGTGTGTGTGTGTGTGTGGTGTGTGTGTGGCATGTGTTTTGTGTGTGTGTGTGTGGTGTGTGTGGTGTGTGTGTGTGTGGCGTGTGTTTTGTGTGTGGTGTGTGTGTGTGTGTGTGTGTGTATGTGTGGCATGTGTTTTTTGTGTGTGTGTGTTGTGTGTGTGGTGTGTGTGTGTGTGGCGTGTGTTTTGTGTGTGGTGTGTGTGTGTGTGTGTGGTGTGTGTGTGTGGTGTGTGTTTTGTGTGTGGTGTGTGTGTGTGTGTACTGTGTGTCATGAATGAATGGGGGTGGGGATATGAGGGCAGAGAGGACGCTGAGACAAGAGAGGCAAGAAGTGGGAAGGTCAGGAAAGGCCAGTTTGTGTAAGTCCTTCCTGGCCCCCAAGAGGAAAATCCGTTTTTTTGGAGCAAGAGGCAGGAGGAGGATGAAGTCTCAAAGCCTCTGGAGAGAGCTCTGAGGAAAAGGAACTGGCTCTCCTTCTGGTGCCTTTGGAGGGGACAGTGAGGACGAACATGGGGTAGATGCCCCAAGAAGACAAAATGCAATGCCGTCTGGGAAGGCGTTCTCCATCATGTCCAGAATCTGCTGCTCTGGAGGATGAGTTCCTGGTTCTGCGAAGTGTGGACCTGTGCGTGAAGACCATCGGACACCACGTGGGATTAGGAGACCGCCGGGCCCGTCTAAGGCACAATCCTCCCCACTCACCTCCCTGCACAGTCCATGGGCACGTCCTGTTGGTGCCACTTCCACTCTATTCCAACCAGCCTGCTGGTCCCATTGCTAGAATCCCAGCCCGAGCCATTTCCTTCTCCCCACAGGCAGCTGCGCTGGCCTCCTAGTGATCCCTCACCTGCCAGCCTTTGTCTAACCTATGATCTACCCTCCCCAGAGCAGCCTGAGTGATATTTAAAAAATGTAAATCAGATCATCTTTTAAAAATATAAAAAATCCTCTAGTGGCTTCTCATGACTCTTAGAATAAAACCCAAATCCCATCGTCATGGTCCATGAGCCCCTGAACTAAGTGCTTTTTCTCCCCTCTGACCTCACCTCGTGCCACACCCCCCGGAGTCCCCACTTCTCTTCCCACCTCCAGATCAGTGCTCACTGTGGTCCTCTGTCTGGAGCCCTCTGCCCACGGACCTTTGCACGATTATTTTTTCCCTCCTTTTTCAGGTCTCAGCCTTCCTTAGACCCCCTTTTGAAATTAACCTCCCGCCCCCACCTCGCTAGTCTCTTCATCTAGTTCTGTTTTCTTATTGCTTCTCGCCGTCTGGAATCATCTCGCGAATGCATGAACTGTTTCTGTACTTTATGTCTTCCACCATGACATCGCAAGCTTCTAGCAGAGAGCTCATCTGCCCGTTCACCCCCCGAGTGCTGGGCAGGCAGGATGCTCTCAGAACACACTTGTGTCTGTTGCTGCTGACACATACACACTCAGATCAGATTAGATCAGTCGCTCAGTCGTGTCAGACTCTTTGCGACCCCATGAATCGCAGCACGCCAGGCCTCCCTGTCCATCACCAACTCCCGGAGTTCACTCAAACTCACGTCCATCGAATCAGTGATGCCATCCAGCCATCTCATCCTCTGTCGTCCCCTTCTCCTGCCCCCCAATCCCTCCCAGCATCAGAGTCTTTTCCAATGAGTCAACTCTTTGCATGAAGTGGCCAAAGTACTGGAGTTTCAGCTTTAGCATCAGTCCTTCCAAAGAAATCCCGGGGCTGATGTCCTTCAGAATGGACTGGTTGGATCTCCTTGCAGTCCAAGGGACTCTCAAGAGTCTTCTCCAACACCACACTTCAAAAGCATCAATTCTTCAGTGCTCAGCCTTCTTCACAGTCCAACTCTCACATCCATACATGACCACTGGAAAAACCATAGCCTTGACTAGGTGGACCTTTTTTGGCAAAGTAATGTCTCTGCTTTTCAATATGCTATCTAGGTTGGTCATAACTTTCCTTCCAAGGAGTAAGCTTCTTTTAATTTCATGGCTGCAGTCACCATCTGCAGTGATTTTGGAGCCCAGAAAAATAAAGTCTGACACTGTTTCCACTGTTTCCCCATCTATTTCCCATGAAGTGGTGGGACCGGTTGCCATGATCTTCGTTTTCTGAATGTTGAGCTTTAAGCCAACTTTTTCACTGTCCACTTTCACCTTCATCAAGAGACTTTTTAGTTCCTCTTCACTTTCTGCATAAGGGTGGTGTCATCTGCGTATCTGAGGTGATTGATATTTCTCCCGGCAATCTTGATTCCAGCTTGTGTTTCTTCCAGTCCAGCGTTTCTCATGATGTATTCTGCATATAAGTTAAATAAACAGGGTGACAATATACAGCCTTGACGAATTCCTTTTCCTATTTGGAACCAGTCTGTTGTTCCATGTCCAGTTCTAACTGTTGCTTCCTGACCTGCATACAAATTTCTCAAGAGGCAGATCAGGTGTTCTGGTATTCCCATCTCTTTCAGAATTTTCCACAGTTTATTGTGATCCACACAGTCAAAAGCTTTGGCATAGTCAATAAAGCAGAAATAGATGTTTTCTGGAACTCTCTTGCTTTTTCCATGATCCAGCAGATGTTGGCAATTTGATCTCTGGTTCCTCTGCCTTTTCTAAAACCAGCTTGAACATCAGGAAGTTCACGGTTCACATATTGCTGAAGACTGGCTTGGAGAATTTTGAGCATTACTTTACTAGCGTGTGAGATGAGTGCAATTGTGCAGTAGTTTGAGCATTCTTTGGCATTGCCTTTCTTTGGGATTGGAATGAAAACTGACCTTTTCCAGTCCTGTAGCCACTGCTGAGTTTTCCAAATTTGCTGGCATATTGAGTGCAGCACTTTCACAGCATCATCTTTCAGGATTTGGAATAGCTCACCTGGAATTCACCTCCACTAGCTTTGTTCGTAGTGATGCTTTCTAAGGCCCACTTGACTTCACATTCCAGGATGTCTGGCTCTAGGTCAGTGATCGCACCATCGTGATTATCTTGGTTGTGAAGATCTTTTTTGTACAGTTCTTCTGTGTATTCTTGCCATCTCTTCTTAATATCTTCTGCCTCTGTTAGGTCCATACCATTTCTGTCCTTTATCTAGCCCATATTTGCATGAAATGTTCCTTTGGTATCTCTGATTTTCTTGAAGAGATCTCTAGTCTTTCCCATTCTGTTGTTTTCCTCTATTTCTTTGCATTGATCGCTGAAGAAGGCTTTCTTATCTCTTCTTGCTATTCTTTGGAACTCTGCATTCAGATGTTTATATCTTTCCTTTTCTCCTTTGCTTTTCGCTTCTCTTCTTTTCACAGCCATTTGTAAGGGCTCCCCAGACAGCCATTTTGCTTTTTTGCATTTCTTTTCCATGGGGATGGTCTTGATCCCTGTCTCCTGTACAATGTCACGAACCTCATTCCATAGTTCATCAGGCACTCTATCTATCAGATCTAGGCCCTTAAATCCATTTCTCACTTCCACTGTATAATCATAAGGGATTTGATTTAGGTCATACCTGAATGGTCTAGTGGTTTTCCCTACTTTCTTCACATACACACTGCTGTGTATAAAAGAGAAAACTAATGCGCACCTAGCATATAGCACGGGGGGAAAGAAGTACAAGCTGTAAGACTGTATTAAATTCACCTGAAAAATGCATCCCAATGTGCAATAGGCATAGACAAAACGCTGTTTGATTCCACTTACAGGAGGTACTGAGAATAGTCGCATTCATAGATTCGGAAAGTACATTGGTAGATGCCAGGGGAGGCGGTGAAGGCGGACTTAGGTTTAATAAGGACAGAGTTTCACTCTAGGAAGGTGAAGAACTCAGGAGAGAGATGATGGCGAGAGTTGCACAACAATATGAATGTACTTAGTACCACTGAACTACACAGTTAAATATGGTTAAAATAGGATGTTTCATATTATGAGGCCTTTACTACAATAAAAAAAGCATTTTAAAAAAAGGAGCTGGAAACTTTCTTGGCAAACCCCCTCCCCCCCGCAAACAAAAACATACTTGTTTAATAAATGAGTGAATGAATGAATGAATGAGTCAGACACTCTTGGGTCTGACATCTTGGATCTGCTATCTACAAGCTCCTTTAAGCCTGACATTCAGGGCTCTTAAGACCAGGTCTTGTTTTATCTTTCCAGTGCTGGGCCTCTTGACTTTCAGCTCCCCATTCATTCGGCTGAGGTTCTTGCACGCCCTCTTCCTTGCGGTCCAGCTTAAACTTCTCTTCTAGTGCTCCAATCACTGGGTCACCAGTGCACAAGAGATTCATGGCCTAATTATAAAATGACCCGTTTTATTCCTTAAAGGGTACTGGCCACAGTTTTACTAGGGATGGGCTTCCAAGAGTCACTTGAACATTTTCCTCCTGTGTTGATTCATCTTCTCTTGTAATAAAAACTTTCAGACCAAAAAAGAGAATTTTGGCTAACTCTCATGACAGAGGGGTAAATAAAGCCCAGAGAAGTCAAGTACCTCACCCAGGTCACACAGCGAGTCAGCAGCAGAATCGAGACTAGAAGCCACGTTTCCTGCCTACGTGCTGTGGATGTGGCTTCAGGGAGCTGGTGGCTGAGTCACTTTGGATTCAGCCTGGGCAGGCAGCCCAGGGCCCAGTCTGTCTTGGCTGTGCCCTGGGCACAGTGTGGCTGGCGGCAGCTGGAGGCCATTAGGGGCGTGCAAGTCCCTCTTGCTGATACCCTCACGTACAAACATTATTCTTGGAGCCAGTGCGTGGGGACAGTGTACCCAGCTGGCTGTAGCAGGTATCAGCTTGCATACCTGTAGCCTCCTCTGAGGCTTCCCTTCTTAGGGGTCTGGACTGAGATTTCTACCAAGAGAGCGGGAACAAGGCTGAACCCTGGAGGTTTCCACCCAGGCTGACGGGTTTCCTGGGTTCAGCCAGTTTTGGGTCGGGGAGAGGTGATTCTCAAAGGGAGAGGTGCTGCCCCCTTCAGGGTATTTTGGGTATTTATGAAGGTGTTTTCTGGTTGTCCAACGTCTGCGGAAACTGAAAACAATTAGTGGGTGGAAGATAGAATTGTCCAATATATTGCCTGTTCTATGAGTTTGAGTAGGCTCTGGGAGTTGGTGATGGACACGGGAAGCATGGCGTCCTGCAGTCCATGGGGTTGCAGAGAGATGGACATGACTGAGCGACTGAAATGAACTGAGAGTTCCATATTACAAAGAATCCACTTGCATCTTTCTGAGCAACTTTTACATGTCTCACTGGAAATACATGTAAATGAAAACCAGTTTATAGTTTTATGTATGTCTAGAACTCTGTAACTCTTTATCTATCTATACAAAGAAATCTATTTTCTGCATGGTTTTAAGATACACTGAAGTTTCTAGGAAAGCAACTACTGGGTAAATCAATGATGGACTGTATTTTTTTTGTTATTGTCCAAAACTTTGCCAAAAGTAGTTTACCATTCAGAAAATTATGTTGTGGATGGCAAGGCCACTGCTGAATTTAAGATGCCGATACCTTCCCCCAGCTCCCAGTCTGTCTCTGCAGTTATAAATATAGAAAGGTGCTTATTTAGCCCTTATTTCAAAATGTCAACGATAGAGAAAAAATGTCAACAGTCGTCAGTTGAATACTGTCTTATGTCTCCTAAATCCCAACCTGCTTATTAGAAAGAGGTGCAGACATCTTATCGATCCGTGTGTCTTCCCCAAGTCATGTATGAGCAATTATTTATTGAAATATAATATTAAGATATCTCCTTTTCTTTGTTTTAAAATATTCTATATCATTATCTTTAAAATATATTTATTTAAAAATTATGTGTAAAGGTTGTACTATAACCTGTAGGTAGTATACATACCTTTACTAGGGTACATAATAGTGTATATCCTACACTATACTAGCTCATCATAGTAAATGGGGTGTTATAAAAGAATTGCTGTGAAAGGGGTATTTGGTCCTAAGAGAAAAATAAAGCCTGTTGCCTAACCCCTAGGGGCATACATCTGGTTTATCAATACCACCTAAATCCTGTCTACATTTTCCTTCCTGGAGCTCTGACTCACATGCAGCTGTATGGTCTTTACTAGGTCACTTCAGTCGTGTCCGATTCTTTGAGACCCTGTGAACTGTAGCCCACCAAGCTCCTCTGTCCATGGGATTCTCCAGCAAGAATACTGGAGTGTGTTGCCATTTCTTTCTCCAGGGGATCTTCCCGACCCAGGGACTGAACTGGTGGTTCTTACATCTGCTGCACTGGCATTCGAGTTCTTTACCACTGATCTTTGTTCATTCATTTGCTGATTCAACATAGATTAAGACCTGCTAGGTTCCAGGCGCATTGCTAGGCCCCCGTGTACATCATTTCATTTAATCTTGACGCCCACCCTGCAGAGTAGGAGTTATTATCCTTCGCTTGCAGACCCAGGCCCAGGTCCCAGTGAATTCCCAGGTCTTCAGAAGCAACAGAAAAGCAAACGGGCATTTGCAGTCCAGTGTGATCCCTGCTTTTATAGGGGAAGCACAGGGCCACAGGACCCAGAGGATGGGTGTCCAACCCTCTTTCAGAGGGAGGGAAGGCTGGTGTAAAGGTGGATTTCTGATGGGTCAGTGTCCGAGCTCAGCCTTAACGGGTGGGTAGGAGTCAGGGAGGCAGAAGAAGGAAGCAGTTGTAGGCTGGGGGATGCAGTGGAAGGGTTCAGTGGCGGGAATGAGCTTGACAGGCCTGGAGCTTGCACTCTGTTCATTCTGGTTGGAGTCCCCAGTGAGTGGGGTGGATGAGAGAGGAGGCTGTGGGCAGGGAGGAGGTAGCCTCTCGTAGTGGTGCCTGATTTCCTGGGTGCAGCCCAGAAAATCTCTCACTTGGTTTCACAGGCAATAGGGAGCCATGGAAGACTATATACAATGGAATGGTGTGGTTAGTGCTGTGGCGTGGAGCGATCACTGACATTGAAAACTGGTGACTGACTGGTGAAGGCATAGCTGAAGACTAAGAGACCAGGTCAGAAGCTCTTAGCCCAACTAAGTAGTTCACTAATAATGCAATTATTTGTTGAGCGTCTCCCATATTGTAGTCACTGCTGAAGTTAGAAGCCCCCAAAGACCCCAAAGTCAGAAGTCTGATCACTTAGTTCCTACAAACCCAGTATGAACCAGAATCGTCACAGTAATTAGGTCCCTGGGCCAAACCCACCCCTTGGCCTTCTGGGAGACCACATTTGTTTACAGTGCTAATCCAATGAGCAGTTCCCTTCGAAAAGGCAGCAAAGAAAAGGCAGCAAAGGAGTCATCTGGCTCCTGGATAAACCTATATTTTGGATAATTTATTATTGTTCAGAAATGCTTTCTAATTGACTGAATATTAATTAGCTGAAGCTCTGTGTAGATGAAGATGTTAAGCTGCCATTACAAAAATGCTTGCTTGCGTTCATATCCATACGGTGCAGTCATCAGTTACAACAGTGGAGAATCAGCCGCTGTGCTGAATAAAGTTCTCCTTGGAAGGGGAAGATGTTTGAACTTAAAGGCCAGTTAGTCACAAGGGTGATGCGGGGGCCTGCAGGTGAGCAGGTGTTGGGAGATGCTGGGGGAAGGGAGATGACTAGATACACAGTCCTTAGGGAAGAAAAGGAAGATCATGAGTCTAGAGAAAGCTGAGTGAGCCCTTCCAGTTAAAGACTTCCTAGACCTGCTTGCTCTCATTCACTTACTCAATAATGTTAAATAGCATTTGCCATGTAGAGCAGAGGTCGAAAGAGATACAGCCCCTGTCCTCATGGAATTTATAATTTATTGGGGGATACAGACATTAAACAGCTGATTAGACAAATGATTATTTAATTACAATTGTGATAAATGTCATTAAAGGACAGTTCAGGATGATATATGAGAGGGAATCACCATTTGATGGAATGTGATTTTGGGGTGGGCTTTCTAGTGCCACTATGGAGAACAGTGTGGAGATTCCTTAAAAAACTGGAAATAGAACTGCCTTCTGACCCAGCAATCCTGCTGCTGGGCATACACACCAAGGAAACCAGAATTGAAAGAGACACGTGTACCCCAATGTTCATCGCAGTGCTGTTTATGGAAGCAACCTAGATGTCCATCAGCAGATGAATGGATAAGAAAGCTGTGGTACATATACACAATGGAGTATTACTCAGCCAGTAAAAAGAGTACATTTGAATCAGTTCTAATGAGGTGGATGAAACTGGAGCCTATTATACAGAGTGAAGTAAGCCATAAAGAAAAACACCAATACAGTATACTAACGCATATATATGGAATTTAGAAAGATGGTAGTGATAACCCTGTATGCGAGACAGCAAAAGAGACACAGATGTATAGAATGGTCTTTTGGACTCTGTGGGAGAGGAGGAGGGTGGGATGATCTGGGAGAATGGCATTGAAACATGTATAATATCATATATGAAATGAATCGCCAGTCCAGGTTTGATGCATGGTACAGGATGCTTGGGGCTGGTGCACTGGGATGACCCAGAGGGATGGTACAGGAAGGGAGGTGGGAGGGGCTTCAGGATGGGGAACATGTGTATACCCGTGGCAGATTCATGTTGATGTATGGCAAAACCAATACAATATTGTAAAGTAATTAGCCTCAAATTAAAATAAGTAAATTTAAATTTTAAAAAATCTGAAAAAAAAAAAAAGACAGTGATGTTTGAAATGAGACTTGAGAACAAGCATAAATGGTAGCTCAGAAGAAAACCTGTTTTTGACCCCTGGGTCAAGAAGATCCCCTGGAGAAGGAAATGACTACCCACTCCAGTATTCTTGTCTGGAAAATCCTGTGGACCGGGGAGCCTGGTGGGCTTCATTCCACAGGATCCTAAAGAGTTGGACACATCTAAGAGACTAACACTTTTTTCTTGAGAAAGGGGTGTTTGAGATGAGACTGGAGACCAAGTATTAACAGGCAATAGCAAGTTGGGATGGGGGGTGC
Organism: Bos indicus; assembly: GCF_029378745.1. Classification (NCBI taxonomy): domain Eukaryota; kingdom Metazoa; phylum Chordata; class Mammalia; order Artiodactyla; family Bovidae; genus Bos; species Bos indicus. The sequence continues at coordinate 109,606,149 of NC_091767.1, read as the reverse complement.
GGCAGGGCGGAGGGAACAGCGGCTGCAAAAGCTCAGAGATGGACCACACAGACGAGGCCCGCCAGGTCACGTGTACACAGCAAGGAAGACGTGAAGCTGGAAGAAGGGGCGCCTCTCGGTGCATCTCCAACCCTGCTCTCAGATGACTCAGGCAGGAGCAGAGGGCTTTGCATCAGGGCACCTCAAATATTTTAGCAAATAAAAGGGTTAAACTGGACTGTTTAAACATCTTTATTTTTACTTTAGATCTGTAACTAGGTTATATCTTGAGTATTAATTCTTACCTCTTAGTGTGGTTGCCTAGGAGTACTCTGCTGAGGATTCTGAGGCTCTCTCCAGGTTAGAGCCAAAGAAAGGCATGGTTGATCAGTGATGATTTTTGTGGGTAAGGGGAAGAAATTGGTAGCTTCATCGTTGTTCAGTAGCTCAGTCATGTCCAACTTTTTGTGACCCCGTGGACTGTAGCATGCCATGCCTCCCTGTCCTTCACCATCTCTCAGAGCTTGCTCAAACTCATGTCCAGTGAGTCAGTGATGACATCCAACCATCTCATCCTGTGTCGTCCCCTTCTCCTCCTGCCCACAGTCTTTCCCAGCATCAGGGTCTTTTCCAGTTAGTTAGTTCTTCCCATCAGGTGGCCAAATTATTGGAGCTTCAGCTTCAGGATCAGTCCTTCCAATGAATATTCAGGGTTGATTTCCTTTAGGATTGACTGGTGTGATCTCTTTGCAGTCCAAGGGACTCTCAAGAGTCTTCTTCAACACCACAGTTCAAAAGCATCAATTCTTGGTAGCTTAAGAGGTCATTAATTGCTGTCTTATTTACTAGCTCTATTAACAAACCACCCTAAAATTTAGTAGTGCCAAATAATTATTTCTATTGTGCTGCCAGGTTTTGTGGGCCAGGAACTTGGATGGGCAAATCTGTGACTTGTCTTCTCATTCTCTTGACATTGTCCTTTGCAGAGCAAAAGTTTTCAAGTTTTTAATTCCAGTGAAGTCAAGCATATCATCTGCATCTTTCATGGATCGTGACTTTGGTATTGTATCTGCAAAGTCACTGTCACATCCAAGGCATTTAGGGGAGCAGTTAATTTTGTTTATTAAACTTGTATCTTTAATCTTGCTATAATCACTTATTAGGTCCTTTTCTGATGACAGACATAGTAACAGGTGTGAGCTTATATGACTCCAACCACTCCATACATTTTGAAAGTGTGGATTTGCTGTTTATTATTTGGTTGTTGTTACGTGTGTGAAACCTAAAAGCAAGTAAACAGAAATTCTAATTCCTAAAATTTAAAACGTATTTTAAAGAAGAAAAAAAAAAATGGAAGGATTTTTGAGGAAAGAATGTTTAACGTAGCCAATAACTTAAAAACAGTTCTTGAAAGAAGACTCTGCCCTTCTCTTGTTCTTGTAAGAGGCAACAATGATGTTGAATGTTCTTTAGCAAGCTCATTCTGAACACACTACATCTGCCACAAAGGGTACCTACGTCCTTTGGAAATGGATCCAGCTGAGGGTGTGGCTGCCTTAGGTTAAGCTTCTTGAAGCAGACTCTGAGAACGAGATTTGCAAGGAGACGGTATTGGTTCCGTTTAGCTCTTGGGAACGACACCTGGGAGAAAGAGAGAAGCAGGACTAGGCAGAGGGAGGAATTGAACTGCAGACACCTCAGCTCATTCTGCAGAAAGCTCCAGAGCCGAGATGGCCCTTCAGAGTTGTTCTCAATTGAGGTAAAGGGTCCAGGTCTTTGTAGCCTCATATGGAAGTGTCTGCTTCCGGGAGAGGACATCACCTTGGGTGAGTCAGTTCACTTCCACTAAGGGCAGTTCCTGGAGAAGGATGCTTTGTGAGCCTCCAGCAGTGAACATTCTCAGAGGAAGCTAGGGCAGTGGGTGCCTTGGTCCCAGAGGGACACGTGGGAGGCACATCATAGAGTCCACTGCTGCTGTGAAGCGGGTCTTGCCAAGGGAAGGCAATTGTGACAAATCTGCCATCCATTTGGGAAGAAACTAACAGGAGTGTGAGGCTCATAAAGACAAGAACCAGGTCTGATGTATCTTTCAGTTGAATTTAGCCCCGCAGTTTCGTGAATGTGAATGCCCAGAGGACTTCTTTTTAGCATGAATGAATGAAGGAAGGGATCTGAAGATAGAATTAAGTCATGTTGAAGAATTTTTCTGCAGGTCACAGCTTCCTCGTGGAAGGAAAAGCAATCCAAGTGTTATAGTCCTGTTTCTAGTGCCCATCAGCTCCTATTTATGTTTATTCATTTACCCATCCATCACTTAGCATTCATTGAGCAGCTGCTGTATTCCAAGCTCTATGCCAGGCACTCTGGATGCCAGGCACTGAAGATCTCAGAGTCTAGTAGGGTGAAACCACATCACCAATAAAGGTGATCCATCATGGAGTTTTAGAAGACAAATACACAAAACTCAGGGGAGCACTGAGCAGGAAAGAATGAGTCTTCCTGGGAAAGTGGTATCTTGAAGAAAAGATATTGGAATAGGGTTTTGAAGTATGAATAGGAGTTTACCAGGCAGGATAAGAATGATTGTATTAATATTACTGCGCACATTCTAATCCAGGCCAATCCAGGCTGTTTTCTACTTTCACTGTAATCAACAAAGGGCTAGGGTTAGAAAACTGAGTAACTTTGGAAATGAGGTGATTTAGTCTGTAGCAACCTCTGGGGCTTGCACGGCAGTGACGCCGGGGGCCTATGGAGAGGAATGTGCTTTACGTGGAATTGGTTTGTTTTAGCTCAGGTGTCCCCTGCTGCACTGTATTGCTCTTCTTCAATATGATTCAAGCCCAAATCACTGAGGACATAGATTAAAATTTCACGGTGATTAAAAAGCCTCTTTCTTCCATCCGTGCCTTTTCCCCAGGACTTAGCATTTAATTAGCCAAACATTCATTATCCAGGGAGTTCCAAAGTTTCCAGTGTACGCATCGACCCAAAAAAGAAACCAGAATCATATTTTAAAAGTCACGGTTGCAGTTGCTTCTGGTGAGTTACCATTTATACATTTTCCATCTGTGAGTATTTTCCTGGAGAAAACCACCTGTTTTCTCCCCACTTTGGTAGTAGAGAATCCAACAGATCGTATCTCAGAATAAATGCATTTTATCTATAGTAGTTTTCCACATTTTTTAAAGTCACAGAGTAATCTTCCATAAATACAAATCAGCTTTAGAGCCTCAAATAGATATGGACATTAAAAATTTTTTTCTTTTTTCAAATCTCTCATGAGAAGCCTACAAAATCAATTGAGAGAGAGAAACTCAAAGTGACAGTGAAGATGATGAGAAACCTGAGATGAGAGACACAGCTCGTACTGAGGGCACTTGGACAAACTCCAGAGGAGAAGGAGTGAATCGAAAAGTCGTGAGAAGTCCTGTCTTTGAATCTGAGGGACCTGGACTTCAAATTTCCTCCGTGCTCCTTGTTGAGACCTTAAATCTGTTACTTAATGTCTCCCACTTTGTGTTTTCACATCTACAATAAGGGGATAACCATGCTTACTGCAAAGCTGAGGTTTGAAGAAAGGATGCCAGATGCACTGAGCCTGCCCACTCAGTGTTCGCTTTCTTCCTGTTCGGGTCACTTCCTGTGCTCGGTTCCCACGGGGAAAAGTACCTCTTCCCTCTCAGCAAGCAGCTCCGGTTGGATAAGAGCAAAGGCTTCTGGGATTGCATTTCTTAGACATGTGCAGGGGGTACGGAAACTCCAGAATGAACAGAGCATCTTCTGGATGGTTCAGTTTTGTACTTTGGCAGCTCATTTAAACATAAATTTCAAATTAAAATAAACATGCACAGGCTGTAATGTAGAGGGCAAATTCCACATGTTTCATTAAAAAAACCCCAATTCAAAAGAAGCTCTTGCAGGCTGCTGTGGGAGGTGCCTCTTGGGGGCACAACTTTATGCTCATCTGACTTTAGGGGTGTGTGGTTCAGGGGAAGGATTTGGAAGCACAGCTCAGGAGTTGGCTGAAAGACTCTGGGTTGTTTTGTTATCGTCACACGCCTTCCAGGGGAGAATAAAGCAAGCTGTGTCATGGAGTTGCAGAGGACTTTTGAAGTATGATCATCTGTTTGGACAGGTCGGCAGAAGAAAATGTGCCGACACTGTAGGACAGATGGTTCTTAAACAAAGCATCTGCATCACGCACTGATTAAGCGTGTGTGGCTCCGGCAGGCAGGCTTTTCTTAGTGCTGGATTGTTAGGGTGACCACGTAACTTTCCATCCAAACCAGGACAGCCGAGAGGGAAGGAGGGTACGGTCAGTAATTACACGGGGACCACAGGCACCCATGAGGACGGTCCGGAGGTCCAGACACAGAGTGACTCTGCACCTAATGCTCTGTTTCTTTGATTCCAGGAGACCGTAAATCATATGGCGCATCATTGAGTTAGTAACAGCCTTTTGGAAACAAAAGGAAAAAGTTATGCCTACCAACTGCACGATGATGCTTATTTCAGAAATGTCCAGTAGAGATGATTTAGAATTGAGAAAACTCACGTTTTTCTACCTTGGGAAATTGGCAGTTCTATCTTGCATATTAAGGGTCTGAGAATGAAGGAAGCAGAAAGTGTCTTTACTTGGACCTAACCCCCCTACATAACAGTCCGTGAACTTCTAGATGTTCAAGCTGGATTTAGAAAAGGCAGAGGAACCAGAGATCAAATTGCCAACATCCATTGGATCACAGAAGAAGCAAGAGAGTTCCAGAAAAACTTCTATTTCTGCTTCATGAACTATGCTAAAGCCTTTCACTATGTGGATCACAACAAACTGTGGAAAATTCTGAAAGAGATGGGAATCCCAGACCACCTGACCTGCCTTCTGAGAAATCTGTATCCAGGTCAAGAAGCAACATTTAGAACTGGACATGGAACAACAGACTGGTTCCAAATTGGGAAAGAAGTGTGTCAAGGCTGGTATATTGTCACCCTGCTTATTTAACTTATATGCAGAGTACATCATGTGAAATGCTGGACTGGATGAAGGACAAGCTGGAATCAAGATTGCCAGGACAAATATCAGTAACCTCAGATATGCAGATGACACCACCCTTATGGCAGAGAGCAAAGAAGAACTAAAGAGCCCCTTGATGAAAGTGAAAGTGGAGAGTGAAAAAGTTGGCTTAAAACTCACCATTCAAAAAACTAAGATCATGACATCCAGTCCCATCACTTCAAGGCAAACAGATGGGAAAACAATGGAAACTGACAGACTTTCTTTTCTTGGGCTCCAAAATCACTGCAGATGGTGACTGCAGCCATGAAATTAAAAGACATTTACTCCTTGGAAGGAAAGTTATGACCAACCTAGGTAGCATATTAAAAAGCAGAGACATTACTTTGTGACAGAAGTCCTCATAGTCAAAGCTATGGTTTTTCCAGTGGTCATGTATAGATGTAAGAGTTGGACCATAAAGAAAACTGAGCATCGAGTATTGATGCTTTTGAAATGTGATGTTGTCTTCTCTTGAGAGTCCCTTAGAGAACAAGGAGATCAAACCAGTCTATCCTAAAGGAGATCAGTCCTGAATGTTAAATGGAAGGAAGTGAAGGAATTGAAGCTGAAACTTCAATACTTTGGCCACCTGATGCAAAGAGCTGACTGATTTGAAAAGATCCTGATGCTGGGAAAGACTGTGTGCAGGGGGAGAAGGGGATGACAGAGGATGAGATTGTTGGATGGCATCACTGATTCAATGGATCTGAGTTTGAGTGACTCAGGAGGAGCTGGTGTTGGACAGGGAGGCCTGGCGTTCTGCAGTCCATGGGGTCACAAAGAGTCAGACATGACTGAGCAACTGAACTGAACAAATCCATGCGTCATGGAGCATCTGCTCACGTACCTCTGAGACTCCTGGGTGGGTAGGCTGGGGTGCACTGCCTGGGTGACTGGTCTACTCTCCCTCTCCAACCTCATGTCCACAGGCCCTCCTGCTCCCTCTCCTCTCATCAGCCATTCTCCTGGAGCTAATCATAGCCACTGACACCTTTGAGAAGGTCAACTGAAGCTTAAGGACACATTTAGTTATTCATTCCTTCATTCTGCTCACTCACTTGGTGCCTTGTGCCAGGAACTTCACCGGGCAGTGGGGACATAGAAAGAAAAGTCCCTGTGCCTACTTTCAAGGGGCTGAGTCTAGTTGGGGTGGGAGTGTAGCCACATAAACAGGAAATCCCCACCCAGGGTGAAACAGACAGGGAGGGTCTAGACCAGGTGGTGGGTCTCTGGAAGCGAAGGCACTAGAGACTGATGACCAAAGACAATGGGATTGTCACAGGGAAGGAGGTGGGGCCTCGCTTGAAGGAAGCTGTGGTGTGAAAGAGCACATCCCGTTCACTATATGGCTGGGACAGAGGTGACCTGGGACGAGTGATGGCCTGAGGCTGGAGAGGTTGTGTGGGTGCAGGGTGTAGGAGAGGGAGAGACCAGGTCAGATTTACACCTTAAGAAAAGCACTCTGGAGGCCTGAAGACCAGTCAGGAGGCACCGGTTTAGACTAGACTCACAAGCCTCACAGCAGGGTCATCTAAATGAGAAATGACACAATACGGTAGTGGTGAGCCAATCAGGAAAGGGTTCAAAACAGTCACCCCACCTACGAGAGGTAGGGCAGGAATTTGGCCAGGGCTCTTGAGTCCTTGGCCAGCACGTGTCCCCTTGGTCTCATTGCCTCTTGTGTGTGTGTGTGTGTGTGTGTGTGTGTTTGTATTAGTTGCTCAGTCCTGTCCCACTCTTTGTGACCCCATGGACTGTAGATCTTTCCTCTGTCCATGGAATTTTCCAGGCATGAATATTGGTGAAGGATTGACATTCTCTTCTCTAGGAGATCTTCCTGACCCAGGGATCAAACCCAGGTCTCCTGCATTGCAGGTGGATTCTTTACTGTCTGGAATCTTCCTGCAGTGCAAGAGACCGGGGTTGAGTCCTTGGGTTGGGAAGATCCCCTGGATAAGGGAATGGCAACCCACTGCAGTATTCTTGCCTAGAGAATTCCACGGACAGAGGAGTCTGGCAGGCTACAGTCCATGGGGTTGCAGAGTCAGACATGATTAAGAAAAATTCAACCACACTGTGGGAAGCAGAGAGGACCTTTGTGCAAAGGAGGAAAAGATAGCCCTTTCTGTAGATGAGGGCAGCGCTAGCTCCCTTTCCTTCGAGTCTCAGCTGAGTGTCTACGCACTGGCTGGCCTTTCCAACCAAGCCACCTAAAGCAGATCTCCTGTTGACGGGCCGTTTCAGTCTCTGGGGTTCTTCTCATAAACCTGCTTGCCTGCTTGCTTGTGCCTCCCTCTCTAGGAAGTGAGTACTACGAGGAGAAAAGGGACTTCTGCCTTGCTCGCTGCTGTACACGCACCCTCAGATACAGTGCCTGAGATATATTAGGCGCTCAGCAAACATTTGCAGAATGAATAAATGATGTCTGGATTGATAGGGGATTGGAAGGGATCTCTAAGATCTCTAAGAGCCTTTGACAAATGTTTTATCATTGGAGCAGTGAAGACTGCCCCCGGAGCCATGAAACACAAGAATGGAGACCCTTCCATCTGGATGCAGAGGCCTTCGGAATTCTCTGGCAGTTCAGTGGTTAAGACTCCACGCTTCGCCTGTGGGCAGCCAAGTTCTATCTCTATCTCTGATCAGGGAATTAAGACGCCACATGTCACTGTGGAGCTGCAGAAAAACAAAAAGAACGAAGAGGACTTTCCCGGACACTGTGAGGCTGCCCTGGAAGACAACGAGTCTGCCTGCTTCCCTCCCGGGTCCATCCAGGAAACTGGAGGCCGTGGCCTTCCTCCTGTTGCGCACACTCCCTCCCAGACGCCGCATGGACCACACTAGCCCCGTGCCGGCTGAGTCTTGGGGGCCTTCCCGAGGCGGGAGCATCGCGGGGCCGTGGTCGTAGATCACTGGGCTCCGGAGCACGTCGTACATCACCGAGCGCCGTAAAACCGCCGCGGGCACCCGGGGACGCGCGCTGGAAGCGCTTGGCTGCACAGCGTCTCTGGGAGTAATTGTCCTCATCTGTAACTTTCCCTGTGCTTGGGAGAGCTGTCTTCTCCCTTCTCTTCCTCTCTCTTTTCTTCTCGCTACTCTCCCTTACCCCTTTTTCCCTTCTTCTCTCTTCTTTTATTTTCTAGGAGGGAGCAGTGCTCCTCGGGTAGAAAGATGCAGCGTGCGCAAGGTAGGTAAACAGAGATGACGGATGGAGAACGCGCCGGGGATCCCGGAGCACAAGGGGGGCAAACCCAGTAGAAAAAACTGCTGGGAGGTGACCCTGTGGAGAGCAATGTAGCTGGGCTCCGGAATAGGCTGGGTTCTCTGGAGAGGTTGGTGATGCGTCGGTTGACGGTAGTGGGAGGGAGTGTGGTCTTGGAGTTTGGAGAGACCTCGCTGTGAATCCTGGCTCTCTGTGTTACTTGATGAGATGATGGAAGGAACGTCCCAGTGTCTTGGGAAGAGGGTGGTCAGGTATTGGTCTGAAAGCCTGTCCTGCTTCTCCCCTGACCCGATCCCCTCTCAAGCTTCCCTTTTCTCTATTGCTGGCAGTGGGACAAGAATCGTGAGTCCTTCAGGACGCCATGGTGAAGCATGAAGACAAAGACAGACAGCGAGGTGGTTGACAAGCTGCGAAGTGCCCTGCAGACAAGCGCTGGTCCTGGTCGTCAACCTCTGTGAATGCACCGCAGGGGCTCCCCGGGCACTCACAGTCCAGGGACCCCTTGCCCCAGAGCTGCGTCCACCAAAGAGGACACTGGTGCCTGGCCCTCCAAGGCATCCCAGGCGACCGGTCTTTGAACAAATCAGATAGAAAGTGGAGAGAGGAAGAAAGAGAGGCGATAGGTCCTTGGCCACTGGCCATCTGGATGAGGCAACGGGAGCTTGGGAAAGAGGCCCTGTGTGGCTTTGTGGATGGAGAGAATAGAGAGTCCTGTGTTTTCTTTGGCCAGTGTTTGGCTGACCCGGGAGATGGCCACATGCATGGGGTGGTTATTGTATAGCATCTGCTTCCCATTCAGCAGGGCCATCGGAGCAGCTGGACTGGCAGAGGGGCCAGCTCCTGTGTTGATGGGCGCGTGGGCTCTGGAATCCTGCAGATCTGGCTATCTGTGTGCCCCGAGGCTCACGGTTCAGACTTTCCCAGACACCAAACGTTTCCCAGACACCAAACCAGTCACCAAATGTTGGGCATGGAGGCTGCTTCCACTTTTGCACAGCTGATGGTATCACCATGATAAGCATCCTCAGACCCACCCCCGAGAGCCTGAGGTTTGGAATTCTGTGGGTTCCCTGATGAACTGCTGTATATGTCCTCTGGCTGAACAAGAGGTACACGCTTTGCCACGCCAGTGGACTCATCCTGGCCAGCGCTAAAGACGGGGCCAAGTTCCTGACGCAGCACCTTTGATAGGGCCGGATGGCGGTTCAGTGCCTTCGATCTGCAGGCCTGTCTATTTCTGGAAGCAAACGGATGGCGCCCATCCTGGAGTCAGTGTTTGGAAACATACAACAAAAGGGGAGCTTTATTAACCCTGGAAATGGACTCTCAGCTCGAGTTTCCTCTTCCACACCCGTCTTGTTCATCTCACAGCTCAGTGAACTGTTAACATCACATAGATCTTTTGTTCCCGCCGCGAGTCCAGTTACTCCAGGCTCCCGCTAACTGCAGATGGCTGATGTTTAGTTTTCCCAGGGAGCAAGAGAAAGAGGGAGAGGTTAGATCTGTCTAGATGGCCTCGGCAGGGTGGGTGCGGAAGGGGAAGGGCAGACTGTCTCTTGACCCCTGCGGCGTCAGACGCTTGCCTCTTCTCCTGCTGGTGTCGCTGAAACCCTCACATCTGCTTTCCTGTGCTGATGAAGCCCTCTGCTCGGGCCATCCTTCGGCAAAATGCACTGAGATGACTCCGGCTGCCACTTGTCCACTTGAAGCGGAGCTACGAGTCCTTGTGAAGCTAGAAAGGGGCACCAGAGTCTGACCCATCATTGAATCCTGATTTCTCTTGTAGATGAGTCCCCCAAGAGGACAAGGAGAGAGGGAAACACACGGTCATTTAAAGGTAAAAGCCAGTGTGCCTTCCACTTGCCTGAAGGGGCCTGACACCCTCCTCGATTTGACCTTGAGATGGCCACGGAAATATGAAGGTGGCGTGGTCTAGAGAATTGAACAGTCAGCCCAAAAAACAGAAGCCTGAAACTCTTTGTTCACAGGTAGGATGGCCATCTCATCACCCTTTGGCAACTGACTCTTGAAATTCAGATGGGCTCTTGAAGGTCAGTTGACTCTGAAAGGTCATGTAATTTGCTCAGGGCCATCAGAGACTTGTGGGCTCATCCAGGAGGCTAAGAATTTAATATCTCACCCAACCTAGAGTAATCACATCTCAATTTAGTGTTTATTTGGGAGGGAGAGGAAAACAGTGTTTGGTTCATAAAAAATATGTATCTCTTTATTTAGTTAAAAATCTAAAAGATTTGTTACAAGATTTTCCAGCTTGTCTAGCTCTTGGGGCACATTCCTAAATAATCGCCTAGCTGGCGCAGAGGTGGCCCTGTGATGTGCAGCTGGATTCTGCTGTTTGTACAGACTGAGGTGGTGACTGTGGGGGCTTTGCTTTCTATGACAAGAGGCAAAGCTGGTTGACCGTCTTCCACTGTGTAAGGCGGAAATCTGAGTTACCTGACACTACATTTCTGGTGGATGTCAGAGAGGCTTTATGTAGCACCTCTTACAGACTACGGGGTCATGAAGAGCTGGACACGACTGGGTGACCGAGCACCAGCGCCATAGACTAGTGTGGGCTTCCCAGCTGGCTCAATGGGCAGAGAACCCGCCTGCAATGCAGGAGACTCAGGAGACCTGGGTTCAATCCCTGGGCTGGGGAGATCCCCTGGAGGAGGGCATGGCAACCCACTTCAGTATTCTTGCCTGGAGAATCCCATGGACAGTGGAGCCTGAAGGGCTACAGTTCATAGCGTCGCAGAGTCAGATAGGACTGAAGCGACTTAGGCAAGCACGCCCAGACAGACTGGTACAGACCGATGTGGGCTGGCGTAGACGGGGGTCCTGAGCAGCTGTCACAGGCTTACTCCAGCTTCCAGAGTGAACCGGGGTCCCTAAGAAGACGCTTCTGGTTGGTGGTGACATCTTTTCTCTATTATGTTACGCTCCTTATTTTACCGGATCCAAACTCATCAGTTTTACTCCTTTCCAGATATTGACTCTGTCAAATATCACCCAACTCAGTTTGGACCTAGAGGAAGATAGAAGGAAAAAAGAGAGGAATATTTCTTTAAAGGTGGAGCTCCCCTCCAAAGGCTCTTGGGATCCCATACTCCAGCCCTGAGACCAAAGGCCCCAATGAAAGATAGATTTGTCCTGATTCTCTCATACCTCTGCCAAAGGCTCCCTGTGCAGGCCAGGAAGAGAAAGTTGGAGGAGTAAATTGGTGTTGTAAACCAGCTCTCAAGGGCAATGTTTTCCTGAGACAAGAAATTGTTTACAAGCTCCATGGGAGTGCCATTTCCATAAAACAATCATGATGCTCATTACCAAGCATTTTCATTTATTCATTAAAACAGGTACCTGCAGGACTTGGCAAACCTTTGTTTGCTGGGTACTGTAGATTTCTGTTTCTCCAAAGGGGGATTTTGGAGGAATATTTGCTCTTTTAATGTCTTCGATCTGATGATGGTAACAAGTACCATTCTCCGAGGGCTTCCTTGAGGCCAGTCACTTTTGACACATTGGATTGTCAAATCTTCACAAGGTTGGTCATATCATCCCATTTGATAAATGAAGAAAACGGGATGCACAGATATGTGGTGACTCGTCTGAGACTTTTTAGCAGGCAGGCAGGGGGGCTGGACACCTGCTGCTCTGGGAAAAAGTGGACAGGATAAAGTGGCTTTCGAACTAAAGGGCAGGTAGGAAGCCGCGCAACTGCTTTATGTATTTCCCTGCGCTGCTCTGGCCTTAGCAGGAGGCTGAGGAGCTCCAGGGTATTTGTTGAAAGGGAAATCTGACACTGGGGGTGAGGGGCCTGAGAATGGCATACAACTGAGATTCATTCTGGCTTCAACCTTAATGTGATTGGGGAAATTTGGGTCCAGTCCTACCACTGGGGTCAAATCACATCCTTCCTCTGGACTTCTGTTCTCTGCTTATAAAATCGGGGAAATTAACTAGTTTAAGAGGTTCGTGGTTCTTGATTGGATCCAAGTAGGATTCTTGGAGGGGGGGCCCATGAAATTACAAGCGCGTGTTTCAGATGTGTTTTGACCTAACAATAATGATGATAATGACAACAAAGAGACCATTTATTAAGTGCTTATTATTATTATGTGATTTAATTTTCACAAAACCCTACAAGGCAAGGGTTATTATTTTCATTTTACAAGTGGGTGAAACAGGCTTGGGGAGGTTGAACAACTTAGTTAAGACTGAAGGTAAAGCTCTTGAGTGGCAGAGACCAGGGTAAGACCACAAGGAGTCCTTACTCTTAACCATCACTGTGTAATATCATTATTCCAAGCTACCTTTTCAGGCCTCAAAGATGTAAAGAATGACTGTATGGAATCAGTTTCTGGCAAATCATGGTTTGGAAGAGAGAGCTGATCAGCAAGCCCCTTAAACCCTCCCGTCCCCAGAGAAGTTTGCGGTTTATTCAGCAGCTCAGCCATTCATTCAAGAAACATCAGCCTCCCCAGAGGGGCTTGTGCAGGCGCAGTGGGCATGGCGCTCTCCCTGAGCTCATGGCCTTCAGGTGAGCCCTGTGTGAAAACTTTCGGCAGGAAGGGGTTAGGGCCAAGCTCCCATGTGCTTGCAAACATGATCTTGTTCAACCCTTGAGCTGGTTCCCTGGGAGGGTACGGTTGTCTGCATTTTGCAGTTTGGAAAATCAAGGCTCCAAAAGGTACAGCAACTGGGCAAAGTTTGTTGTTGCCATTCAGTTGCTCAGTCGAGTCTGACCCTTTGAGACACCATGGACTGCAGCACGCCAGGCCTCCCTATCCTTCACTATCTGCCAGAGCTTGCTCAAACTCATGTCCATTGAGTCGGTGATGCCATCCAACCATCTCATCCTCTGTCGTCTCCTTCTCCTCCCGCCTTCAATCTTTCCCAGCATCAGGGTCTTTTCTAATGAGTCAGCTCTTTGCATCAGGTGGCCAAAGTATTGGAGTTTCAGCTTCAGCATCAGTCCTTCCAATGCATATTCAGGATTGACTTCCTTTGGGATTGACTGGTTTGATCTCCTTGCAGTCCAAGGGACTCTTGAGACTCAAAGCTTATGCAACAGGAAGTGGCAAAGCCAGGGTTGGCATGCGTGTCTGTCTGAGCTGGGCACATCGCCACTGAGCACATGGCCTTCCTCATCTTAGCAGGAGAGGATCAGTCAGGACCCAGGAGGGTAGCAGGTGGATGTATCAGAGGAGGCGCCCCGCAGGTATGGCATATCTTCTTCATTTAGAGGATAAGGGCCCGAGGGCCAGAGAGGGAGCCGTTCTGCCCAAGGCTGGTGAGCTTCAGAGCTGGAATTCCTGCCTGGGCCCACCTGATGCCAGAGGGCACACGTGCCCTTCTCACGGGCACAGAGCAGGCCTTGTTAGACCATGCCAGGACTCCGGGCTACAGAATCCTCACCACCAGCGCCACTCGTCCCTACGGGCCGTGAGAGTTTAATTTCACCACGCAACTCAGACTGACTACCTGGGTTTGAAAGCTTTGCTCTTTATTAGCTGTGTGACCTAAGGCAGGTTTCTTGGCCTCTCTGGGCATATCTTTTCTCAGCTGTTAAATAGGAGATAGGAGTATAATAATACCAACCTCAGAGAGAATATGTGTGTTCAGTCACTCAGTTGTATCCGACTCTTTGCGATCCCATGAAACTGTAGCCTGCCAGACTCTTCTGTCCATGGAATTTTCCAGGCAAGAATACTGGTGTGTGTGTATGTGAAGTCGCTTCAGTTGTGTCCTGCTCTTTGCGATCCTATAGATTGTTGCCCACCAGGCTCCTCTGTCCATGGGGATTCTTCAAGCGAGAAGACTGAAGAATACTGGAGTGGGTTGCTATTTCCTTCTCCAGAGGATCTTCCGGACCTTGGGATCGAACCTGCATCTCCTGTGTCTCCTGCACTGGCAGGCAGATTCTTTACCAGTGAGCCACCTGGGAAGCCCCTTCAGAGAAAAACATGGTACCTGGCCAAGAGTGACTGACTGCTGCTTCATTGGAGGCTTTTATTTTCATTGCAAACAGGAAGGCAATCAATAAGTTATAAAGTTGCTGTATTGACACGGGGGGTGTTGGACGCCCTGGTCACGCTCAGATTCCACTATGGTTCTTGTATGTGACATTTCTTCTAAGCCAGGCACATAATTAGCAAAGGCAGTTTAGCCCCGAGGGCCTGGGTTCTGCCGTCACTGGCTGATGGCCTGGTGGGGGCTCACAGAGCTGTGGGAGGGGTGCTGAGGGACCCCTACCGTACCTCCTCCTCAGTGCTCCTTTCCCCGCTTCCGGCCCCAAAGCTGCCACTGTTTGCTTCCAAGAGGGAAAGACACACGAGCCACAGGCCTGTCCAGCTCCCACCCACCCTGGTGGATCTAAGAAAGCAAAAGTGTGGCCACACGTGTGTCATGAAGAAGCTGAGCACCAGGGATTCATGCGAGACCCCCTGTTGCAAGAGGCAGAGCTAGAATGCAAACTCTGATTTTTATCCCCAGAGTGAGCTCTCTTTCTCTTGCTCATCTGCCTCTTCTTTCTGTCTTTTTCTCTTGAGAGACTGAATATAACATGGCCAACAGCCAGACCATATATGACAATAGAACTCTAACCCACATCCTCACCAGCAATCGGCTTCAAATGATCAGAAGTTGACCAGTGGCTGCTAGCTTACGTATTTTTTGCCCTGGTTTTCAACTTGGGATGAACCAGAAGAAGCCAGATATGTTCCCCAAGACCACAGCATAAGATGACCCACTTCTTTAAAAAAACTTTTTTTTAAAAAATATTTAGTTAAAAAATTTTATTTTAATTGGAGGCTAGTTACTTTACAATATTGTGGTGGCTTTGGTCCTACATTGACATGAATCAGCCATGGGTGTACATGTATCTCCCCATCCTGTCTCCCCCCACCTCCCTCCCCATCCCATCCCTCTGGGTTGTTCCAGTGCACTGGCTTTGAGTGCCCTCCTTCATGCATCGAACTTGGACTGGTCGAGATGACCCACCTCTAGTAGGCCCGCTTTCAGCCTCTCGATGCCAACATCCTCCCATCTGACCTATGGGAAGCCTTCACTTTCATTTACTGCAAGGCTTTCCCATTTGCCTGCCGGCCTCTTGCTGCTGCTGCTACTGCTGCTGCTAAGTCGCTTCAGTTGTGTCTGACTCTGTGCAACCTCGTAGACGGCAGCCCACCAGGATGCCCCGTCCCTGGGATTCTCCAGGCAAGAACACTGGAGTGGGTTGCCATTTCCTTCTCCAATGCGTGAAAGTGAAAAGTGAAAGTGAAGTCGCTCAGTCGTGTCCAACTCTTAGCGACCCCATGGACTGCAGCCTACCAGGCTCCCACGC
Source organism: Bos indicus (assembly GCF_029378745.1). Lineage (NCBI taxonomy): Eukaryota > Metazoa > Chordata > Mammalia > Artiodactyla > Bovidae > Bos > Bos indicus. The sequence continues at coordinate 109,590,543 of NC_091767.1, read as the reverse complement.
CCATGGGATTTTCCAGGCAAGAGTACTGGAGTGGGGTGCCATCGCCTTCTCCGGCCGGCCTCTTAGCATCTGCCAAACATGAGTGACGGTGGCTGACTCCCTCGCTAGAGCACGCTCGGAATAAGCAGCCTCTGTGTGTTCTCATTTGGGTGGTCTTCACCGACTTCCACACTCCCCACCCCTGCAAATCTGCCTTCTAGCCCAGAGCAGTGAAAGCAGCAACAGATCTGCCTGTCATATGAGGGGCGTAGGGGTCCACCCGCCACTCACTCCTCGATTTGTGTGTCTTTCCCAGATTCCTTGATCCTGGCATTCAGTTAAGTTAAACTAAAGCCCACCAGCGACAGGTCAGGGACAAAGTGCTGCTTTGGGGCTGGAGTAGGACGTGGTCATGTATGCTGGTTCTCAAGGTGGACAGCTGGATTCAAATACAACAGAAGCATGTCACCCTAAGAGCTCTGGGCCTCAGTTTCCTCATCTGTAGCATAGGCACAATACTGCCTGCCTTGCAAGGAAGCTGCAAATTGTGAGAATTAATGAGAGAATTTGTTTCTTAAATGAACAGGTGTTTGTTGGGTGCCTATGTTTCATACCCTGGGGAGAGAGCAGTGAGCAAAGCAAAGTCCCTACCCGGCCCTCACCCATCCTCAGGGAGATTGCACTCTGCTTTCATTATTGCTGTTGTTCAGTCACTAGGTCATGTCCAACTCTTTGAGACCCGATTGACTGCAGCATGCCAGGCTTCCCTGTCCTTTGCTATCTCCCAGAGTTGCTCAAATTCATGTCCAGTGAGTTGGTGACTCTATCCAACCATCTCATCCTCATTCTACTTTGGGGAGCCAGAAAACGCACAAACACACACAAACATGATGTGGAAAACATTTTGACTGTCTTATAAAATTAAACATACCCTTAGCATCTGACCCTTCCCTGGTGGCTTAGTTGGTAAAGAATCTGCCTGCAATGTGAGAGACCCGCATTCGATCCCTGGGTTGGTAGATAACCAGGAGAAGGAAAAGGCTGCCCACTCCCACGTTCTTGCCTGGAGAATCCCATGGATAGAGAAGCCCAGAGGGCTACAGTCCACGGGGTCACAAAGAGTTGAACACCACTTAGAGACTTAAACTACCACTCCAATCAATATCCCAGACACAATGAGTGACTAACGCACGACCATATGACCCTATGATCTCACTTCTATGCATTTGTTGAAGAGAAATCAAAGCATCTGTTCACACAAAAACTTGAATGCAAATGTTTATTTGTAATCCTCAGACACCACGTGTGTGCTAAGTCACTTCAGTCATGTCAGAATCTTTGCAACCCCATGGACTGCAGCCCACCAGGCTTCTCTGTCCATGGGATTCTCCAGGCAAGAATCCTGGAGTGGGTTGCCATGCCCTCCTCCAGGGGAATATCCCAGCCCAGGGATTGAACTGGCATCTCTTAGGTCTAACCTGCACTGGCAGGTCTTTACCACTAGTGCCACCTGGGAAGCCCCTCAAACACTGTCAACACCCAAACGTTCTTTAATGGGCGAATGGCTAAACAAACCTCGATAAAATGAAATACTACTCAGCAGTATGAAGGAACAGACTAATGCTGGAGGCCTGCATAGGACAAAAGGCTGACCCTCCCAGAGAAAAGGGAATTCCTCCTGCCTGACTGCTTTTGACCTCAGCTGTTATTATGATATCACTTGTATGTGAAATCTAAAAAAAATGATACACACGAACTTATTTACAAAATGAAAACAGACACACAGACTTAGAAAAGAAACTTATGGTTATCAAAAGGGAAAGGTGGGCTGGGGGGTGATAAATTAGGAAGCTGGGATTAACACAAACACACTACTCTATAAAACAGACAATCCATAGGGGCCTACTGTACAGCACAGGGAACTCCATTCAGTGCTCTGTAATAACCTGTGTGAGTAAAGAATATGGAAAAGAACGGATACATGTGTATGTGTAGCTGAATTACTCTGCACACACCGGAAAGTAACGAACGTTGTAAATCGACTCTGTTGCTGTCGCCAGGTCTCTTCAGTCTGTCCAGCTCTTTGCAACCCTATGGACTGCAGCCCACCAGGCTCCTCTGTCCATGGGATTCTCCAGGCAAGAATATTGGAGTGGGGTGCCATGCCCTCCTCTGGGGATCTTTCCCACCCAGGGGTCAAACCAGCATCTCTTACACCTCCTGCGTGGGCATGGACAGGCAGGTTCTTTACCACTAGAGCCACCTGTGAAGCCCCATCAACTCTACTCCAATATAAAACAAAAAAAGTAAAAACTAAGTATTGCTCAATAAAGATGCCCATAAGGATGGGTGTATCTTATTGATCACCTACCTGCCTGTCCAGGTACTAGCCCGGGGGTTGAGCAAGAGGTGGTGGGAGACACGTTTGTGGATGAAAGAACGAAGGCACATACACGAGAGCACAGACCACCCCCACCCAGGAGGCCGAAAAGGAGAAGGAAGCCCAGTGCTGGTGGCAGGAAAACTCTAGTTCTTTTCCAGTTTCTGATAATATTGGTCTTCTTAAAATGTACTTTCAGTTCAGTTCAGTTCAGTTGCTCAGTCGTGTCCGACTCTTTGCGACCCCACGAATCGCAGCACGCCAGGTCTCCCCGTCCATCACCAACTCCTGGAGTTCACGCAAACTCCAGTCCATTGAGTCCGTGATGCCATCCAGCCATCTCATCCTCTGTCGTCCCCTTCTCCTCCTGCCCCCAATCCCTCCCAGCATCAGAGTCTTTTCCAATGAGTCAACTCTTCGCATGAGGTGACCAAAGTACTGGAGTTTCAGCTTCAGCGTCATTCCTTCCAAAGAACACTCAGGGCTGATCTCCTCCAGAATGGACTGGTTGGATCTAAATGTACTTTAGGGGAACAGAAACGGGTCTTTTTCTCTTAACTCTATTGTCACTCCTTAGGCAACTGAACTCCCAGCAGGAGGGGCTGGTTTGGAGACTTGTCCATTGTCTACGCGTCACACAGGTCCAGTTCCCTGGGATCCTCGAGTGCCTGCTCAGGGGCGCCGGCTCGCCCTCTCCTTCGTGATAATCCCTTTTACATGAGGACGGACCTGCTGCAGCCTCGCTCTTCTCCAGTGTGTTTACTGGCTGCGTATCCAGCCTGTTTCATATGGATTAGGCTGAGGCTCGGTGCATTTCAGAACCTTGTGAAATTACATTATAGATTCATTGTATAAGCAGGAGACTGAGCACAGCTATTGTCAGGCAGCCCACAGTCCAACGGCGGCCGTCCCGAGGCCGGCTGACGTCCAGGCTGGCTGCCTGCAAACCTTGTGCTGTAAACTGGTCACACATTCGTTTATTTAATCTCTGGCTTCTACAGGCCAATTTAATAATGAAAATAGCGTTGTTTTTTTTTTTCCACACTTCAGCTGGGAGATAATGGTAGGAGGGAGGTGACTGGCAGATGCGAGGCAGGAGGTGTCTGCTTTCAAGTCTAAAGGGGGTTTGGCAGTCAGAGGTGTTGGGGCAAAGAACATGACCTGCTGTTCACTGGCTGTGTGTCCTTGAACAAAGTACTAAACCCTTCTGAGCCTCATTTTCCTCTTTACAGACATAGGAATATCTATGCCATCCTGTTATAAGTAGTAGATTACACATGAATTACAAGTAAATTACATCTGTGTCATGTGTGAGCCCAGCCCTGATGGTAGTTGGTGTTGAGCAAATATTAGGTCTTATAATGCACTTCACTAGTTCACTCATTCATTCATGGCTATTAGTGGTGAATAATTATTGGGAACATAGCACATTCACACATGTAAAGGGCCTGACTTTCTCAGAGTCGTGGGTTTGAACTGTGATCCTATAACTTACAGGAAGGAAACTCTGAGCCTGAGTTTCCAGATTTGTAAAATAAGAACTTCACCTCTATTGTGATCGCTCTTGGGATTAAATGGGATAGAGATTGTTAAGGTGGTGTAAAAATGACAAAGTATGATATTCACATCGGTTGCTATTTTAATGATAATAGCACACACTTAAAACCAGCTCTTGTAAGAATTTAATTATGTAGTAATCCATTTTCTCCTTATAACGACTCTGAAGGATAAGTCTTATTATTATTTTCATATTGCATAATGAGGAAATTGAGGCACAGCAAGGTTAAGTAACTTTGCTTCAAGTCATCCAGCAGGTAAGAAATGGAGCCAGAAGTGGACTCCAGGTTGTCTGAATCTAGAATCCTGGCTTTTGACCACTTTCCCTTGCTGCTCCATCATAGCAATCGACTAGCAGGCAGCACTTAGTACCTGCTCCAGGCTTGATGCTGTTTCAGAACATACACTCACGTTATCTGAGTCCTCCCAGGCCAGCACGTGCGGCTTCTAGCTGCTGCTTGACTGCAATGATAGAAATCCATTCTGCCGAACTTAAGGAGGAAAAGGAATTTGTTGGAATGATGTCAGAGAACTCACAAAGTTGACACAAGGGTTGGGGAACCATGGGCAAGAGCCCAGGGAGGCAGATGCAGCCAGGATCCGCGATCAAGGCCACCTCTGAATGTCTGCCTCACTCAGGTCCTGCGCTCTGAGCCTGTGTTTTGGGCTTGGATAGAGAGAACGTTTCTCTCCCTTGGCTTCCAGAAGGGGAACACAGGCTTCGGCTCATTCGGAACTTGGACATCTCCAGCTTGGATAGTCTGCAGCCCCAGATGACAAAAGGCAAGAGTTGGTTAGCCAGCATGGAGGGTCGATGTCTTTCCCCAAGTTTTGAAGCTCATAAAGCCACTCAGTGCTGCCTGGCTGAGCACCCATGGTCCTCCCAGATCGCAGGTTGCCTTCCTGAGGACAATGACGAAGTTTCCTGAGGAAATGGCAGAGTTCCCCCTGATGAGTCTCTATGTCATTCTTTAAAATCCAAGGATATCTCAAACATATTTATATCCTGTGGTCTGGGTGTTCTGCTGTAGGATCTTTGGGTTAGTCGCTCAGTTGTGCCTGACTCTTTGGGACCCCGTAGGCTGTAGCCCACCAGGCTCTTCTGTCCATGAGATTTCCCAGGCAAGAATACTTTTGTATTGGGGTAATAATAAATGAAGACTACTATCCACATTTATACAGAAGGCTGTGCATGACAGTATTATTACAGGAGATACTGGTCCCAACTTAAACATCTGATAGGAGGGGATTTTTAACAAAGGTGTCTATATAGGATGGAATATTATAAAAAACTTACGATGACTTAAAGAAATCAGTAAAAATAATGAAATAGAACTGATTCTAAAATATTATCTATATTTTTTGAGAGAAGTCTCTCATATGTACAGAAAAAAGACTAGAAAGGAATGTGCTTAACTTTCAGTAGGAATTATTTTTGGTTGGAGGGGGTTTGATGATTTTGTTTTTCATCTTTCTTTTTATCTGCATTTTCTATAATGAACTTGTGTTTCTGTTACAAACAGAAAAAGTCAAGGAAAATAAAGTTAGACCATCCAAGGTGACCAAACTTTGTGGTGGAAATGGCACCCGTGTGCTCCGCTGGGAGAGCGTGGATTGGTACGGTTCTTCCGGGGAAAAAAATCACTCTGATAGATAAATGTTCTAATGAGCTTTATGCCCTTCAATTCCAAATACCAACTTAGGGGAATTTCTCTTTTGTTCCGGCGTACCGTTCACTAGAAACCAAGAGCTCTGTGCAATGAAGATGCTCATTTGTAGCGTTATCTCTACTAATGAATACTGTATCAAAGCTCCATGTCCAACAATTGGTGAATAGTTTTGGAGATTATGGTGCCTCGACACAAAGGGGCATTATGGTGCCATTAAAATGATAATTATGAAGATGGTGGCAACACGGAATACATTTATGATAAGACGGCAATACTCAATGCAGACCATCAGGTCTGCAGCCGTTTCACACGTATCAGTGCTGAGCCCAGGGTAGATGTTCAAAACATGAAAAGGAAAACAATTATCGTGGTGGTGTGAATGGGATTCAGGGAGATTATGATCAGCTTGTGTTCTTAAAACTTTATTTAAATGTTGTTGATACTTCATTTTCCTGCTGAAACTGGCTTTTCTCTGAACAAAGCCCTTTGAGATATCAGTGTAAAGCAGGGAGACTGCTGTGTGGGTGCTACAAAATTAAAAGAACTGAGTAAGGGGCTCTTGAGGAGAAGAAAGTGACCAGCCAAGCCCAGTATTCTTGCCTGGGAAATCCCATAGACAGAGGATCCCGGCGGGTTACAGTCCGTGGGGTCAGAAAAGAGTCAGGCACGACTTAACGACTAAACAGCAGCGCCAAAGGGGCTCAGGGCAGGCGGAGCACGGTCTTCTCGGTGCTCTGCAGCCTCTGTGGCCCCGGGTTTGAGGTTTATTTCTGGGAGGGGGCGAAGGTAAGACTCAGTCCCTGCGGATCCCTCGCTCTGCTGTTTCCCGAATCTGAGATCCTGACGGAACTCAGCCTTCAGGCGCTTTGTCATGTTCTTTGCTAACAACCCCTCTCTGGGCTTGGTCCCATCGCTGGCATCATTTCAAAGACACGGAAACTCAGAACAGGGAAATGGGTTCCACAAGACCAAGAGCCAGCAAGTGGTGAAGCAGAAGATTCACGTTTCTCATGTTTCATTTTCCTGGCCCAGCATCACTTTGGCCCGCGAGGTCCATCGTGCCCCGGACTTGCTCACTCTTGCCTTCTCTCCAGCTCTCTGGAGATTCTGTACCCAGCTGGCTTGTCAAAGTTGACTTTGGACCTCACAGAGCCTACAGGTTCACCAATAGGAGAATATTCATTGTCTGGGGATGGATATGGAGAAGGTATAGGAGATTTGCCTTTGAGTTGTGGGATTTAAAAAGGTGGATTAGGAAATCATTGGTTCCTTATTTCTTTAGAAGGTGCATCTTTTTCCTAAAAGTGTTTGAGCCAAGGAAATCAACTCTGGGTAAACAAGGCTACATTCAGTTTATGGCTGATCTAATTTCCGGTCATTGCTAATGCCATTTGTACGGATTGATGAATTAAACAATCAGCTATGTCCTAAGGGTCTACTCTGTGCTATGGGTGAGAGAGGTGAGATCTCTGCCCTCAAGAGTCTCAGTGATGAGTGTCCTAATGTATGCTCCTACTAGGGGAGAGGCCAGGAAGATCTGATACAGAGAAATCCAAGCACACGATGATAAGCACTTAGCAGCATGCCTAAAATTGTGAGGTTTGATGAGTGTCCTAATGCATGCTCCTACGAGGGGAGAGGCCAGGAAGATCTGATACAGAGAGATCCAAGCGCATGATGATAAGCACTTAGCGGCATGCCTAAAATTGTGAGGTTCATAGAATGAAATAATCATTTTTTGTAAAGAAAAAAGAAGAAGGAAAGGCAGAATGGGAGTTTACGGATTACACGTTACCGAAATACATTCGCCATGGCAGTCAGAGTTCTACAGCTTTTAATCATCCTCACAGAGAAGAGGTGCTCACTGCTGGAGGGAAGCGCCCTGGGTTTAAGGAACTGGCTCTAGGCCCACTGCTGCCTCCTACTGTGTGATCTTGAGCACCGCACAGAAGCCCAGAGATCTTGGCTGGGTGAATCTTAAAGGGTAACCAGTTCAACTCTATCCCATTCTGAGCCTGGAAATCCCTTTACACCATTAGATGAGAGAGACAATGAAAGGAAGGCTACTGTGGTCACTCCTGTCTGAGGACCCACCACGTGCCTCTCTACATAGAAAGGTGAGCGCCGAAGAACTGATGCTTTTCAATTGTGTTGGAGAAGACTCTTGAGAGTCCCTTGGACTTCAAGGAGATCCAACCAGTCCATCCTAAAGGAGACCAGTCCTAAATATTCATTGGAAGGACTGATGTTGAAGTTGAAGCTCCAATACTTTGGCCACCTGATGTGAAGAACTGACTCCTTGGAAAAGCCCCTGATGCTGGGAAAGATTGAGGGCAGGAGGAGAAGGGGACAATAGAGGATGAGATGGTTGGATGGCATCACCAACTCGATGTACATGAGTTTGAGCAAGTTCCGGGAGTTGGTGATGGACAGGGAAGCCCGGCGTGCTGCAGTCCATGGTGCTGCAAGGAGTCAGACGCGATTGAGTGACTGAACTGAACTCTGTGCCTCTCCAGTCAGCCTACATTCAAGCATCGTGACAGTACCATGGGGTTATTAATCAGGTTTTAGAATCTTATTGCAGTGCCCAAGAATCTGAGACCCCAAAGGAGAGAAAGAGACAGAGAGACAGAAACAGAGATACACACACACAAAGAAAGAGAGAAAGAGATTGAGAGAGAGTGTGTGCTGTTTATCTTGGGATAGGTTCCGGGTCCACCTAAAAGTTCTGTGGCATAAATAAAAGAGGAGAAGGTCAGAGAGAGCAAGCCTTCTGCCCTTCCTGCCATGCAAGAGAAGAGCTCTGGGACAGAATGTCAGCAGACAAGAGAACTGTGTCCCCGTGGAGTGGCCCCTGGAGCACAGTGGCCCTTCCCGTCTAGAAGCTTGGCCCCGCCCCAGTCCTGGCACTGGACCACACGCCACTTACAACCCTTTTGGAGGAGGGGGCCGGGGGGGATGGTGGAGGTGGTTGTGATGAGTGTGTGGAAGGAAGTGTGTTGAAGCCTCTCATGGAAATCTGCTTCCTGGATCAAGCAGGGTAACACCATCTCTCTAAGTGTTGCAGCGAGGCCTCCGTGAGCTATTGCACAGAAAGGAATTCTGTAAGCTGGGGAATGTCACATTTATGCACAGGGTGGCTAAGCAGCTCACGGCCATGGCTACACCTTAGGCTGGGTGCCCCAAGCAAGTTTCCCAGCCCGGGGCAGTCACTTCTGGGTCTCATTTGCACCTCTGCCCCTTGTCATGGAGACCGGAGACGCGCTGCTGAGTCCGCTGGTTCCCCGACCCACTGGCTGCGCCCCCAGCTATCGACCGTGCATCTGTTCGTCCCTCTCTCCCTTCTCCCATCCTCCTCTTCCTCTCCCTGTGCGTGCCCTGTCCGGGTCCCTCAGTTCTGGGAGTGCTGACTGTGGATGATCTCAGCTGTCTCTTTTCTCCAGAGAGATGCTGTTGGCTGAGGGAAGCCATCTCAGCAAGTAGACTATGCCCCCTACTTACCCCTAATTAGGTCAACGCTGGACTTGAGCTGAATCCACATCCTTACTCCTTCCTCGGCCTCTGAAGCCCAGTCTCTGCTTGCAAGGAACTAAGACACAGCTCCAGGGAGAACCCGCTGGCTGTCTCTCTGGGGTCCCTCACCTTGTGCCGGACCCTGACCCAGGTCTTGGGGACTGATGTCTGAAACGTGCTCTGTCCCTTCAGGAAGTTTCCAGAGACCTGGCTTTTAATCTTGAGTGTGTCCCTAATTGGCTGCCTGACTTCAGAAGGGCCCTCCCTTCTCTGGGGCTCTGTCTTCCCGTTCCTAAATCAAGGCATCAGGCTGCTGGGTGATGGCTAAAGCTCTCCGCCCGCTTCCTGTCTCAAGGACGGAGTTTTCCTTTCAGACAGGCTGTCTGATTTTCATGGCATCAATATTTCTCTAATCATCAGCTCCCTTCATTTTCTCTGGGGACTGAAATGAAAGCTAACTGGTTTTTCCAGATAATACTTTCAACATTGTCACAGTCGATACCTTTGGATCAAACCCTGGTGGGGAAGAGGGCTGGAGGCCCCCTGCCACGTATTCCCTGGGTGAGACCAGTGAGTGTCCGCAGTGTCTGGTTGCCATCCCTGCACCCCCAGCTCAACTCCTCTGAGCTGCAGATGCCCGTGGCTAGTGCCCCAGCGCATCCTGCCTCCCGCTCCTGAGGCGTGCTAATGAACGCATCGATTTTCCTATTCTGGACCACAACAGTTATTTCAGAGATAAACGCCTACTGTTTGTGGTTATTAAATCTGCCTCGTGGTGGACAGCTGGGGCTGGGTGGGTGGATGGGAAGACTTCTCTGGGTCAGAGTTGGGTGAGGAGAAATCAGCAATGGATCTCGACGCAGTTTTCAACAGGCTGCAGGACCTGGGACGAACCAGTCCTCTCTGGGTTTCGGTTCCCCATCTGTGACGTGGGAAGTGCTGTGTTGGGTCTGAGGTTCCAAAAAGAGTCTTTCTAAAGCAGCAGAATGTTTTGATCACAGGAAATGTTATGGATAAGACGATGTAAAACAGATGAAAAGCAGGGGCTCTATTTGCGAAGGGGCTGGGGGTGGGGGCCTCCTGGTCCGCCTTCTCCCTGCTCTCTATGGAGAGCTGGGTACCGCCAAGGAGCCCTAAGGCTCTGAGGAGCATATTTTGAAAACTGTCAGCCTAGATGGATGCAACCAGAATGCTCAGTAAAAGGTGAGGGGGAGGAGGGCAGGGAAGTGGCAAAAAGAAGGGAGGGACATTCTTGGCTAGACAGGTAGCTCAGCTGCCCCTACGGAAACAGCCAGCTGCCTGCTCCTCACTGAGCACTCACTTCCCGAAGTCTGAATATTGCTGCCTTTTACCCAAACCCCTCCTCCCCTGTCCAATCCCAGGAGCAAGGCAACCTGGACCCCGTGGGTGTGAAGGGCACCGACTCTCGGGCCGGTCAGATCTGGGTTTGAATCCCAGCCCGGTGAAGAAGTCTCTTTACTTCTCTGAGCCTCAGTCTCCTGGAACTAATGAGTTTCCCAGAGGCACCCTGCAGTTCTCTGATTCAAGGCAACCGTGTGCCTTTTAACTCTTTAGGAACAGTAAGAGCAGAACTCGAACACTTTATGGACTGCTCACAAATGAAGCACAGTGCTTCTGTCCGGTCTTCAGTTTCCCGGCAAGAGCGGGGTCGGTGCATTTACCGTCCGGATGCACCGAGAGAAGAAGCGAAAAACAGCTGTAGGATTGGAACCCAGGTTTGTACGCTCTTGCTCCCACAGTGGGATCTGAAAGTCTCCCAGCCACCCTTTTCCGGTTGGGAAGTGCTGAATCACTTTTTTGTTCTTTGTGAAAACAGAGGTCCAGATCCTTGGCCTGGAAAAAGAGGTTTGAGGGTCATCATTTGCATCTTTCTGTATCCGTATCACATTGCTTTGAAATTCCTGCAAACACAGGAGGCCCATCTTGTTCTTGGCTTTGTGGGCTGTCACTGGTCCCTGTGGCTGGTGAATTATTCCCACTCATTGAACAACTGAACCCCTCATCCATAGCAGTTCCTGGGTTATGTGCCGAGGTTGAGGAAGTCTACGAAATGCAATCCCTGCCCTCAAGGAACTCGTGGTCTAATAGAAGAAACACTGGAGGGTTAGAAAACGGCATTTAGGTTGCTTCCAGGTCCTGGCTACTGTACACAGTGCTGCAGTGAACACTGGGGTCCATGTGTCTTTTTGAATTATGGTTTTCTCAGGGTACATGCCCAGTGGTGGGATTGCTGGGTCATATGGTAGCTCTGTTTTTGGTTTCTTAAGGAACCTTCATACTGTTCCCCATTTCTGCCAACAGTGCAAGAGGGTTCCCTTTTCTCCACAGCCTCTCCAGCATTTATTGTTTGTAGATTTTTTTTGATGATGGCCATTTTGACAAGTGTCAGGTGACACCTCGTTGTAGTTGATTCACTTTGCTATACAGCAGAAACGAATACAACATTGTAAAGCAATTATACTCCAAAAAGACAAAAAAAGAATCACATAGAAAAAGAAAATGACCTTGAGCAGTGGGAGTTGTCATGACCAGGGGGCTCAGAGAGCACGGAAAAGCTTGGAAGGCTTCCCGCAGGAGGTGGAGTCTCATCCTCACCCTGAAGGATAGGCACTAGTCAACGGCAGCGGAGAAAAGGAGCCGGCAAGACTGAGAGGCTGAGGAGCAGCATGGAAAAGGGTCTGTAGAGGATGGGGTAGAGGCATTTGGGGAACTGGCAGCAGATCAGATGAGCAGAGGAGAAGCAAAGAGGGAGGGCAATGAGATGCTGGCGGGGAGGCAGTGGTGTCCTGATCCTGGGGAGCCAGGGGGCTGCAGTGTGACCTAAAGGACGGCTTCAGCCACGGAAGCGTCTGTAACAGAATTCTGGAAAGGTCCTTCAGCGAGCTCTATGAGGGCTGCCCTGGAGCAGGGGCCCAGAGAAGAGGCTGGGGTCGGGGATGACCCCAGAGGGGATAATGGGGCTGGAGCAGGCTGGTGGCCGTGGAGTTAGAGTAAAGGGGTGCATTTGGTACAGTTGGGGAACTGGATCTCCAGGATGTGGGGATCACCGGCTGCAGGGTCCAGCTTGATTCCGGGGTTTTTCTGGTCTGTGTGATGGGATGGGTACTTGGCCAAGGTATGAATCCTGGAGGAGCAAGGGGGTGAGGGGCAGATAACGAGCTTGGCATAGGATGTGGCGACTTTAAAGGGTCGGGGGCAGTCGGGTGGAGGTGTCCAGGAAGCTCTTGGACCTAGGGGTCTTGAGTTGTGGGGAGTGAGTTAGAGATGGCAATTTGGAATCATCAGCTCACACACTGAGAGAGTTTAGAATCCCTGGAAGAAGTAGAGAAAGAGAAGGAGGTACAAGGAAGCTAGAATGGGACTTCCCTGGTGATCCAGAGGTTAAGACTCTGAGTTTCCGCTGCAGGGGGCATGGGTTTGATCCCTGATCAGGGAAATTCTGCATGCAGTGCATGATGGGAGGGAAAAAAAAAAAGGAAGCCTCCATGCTCTTGATTGAATCAATTCATAAAAATGGTAAGAAGAGTCTCAGGGAGACAGAAGCCTTTTCCCGCAGTTTGTAATACACTCCCCTAACCTGATGCCTTTTTACAGAGCAGCATCTCAAGACGCCTCCATTTCAGAACGCAAGCATCGCGTTCCCAGATATTCTTTGAGGACTGTTACTAAATCCATATCGCATCCAATTTCTTCATTTTACAGAGGGTAAAAAAAAATAAAGAAAATAACTGTTCATTTCGGTTACTATTTCTTTCTAACTATATTCCCTTAATGAGGCATTTGCCTGCAACACGGCCTGTTATGTATTCTGTGTTTTATAAAAGATCTCTTGGGGAAAATAACCCAGGAAACACAATTTTTCGGCACCATCTCCTTTTATTAAGAATAATGAAAAGGAGACCAGAATCATTCTCCCAGTCAAACACACTACTGCTCTCTCTTATTGGGGTTTTTATGATAACTGCCAGGTAGTACGGGATCCAAGCAGCTGCCCCCACCCAGATGTGCATTCACTTTACGGCCATTCTAACGATCCAGTTGCAAGTACATTAAGGTGGTGTGTGTGTACATAAATATACTGGATACGTATATTTTTATATCACCCCATATCCCGATAAGGGTTTGGGATGGTGCAAGACCTTAAAATCACACACACACACACACACACACACATACACACTAGGCTCTTTGCCCAGAAAAACCAATCATCCTTCAAAATGGGCAGAAAAAGCAAATAAGGAAATTAACCCAGTGGGGTGGTGGGTGGGGAATACAAAAGAAAAAAGCTGAGGAATGATCTTCTTAATTGGGAACTCGGCTTGGGTTTACAGACAGAGCTGTGGGTTCTCCACACTCGCTCTGGGGGAGTTTGGTGACGTTCATGATGACTGCTGCCCAAGTGCAGGAGGCTCCTGCCCGTGGCTCCAGTCTAGACCTCCCAGCATCACTTCAGATGTGTCGATGCAGCCACCAACTGGGCACCCTCCCTGGGGTGCTCCACAGGCACCTAAACTCAGTCAGTGTGAATCCACACAACGGTTTTTCCTGCCTCCTCTTTTCCAGTTATTATCTCCCGTCCTGGTTATCTCAGTTAGTAGTTAATGGTTCCAGGCGGGGCCAGCCCTGGTTCCCGTCCCTCCCACTCCCCTTTGACCAGGGGGGCGGGAGGGCTCTGCTAGGCAGGGCCCGTGTATACTGTGTGCGTACCAAGTATGTAAGGCAGGCTCTGTGCACTCCAGGGGGCTCACTGTTCCATCAAGAGGTAGAGTCACCCTGTGCTTAAGCGAGCGGGGTCCAAAGTCAGAATCAGCCACAGCGGGCTCCCTGCTGTTCCCTGGATTTGCTGCCCGACTCTGGGCTCTTAAGCATCAGTTTATTCATTTCTGAAATGGGGACAATCATAGCAGCACCGCCGTCACGGGGGTGGGAGTTTTCATCAGGTTTCAGTGCAGTGATTTCTGTAAACCGCTGTCACAAGGCTTGAACAGAGTAGGAGTTTGATAAGTGTGATTCTTTTTTAGCATCTGCTAGGCTGGATGACGGTGAAAAAGGACAGTGAAAAAGCTGGCTTAAAACTCAACATTCAAAAAGCTAAGATCATGACTTCCGGTCCCATCAATTCATGGCAAATAGATGGGGAAAAAATGGAAACAGAGGCAGATTTTATTTTCTTGGGCTCCAAAATCACTGAAGACGGTGACTGCAGCCATGAAATTGAAAGATGCTTGCTCCCTGGAAGAAAAGCTATGACAAATCTAGATAACATATTCAAAAGCAGAGACATCACTTTGCTGACAAAGGTCGGTATAGTCAAAGCTATGGTTTTTCTAGTAGTCATGTACGGATGCGACCATAATGAAGGCTGCGTGCTGAAAAATTGATGCTTTCAAACTGTGGTGCTGAAGAAGACTCTTAAGAGTCCCTTGGATATCAAGGAGATCAAACCAGTCAATTCTAAAAGAAATCAACCCTGACTATTCATTGGAAGGACTGATGCTGAAGCTGAAGCTCCAATGCTTTGGCCACTTGATGTGAAGAGCCAACTCACTGGAAAAGACCCTGATGCTGGCAAAGATTGAGGGCAGGAGGAGAAGGGGGTGACAGAAATGGTCGGATGGCATCATTGACTCAGTGAACATAAGTTTGAGCAAAGTCTGGGAGATGGTGAAGGGAAGTCTGGCATGCTGCATTCCATGGGGTTGCAAAAGTTGGACACGACTTAGTGACTGGACAACAAAGGCTGGATGACAGAGATGGCCCTGTCTCCCTTATGTAGTCTCCCCTTTTACCAGAGTAGTCTTTAGTGATAGACATGGCTTCCCAAAATAAAGGTATATTTTTCAGCCTCCTTAGTGGTTTGATACGGCCAAAGTGACTTCTGGAAAGCCCTCATAAGAAGATGACAGCTTTTTCACCCACTTCCTTAACCTGCTGCCTGGATTGTGGATGCAATGGCCGGAACTGGGGCAGCCATCTCGGGGTAGGTAGGTGTTATAGGTAGGGTTCCCTGAGAGCAGAAACAGAGATGGAGTTTAATGTGCAGCAGATTTACTGGGGAGTGGCGCTGGTGATTACACTCATGCAAGAGAGAGCGAAGAAGCAAGACTGGGCAGAGGGAGGGTCAGTTTTGATGCAGGTGGGCCTCTATACCCTTCTATACCTTTGCTGCAATCAGTCACTGGATGTGGGCCACCCAGATGGGGCAATGCCTTGAGCCAGCGGCTCTCTCAGCTGGCTCAAGGAGATTCTTAAAGGGCTGACCACCGAGGCCTGTGTGCTGACAGCATCCCCACGAATTGGGGAAAAAGCCTTTCTTGGAGGAGGGGCTTGGGGTAGACAGCTCTGTTTCCATCTTAGTAAGTCACTGCTAAACACAGTAAAGCTTTCTGCCTTGCGCATGTGACAGTCACAGGCATTCTTGGTCTGGCTGAGACTCAGGGACACGGGCTCCTTCCATCCTGTGACTCTATCTTTGTCTAGCTCTTCAGAATCCTTTTGTCAACAGGCAGGTGAGAAAAGAGAAGAGAGGGCTGTTCTGGATGGTTCTGTGGCCAGATCTGTCAGGGACGGTTCTGTCAATTTCCTCTGGCCAGAATTCATCCTTATGCCCTCATCAGAAGTCTGCACTGAATGGCAAGGGAGCCTGGGAAATGTAGTTTAGCTGTGCATTTGGGAAGACAGAGGGTTTGGAGAAGGCCGAGCCAGTCTATGGGCTTCCCTGATGGCTTAGTTGGTAAAGAATCTGCCTGTGGTGCAGGAGACCCTGATTCAATTCCTGGGTCAGGAAGATCCTCTGGAAAGGGAAAGGCTACCCACTTCAGTATTCTGGCCTGGAGAATTCCATGGACTGTATAGTCCATGGGGTTGCAAAGGGTTGGGCACAACTGTGTGTCAGAGACTATGAAGAGGAGGGTCACATTCTGGGAAAAGCAGAGTGGTGGCCTAGAAGGGACACCAATACACCCCCCTTGAAACACTTACTTCTGGGCTCGGTTCATGTGGATTAGACACAAATGCCTACCTTTGCTAAGCCTCTGTTCTGTTCACGATCTAATCCTAACTAAACAGAGAGAAAAGAGAGCAATACAGGGTAATGGATCCTGAGACTGAGCAAGCACAAGGAAATAAGAGCTACTTCAGCCCATGGGATCATGGAGGGCTTATTGGAGCTGGTGATGTCAGAGAGTTGAAGAATGAACATGGTTGACCAGTTGGCAAAGCTGATGGTGAGAAGGTGCAGTTCCAATCAGTGACCAGAATGAAGGCATAGGTGGTATCTTGCAAGAGTCTAAAGACTGAAAAGGAAATGCTTTCTTGATGGAACATCATGAGAAAAGAAGGTCCTAATGAGGTGGGGAGGATGGCCATTTTGCTCGCCTGGCACAGAAAAGGAATGAATAAATGAAACGAAAGGATGAACATAACAGTGTGTGAAAAACTTCTCGAACAACCCCCCAAGCAATTTGGCAGCCCATCCTTCCCCTCAGAGCCCACACTCTTCCCTTCCATACCTGTTTTAGCAACGTGTGATGCTGAGTTACCACTTGATGCATCTGACTCTTCCCTTGACTTCAAGGTCAAGGACTTTGTCCCATTCATCCTTTTGCCCTCAGCATCGAGCTCAGCCTGGTATGGTGAGTCCTAAACAAATGTTTGCCAAATGACTGAACAGAGGGCTAGAAAAGTCCTGAAATCTTTTTCCTTCCATCTTCTGCTAGTCCAGCTCAGTTCCTCAGACATTTAAAGGGTGCCTGTGATAGTCCTGGCTCCTTGTTAATATGGAGGGGAGGCTATGAAAACAAGCCCCACACTTCTCTGGCCTTTGAAGCTTCCCCAACCAGCTGTCTCTTTTCAAAATAGCTCTCAAGGGAAGAAAGATGAGATCTAATTCAGCGGATTCCCACTGCTTCCATGTGTGAGCCTGAACTTGCCTGGCCCTCACACGTGGGATGCTGTGCCAGGGTGGTCCAGCCCAGGCAGACCAAAGCATCCTGCCCCCCCAGGTGCTGCTGGGACAGCACTGCTCCTAAGCTTTTGAATTGGAAGTTTCAGATCCGCTTTTCCCAGTGTACAACAGCTCTGATCAAGGTACCACTTCCCATTCATTCATTCCATTTCGTAAGCACTAGACAGGCTTTGGCTGGTTGAGGGGTGGGGTTCAGGACTTTAGAGACAAGCAGGGGAGACTAAGGAGTAACAGACGCTGCATCCATGGTGGCTCTCTCTCTTGCCATACGTGATGGCTTCCTACTGCAAGCACCTGTGACGCTCCAACTGCGGGCTGGCTCTGGTTGCCGGAGCAGCTGCACCCAGGGTGGCAGTGCTGGGAAGTCACCGAGTGCAGACATAGAATCACTCCGGCTTTCTCTCCCAGCGCGTGGCACCCCTCTGGGGCGTGTCCTCACTGGCTTCCAGGATCCCCAGGGGAAATCAGCCTGAGCTCCCCACAGTGTTACCCTGCTCATCACTGCACCTTCTTCTCGCTCTTTCCCTGCATCCTGTCCCCATTCCCCCGTGGGTGCCTCCTGAAAAAACTTGGCTTCTGAACCAACTCCTTGCGCTAAAATCCTCATCTCAAGGTTTGCTTCTGGGGGAACCCAACCCACCTGAGATATGGAATATCTGTCTTACCGAGTTGTTCCTCTAACAAGGGTGCAGGGTGTTTAGTTACAGGACAGTAAAGCAGGTCCTGAAATAGGGGAAGCCCAGGAGCTAAGAGAACATGTGGCGTGGGGACGACTTTGGTCCTGGGGAGGTCTTTCACAGGAAGTGGCTTTAAGCTGAATCCATAGATTTGCTCATTTTTCCCCCTTCTGATCTTCTGCACCCAGTTCTGAAGGGATAGAGGCAAATCGCTCCCCTTAGAGTTGTCCTGCACATTCCCTGGGATTCCTTCTGAATTGATTTGGCTCAAAAAGGGGGTGAGGGGAGAACCAGACTTTTGGAGGGCCCTCTGTGTTGCAGATGCTGGCTACAAAAGTGATTGATAGAAGCTTGTCTCATCTGCTTCTCAATTCACTCCTTGGGAGCTGGTGTCATGATTCACATTTCAGACATGAAGAAATGGGCTCAGATGGAACATTCTTGCCCACGGGCACACAGTCAGTCAGGGTCAGGGTTCTGCCCAGGCTGATCCTAAGCTTGGAGATGACCTGGAGGAGGCAGAATTACTCCAGTTTTACTGATGTGATGACTACAGAGAGTGGAGCAGGAGCGATGGGTGAACTGGACTCTGAACACACCGCCTGACTGCAGGTCCTCTGCCCTCTCCTCACATCAGGCTGTGAATCAGAAGGAAGACCTCAACCACTCTGGCGAGCACCCACCAAGCACAGACCACCCCCCCTCCCAGAGCTGGGGCATCTTCAGGGCATGAGTGACGTGGCAGTGTAGTTTCATGACCAGAGCGCAGCCCTGGACTTGAACTTCCTACATTCAAATCTTCTCTCCTAAACTGACAATATGCTCTGAAGAAGACACCATCTCTGCACCTTTGTTTTCTCATCCATGAAATGGGGACAATAATAGTAACTACCTCATGGGGTTGTTGTGAGGATTAAATAGGATAACACAAGAAACGTGACCAGTAGCAAGTCCTAAACCTTATGCAATCAATAAAGCACGATGGCTGCAATTTGCTTAATATTTGGGAGGAACAGACACTGAGCTGAGATAGTGACAAGATTCCATTCCACCCTCATGAGTCGGTGAAGTTGGTATCATTAGCCCCTGTTTGGCAAAGGGAATGCATAGAGCACAGAGACGTTAGGTAGCTTGGTTAGAGTTGCACGGCTGGTGTCGGGGCTGAGCAGCCTGACTGGTAAGCTGGGTCTCCTGACCACTGTGCATCCTCCTTCTCGGTCCTGCACCGTCTGCAGCCGCCACTCAGAGCCTGATTCACTGAACCCCAGGCTGGTCTTCTTCCTGTACGTCAGCGCCTGGCCCAGCATCCTCCAGGCATCTGAGGACAGCTAGGCGATTTTTCTAAGCGGCATCCCTGGCTCCCACAGCAGATTGCTTCTCTTGTCTCATCCTGGGCTGCCGACAGGACCGGCCGGAGCCGGAATCGTGCTATATCCATCCTGAGTCCCAGACGGCACAATCTGGTCCTCATCTCCTCTGCTGTCTGTCTGTGGGGACCCCCACAAACCCTCCAAGGGTGCCTACCCACACCCCAGACCCATCTTCGTCTCACCAGTGCTTCATAACACACCCATCTTTTAAACTCTGGGTCCTGCTGTAATATTAAGGCAGTAATTTATACACTTGGCTCCCGAGCTCCTGGCTGTTTCAAAGGCATTGATCACCCCGGAGCACTCATACATGATTCAGGCTTACTCCTCCAACTCCTCTGCCAGCTATTGATTCCAATGACATTATTTATCAATTACGAAAGGTTTATTCCTCACTCGCTCCCGCACAAAAGAATCCGCGCATTTATTTTACAGCATGATTTATTGACACGTCACCATGCATTACATGGAAAATTGAATTTTTGGAGGTTGGAGAACCTTAGGAAATTTCACAGGTTCAATTAGACAGGAGAATATCAAAAAGTTTAATGATATAATTTTTCATCCATTTGCTGCGGGGATGGGAGGGGAGAGGCCTGGGGGCCAGGTCAGCTTGGAGCCCCAAACCACACAGGTATGCCCCTAAAGATGAAGATCTCCTGGCTGGAACCCTCCGCAGAGACTCAGCTCTGGCCTTCTATTTATGACTCTTGAGGTCAGAATATTTCTTTAAGGTAGGTTAACCCTTTGTCCCCAGAACAATAAACCTTTCCTTGGGCAGATCTTTCCTTGACTCTTTTTGGTAGAAGGACACAGGGCCACCTGTGGCGGCGAGTCAGAATATAGGGAGCAATGTGACATAATATTTAGGGCCCATTTGCATCATCTTCCTGCCCATCAGACCCTAGCTCAGTTGCGAATTCCCAGGGGAAGCCTCCCCACACCCACTAGGGTGGGTCAGGCCCCCACTACAGGCTCTCCTGACACTTTTCCCGCTTGTGTGTATATTGCTGTGATTATTTGATTAACGTCTCCTCTCAGACCCGGGCTCCCCAAGGCAGACCGCGGCACTGTTCGTTGTCAGCTCAGCAGGACCACCGTTTCTTTCCACAGCCTGGAACTTTGTTTTCCAGAATCCCTCTTTCTGTAAGGTTGGGGCTAGAGTTTACCAGTAGGAGGAAGCTGTCGGAGCTCTGGGTGATGCAATAAAACAAAAGCCACAGCTGTTACAGTGGGGGTAGACGGTGGCTTCCCGCACTCATCCCACTAAGTCCACTGGATATTGTGGCTACTTAGCCCTCCCAAGAACTGGCTTTTCCACCTGTTCCAGTATTTGGGGCTGAAATTTTTCGTGCCTGTTCCTCTGATCCTCCATCTTCAGCCTTCTATACCTCCATTCCCCCAGCTCCTCCCACATGTGTGTGAATCCGAATACCCACACTAAACCTTTTATTCTTAGCATACTGGTGGTAGTTCCATTTTCCTGATGGAGCTCAGACTGACCCAATGGCAGAAGTTGTCTGCTTTGCTTTCCTTGCATTCTTTAAGGTCAAGTGTATAATAGACGTAGTGTGCAATCACGGATGTTGCCTTTAGTTGATGAACAGACTCTCCCTCTTCTCTGAGTGGCTAACTCCTACTTGGCTCTTAAAGCTCACCTCCTCCAAGAAGACTTCCTTGATTGCAAGTGTGGGTCAAGGGCACCCCCTCTGGGCTCCTACTACGGGAGCACACACATTGTGCTGGGTTATGGGCATCTGTTTACTGGTTTATCTGCTGCACTGGGTGATGAGCTCATTAAGGCTATAGGTAAATCTTAACAGCCCCCTGTTTCTCCTCTTCTAGAGTGTCGGCACATGAGGGATCCTCAATGGAGGTTTATGGGTGGACTTCATCATTCATTTTTCTCTCCATCACTGCTGTGTGTAAGAATGGTATGTATGGGTTACTAGAGCCTTTCACATCCATCCTCTTTGTTGACCCACACAGTAAATCCTTAGGCTAGGTAGGTGGTGACTGCCCTGGGGAGGAAGTGAAAGAAAGTGCAAGTGGTTCAGTCATGTCTGGCTCTTTGCAACTCCATGGACATGGGATTTCCCAGGCAAGAATACTGGAGTGGGTTGCCATTCCCTTCTGCAGGGAATCTTCCTGACACAGGGATCCAACCCAGGTCTCTTGCAGTGCAGGCACATTCTTAACCATCTGAGCCATCAGCTGGCTTTGCTGGGAAGGAGGATGATACAGCATCAAGAGTGTGGCCCATCTGGAAGGCGAAGCACTCGGAGCTGGAGGGGAGGAGTCCTTGTTCAAAAAACCAGACAGACTTTGGAAAGAGCATTAGAAAAAAAATCAAAAGAGGAACAGTCCTAAGTTATGTATTTGGAACTAATATAGTGATAATCAGGCAAATTGAGTATTAAATAGGCAAATGGAATCTCCAGTTTTAGAATGCTAGAATTCAGGATTAAAATCAGATGTCTGAGATGTTTGAAAATGACAGATCATTTGCATCACTAGAGCTACCATTTATTTAATCAACTCTGTTTCCTAAAACGGGCTACAGATTAATTTATATCCCTTTGTTACTGTGACAAAGACACACGTCGCTTGATGCAGATACACTTTGAGGAACAGATTCATTTCCAGAAGGCTAGTCTGGAAGCACATTTCTCTAAAGTGAATTAGATTTTTCCCATTGATTTACATGATTAAATTAAAGATGTGTTCTCCTGGGAAAAGTTGACCAATAAATGAAATTAAAAAAAAATTTTTTTAACTTAAGAAAAGATTAGGGGGAGTAGTTTCAGGATCCTGTGGATGTGGTGGTCCGTTGCCAGCATCACGCTGGCTGGGGGCTGTGTCCTGACCGTCTCAGTTACTTCCTTTGGGACACGCTTCTTTATAATGCATAAAGCCTTTCCTTCCCAAACGTTATAAACTGGGCAAAGTCAGCCAGAAAGGGTAGCCAACATTTATTGAGTCCTAATTCTGGGCTGGCTACTCAATGAGGCACTTTTTAATGTTCACACCCACTTTCTGATGGAGCTCTTAGGCTTATTTTAGAGACAGTAGCGCTGAAGTTCAGAGGTATGAAGCCATTTTCCCAGGCTTCTACAGAGGAGTCTGTCTAACTCCAAAGCCCACGCTTTATGAGCTTCGTAAGGATGGGAAGCAGAAGGAAACATAATCCAAAGCCAGAAAGAATCGATTGATTTTCTGTTCCTCTTTTGCTTGGGGTCTTGCTCCCACATTTACATATGGGAGTATCAGTGGCCTGTAAGTTCTCTCGAAGTAAGATAAAGTTATTGCTTTGTGGGTACCTGGTCCCACAGGCCTGATGGCTGTGTGCTGGGAACTCCCTTGTTTCCACCTTTAAGTGCTGTGGTCTTCCTGATACATTCCAAAGGCTGCCAGTTCTCATGAGACTCAGGGGAGCACCGTAGATGGGCTCAGAGAGGCAGCAGGAGTCCCGAGTTTCCATCTAGGGCCTGCCTCTCCCTAGCTGTGTGGTCTTGGGTAAAACTCGTTCCCTCTCTGGGCCTCAGTTTCCCTTCTGTAAAGTAAAGGGCTGCACTGGAGATGTTCTTTAAGGCCACCCCCATCCCTGATCTCATTCTCTTTACTCCTTTGAGTTCTTTCTGACTGCTCTCAGCATTCACACAAAACCAAGAATTGACCGTATGCATGGAGAAAAATTGATTGGCCATTTTGTGTATTTAACTGCTGGCATTTAAGCTGAGAGATATTTCAGGTTACAGAATGTTGTTTTCAAACATAAAAAAATGCCATAAAATCAAATATATGCAGCCCGTACTCACAGCAGCACCAAATCCAGTACACAAACAGTTGTCAGGTTGCATCGTTATACACTCCTGATTGAGAACAAAGCCTCAACAGTTTCAAAGGCAATTTTCATATAAAAATTGATTCTCTTCATGCTTTTCTTGTGGTTGGAATTAGAGAGGATGATGGCTTTTTTTTTTTTTTTAGTGAAGTAAGTTCTTTAGGAACATGAATTTTGATGTTTAAGCTCAGATTGAAATTTCTGAATCAAATGTACCAATGGCAAATGTGAATTGGTCTAGAAAACCCCAGAGATGGAGGCAGAGCCTTAAGTCTTACATTATACAAAGTTAGTTTATAAAATGCTTTCACATATGTCTCAATTGATCTTTCCCATGACCTTGGCAAGTAAAGTAATATAACCCCATTCTATAAAGGGGGAAACTGAGGTTCCCAGAGGAGAAGTGACTTCCTCAAGGTTAAAGAGCTGTTAATATTAATTGGCAAACCTGTGACTTGACTCAGAGACATGGGACTCCAAATTCAGTGTTTTTTCAAGTGAAACAATGTTTATTTAATAAGGTTTTATTGAGTGTCTACCATATGCTGGGTATTGTTTCAGGTTCTAAGTCATAGAGTTGCTGCTCTAATTAAATTTATACATGAATACTTTAAATAAGTAACTCCATCCTTGCCAACTGATGCCCTGGTATCTTTAAATGTTTTGAAACCCCTTCTAGGAAACAGAAGTCACATACTGCTTTTGTTCTTAGCTGTATTTCTATCCCAGCATGGCCAAGTCTTTCTGGTTTTCGATGGACTGAGTTAATTAACTTCTCTAAGTTAGTTTCAATTCCCTTGTCTAAGAGACAGCATGGCGTATGCACTGTTGTGATAGAGTTAAGTGTGATGTGTTGTGAATGAGAGGAGCTTTGGGGTGGGGCTGTTTCATGCAGGACTTGTGAGCCGCCCTGGGATTTGGGGTTCACCTTAGATAATGAAGAGCTGTGGCCCTGGCTTCACTCTGGGAGGATCCTTCTGGGCAGTGTGGTGGGTATGTTTGGGAAAAAGAAGGGTGAGACAGAGGCAGGGAGGCTGAAGGGATGCTGTTGAAATAATCAAGGTGAGGGATGAGGAGCCCAGAGCAGGCATTCATGATTGAGGTGGAGAGGAGTGAGAAGACTCAAGGCTATTTCCAAGTTCAACTCCCTGGGACTCACTGACACATCTGATGGGAAGGGAAGGAGAATCTGGGGAGACTGCCAGCTATTGGGAATTTGAGGAAGCTCAATAAATAGCATCCTTCCTCCTGTTCAAGTTGTGAATCAGCTGGGAAGTAAAGCAAGAGGTAAGCCATATAGAAACGAAAGCCTGGCTTTCATTACTGTTAAAGCTGGAGCTGAAGACTGGCTTGCATCTCAGGCAAGAGAGATGGGGCCTGCAGCTTAGGATCAGGAAGTCCTTCCCCTGTGCAGCGATGGCGTGCCTTATTTCTGGAGGCAGCTTGCTTCCAAGAGGAAGGAGAGAGGAGTCTGGGCTCCAGGTACCCCGGTGCCCCAGGAGTGGAGTCAGTGATGAGTGGAGCGCAGCCAGGAGGTTGCACTATGGGGCTTCTCCCTCATGGCAGCAAACATCAGGAGTGGGAAAAGCTTGGGTTTCTGATCCGCATCATTTACTTAGGTGGCAAATGCAGGGTAAAGGGGGTATTTCGGGGAACTTTGGGTTTGTGAGACTGTTTCACCCACTGGAGATGGCTGGTGGCTTGTGTAGAGTCCAAAGCTTGGGCACGATTGGAGTAGAAGCTATGGACAGACAATAGTAGCTGAAGTTATGATATAAAGGAGGGTAGCTGGACAGAGGAATGACACTGTTGAAGAAGGAGAGAAGAAAGCAGAGGGCAGAGTGGGAGGGAATGAGACCAAGCAGAGGAAAAGTGGCCTGAGAAGGAGACTGAGGAAATGCAGATAGGGGGTAGATGGAGCACAGGAGGACTTGGGGCCAGCAAAACAGGAAAAAAGGAAGAGAGAGAGCTTGAAGAAGGGGCAAAACCAGATCAGAAGCTCGAGATCCTGAATGGTTTGAATTTGCAAACTGTTTCTATCATTTTCTAGCCATGCGACCTCCAGTTTGGTGCTTAATAAATGGTAACCATAACGATGATGGTGGTGGTGGTGGTTAGGCTGATGTAGATGGATGGGCGTGGTTGCAAGTGTCGTTAGAGGAGTAGTAAGCTGGGCGAGGTCCAAAGTAGAAGAGAAGAGTTTACTCCTGTCTGATCCATTTTGGGGAACAAGACTAACATTTAAACAATTCGATTTCTTTCCTATGACCTCACATTTTACTTCCCTTACACGCTTGTTCTGATAAGAAAGTTAAAAAAAAAAAAATCCCCAAACTAATATTACAGACATGGAGGCGGATGCATATGTAAGGAAGTTATTAAAACGGCCTTGATTTTAATAAATTTACCACCAGGTAGCAATCTCTCAATGTCGCCTCTTTCCAATTTGCATGTGTAACTGGCGTCTCGTTAAAACATCATTAAGAAGTTGAAAACCAGGAAGACATGAACAGACACAGAGAAGACATGGAGGGGGCCGGGGGATGAGGCTGCGGGTAGCGGAGGAGAGGCCTTCCATGCATAAAACACAACAAGATACTCAACCTGGTTATTCAAAGCCAACCTGATTAACAAGTGAAGGGAAGCAGAGCATACACAGACCCTGTGTACAAATTGGCAGTTCCAAGGCTGCGTGAAAGTTTCCTTTTCCTGGAATGGCTGGAAATTGCAATAAAAGCTACTGTCAGTCATTTTTCCTCAGCTGGCCCATCGTTTACGTCAGCAGGAGAGATTTTCTTCAAATCATCAACGTAAGAGGACAAGTCCTGTGGTGCCCGGACTAATCACCAGTCTGGTTTCTCTCCTGTGGCTGGATTAACTTTTGGTTTAAAATTTTTTTGGTGTGTGTATGTATTTTTTATTGTTATAAAAGTGATACATAGCCATTGTTGAAAAAAAAAAACTATATGAAAATACATTGGGTCAAACTAATCTCTTTTTTAAATGATCAAAGATTATAATTGCACAATATTGAAACGCATAGAACAAAATACAATTCTTAGAGGACAACTGCTGCACGATATCGTGTTAGCCTCTGCCACATATCAACATGAATCGGTCACAGGTACACCCGTGTCCCCTTCCTCCTGAATCCCCTCCCCACCGTCCTTCCCCTGCCGAGGCTCTAGGGTGAGCTCTGTGTTTTGCAGAGCAGTCTCACCGTTACCTATTTTACATATGGTAGTATGTATGCTCCCAAGCTCTTCTCTCAGTTCGGTCCACCCTCTCCTTGCCCCACCGTGTCCACAAGTCTTTTCTCTATGCCTGCATCTCCTCTGTTGCCCTGCAAATAGATTCACCAGCACCATCTTTCTAACTTATGTGTTTTCACGAAAAGAGCTCAAGCTTTGGAGCTAGGCAGGTGGGGACCTGCCTCTTGGTTGGCTGCGTAACTGCTGTGCGACCAGTGTGCCTAAAAAAGAGGAGACCATCTCCGTGTGATCATGGATGAGATGATCAGCTTAAAGACTTGAATTTCCTTCATTGTTAAAATGGGGCCTAATTCTACCTACGCACCTACAGCCTGGCTACAGGGCATAAGATAAATATTACATGTGAGAAGTTCAGAAGAAATCTATTCAATCATTGCCAGCATTCAACAAAGACTTCGTGGAAGAAGCAGACTGTCTGGAGTTTGGAGGAATCGTGGGCACAGTGAGAGTATGCAAAGAGTGAGAGAGCACGCCCCAAGCTAGAGATGGGGTGGAGACAGGTCTGCTGAGCTGGGACAGTGGAAAGATTAGACCCAAGGAAGACACTCCTTTTATGGGCTTCAGCCCACAATGCTGGATCTTCCCATCTCTTTTGGTTGCCCAGTCCCTCTCAAGACAAGACTGTGGAATCCAGGTCAGGAGGTTCTGCCTGAATGCCATGGCTCCATCTTTTCCTGGGCCGCTGGCAGGGCCAGTTTCTGAGGATTTGTAAACTAGGGAGTGGGCTATTGCCTGCCTGGAGATCAGTGTAAATTTGACTTAAGGAGTCTCTCTCTTCACACATACACACGCACACACGCGCACACGTCAGAAGCAGATGCTCAGACTTTGTGGTCTAAGGAGTGGGAGGATTATTCCAATTATTTGGGAGAAGGGGCATAGACTTGCAGGAATTGGACCACCACCCACTTTTTGGTCTTTTATGGCTGGCCTCAGAATGGTCGTGGTGTTGGCGGGTGTGTTATTTAGATGCTAACATATAATAATGAGTGTATGATGAGTCTCGATCCACCGGAAGACAAATATTCCGCTGTCTTGGACGTAGTTGGTCCTAGCCAGCTTTTGTCATGTCCTGTGGTATGTCATTCTTTAAAGGTTGTGCCATGCCCCCTTCCTCCTGTTTCACCCCTGACTGGTTTCAGCATCAGTTGCTGCAAATTCTTACCATCTATTGATTGACTAAAAACTGATCATTGTTTCCACCCAACCATCTCAACGAGACTGTTGCAAAGGCTTCTGTGTTACTAAGACTAAAATTATATTCACCCAGGCTAAGGGCCCCATGGAATCAGCTGGTGACAGATTTCTTTTAACCCTGGTACTTACTGAGCACATACTGTGCCCCAGGTACAGGCTGAGTACTCTCTGTGTTTTAATCTGTACACAAAACTTCAAAGGAGGTATCATCACTCCTCAGCTCAGAGAGGGGGGGGTGACTTGCTCAGCGTTGCCCAGCTGGTGAAGGATAGAGCCGTGATCAGCACCCAGGCCTCCTGCCACTAGGCCCTGCTTCCATAGCATCACTGCTCTTGGGGTTGCCGGGGGGCGGGCGTGGGCTTGGAAAGAGAAAAGGGTGGGCGCCAGGGGAAAGGCATGTAATTGTTGTGCAAGTTGGAAAAAAAATCACAGGTAACTTTATTGACTCCAAATACTTCTTTCTTTTATTTCTCTTTAATGTATTTAGAATTAGAGACAAGCTTGAAAGATGCCAGCAGGGCCTGCTAAAAGCCAGCAAAAATGACAGGGGAAGATTACACAGCTGGAAAAAACCGTTTCAACTCTTTTTTTGGTAACATAAAGGAGCAAAATCCAAAACAACAACAACAGAAAACCTCAAAGTGAGAAATGACAGCATCTGTGGAAGATCAGTGGGTGGAAGAATGGGAATCTGGGCTCTAAACCCAGATAAAGAGGACTCTCCAGCAGCTAGAGTTGTTCAACAGTAAGCTAGTTTACTGGGGAGGAAGCGAGCTCCCCGTCCCTACAGACACACAAGGGCTGCTTCTCAGGCGCCACAGAGGCAAGGGAAGAAGGGACGCAGACGTCTGAGAGTCTGACCACATCGCCCCCGTGAGCCTGACTCCAGCTCCGCCCTGCTGTTTAGACTTGTTGTTGTTGTTCTGTCGCTAAGTCACGTCCACCTCTTTGCGACCTATGGATTGCAGCACGCCAGGCTTCCCTGTCCTGCACCATCTCCTGGAGTTTGCTCAGATTCATGTCCACTGAGTGGGTGATGCCATCCAGGCATCTCATCCTCTGTCTCCATGCCTTCTCCTCCTGCCCTCAATCTTTCCCAGCATCAGGGTCTTTCCCAAGGTTTACAAGTGAGCATTTCCATGCAATGGGGACATTTTATGTGCCAGACTCCATGCTAAACATATACCTCATTCAATTCAATTGTTGGGTGGGCTTATCCTGCTCCTTAAGAACTGGACAAGATCAGTTGACCTGATCCTCCTTCTGCGATCTGCGGCAAGTCCAGAGCTCTCCCCACAGTTTCTGTGTGTGTCTGGGTCAGTGTGCCGTGGTGGTGGTGGGGGACTCATGTTCTCAAGGGCATCTCTGGATCTGAGTTCCTGTTTGCACTGAATTGGCTCCCTTTCGGATGGTCTATCTGTATACACTCCTGTTCCAAAATACAGAACTCGAGCCATCATTTGACTCCCACAAAAATGAACTCTCGGTCGGGGACGTACGTATGGTTTGTGGCCACAGAGCTGCTTCTGCTGTGGTACTACAAGGGGCAGGAGATGTTTGCCTTTCCTGTTTTTAAAGCTTGTGACTGGCCTGTTCTCGGGCACTTCCCACTGGTCCTTCCACCTTACAGAGTGGAGCGTCTGTTCTTCTCTGGCTCCTTGCTTCTCTTCTCTCCTTACCCGCCTTCCCAATCAAGCAAGTAGCCAATTGACCATGCAGTCCATGCGCTAAACCGATCAGTTAGCCAGCCACCCCACCAGGTAACCAACTAACCAGCCAGTCAACCCATCAAATGCCTATCATTTTCAAAATGATATGCTAGGTCAAACTTCAAAATTGGAATGAAAGAAGGAAGGGAGGAAAAAAAAATGGAGGAAAAGCAGCTTCTCCTTTACAGTGGAGAGAAATTCTACGCTCCTTTGGCCAAGAACTCCAGACCTGCCTTCAGGTCGCATCTCACCTAAGTAGTTCATCAAGGTATTTTTGAAAATTCTCATTCACACTTAGTGAGAACCCTCTGCCTAGGTGCCAGACACTCTGGGACACTTTGGTTTTCAAACCTGCAGCATTTTCTTTAACCCTTACCATGCCCCTTTATGTAAGTATGACTAGGATCCTTTTTTTTTTTTTTTTTTTTTTACATATAAGAAAAATGAAGCTGGAAGAATGGAAGTCACTTGCCCAAGTTTGCATGGCTGTTGAGGAGAACCATGAAGGGCCTGGGATAGGTTGACCAGGTAGGTTGATCAGAAAGACCACAGGTCCCAGGGCCCCCGAAATCTGGTGTGGATTTTTAAGATGGCATTAAAAAAACTCTAGCAAGCCTGCATTGTCTCTTTTTCTCCTCAGACAAACCCTTCACGTATTTCCTGTTTCACCGTCCCCCACTTCACAGTCCCACAAAACCAGGACTCAGGGAGGTGGCTTGCCCAGGGTCCCAAACCCTAGGATGTGCTGTGACCTGGGACTTAAATCCAAGTCCCCTTGACGCTAAAATCCTGCTCTTCACCTCTCTGTGCTGTACCTGCCTCTTGGAAACAGAGATGAATGCATGGATCCAGAGGAGCTGGCAGCAGGTGGGGCAATCAGCCATGGAAATGGATGTTCACAGTGATAAATTCTACCACCAGACTTCTCGGCATGGAAGTATCACGAGGAGGCATGGCTAGCTCTGAGGCTCACGGGAAGCCTCCCGGAAGAGGTGACCCTGGACCAAGGTTCGGAAGAGTGACTAGGAGTTCACCACATGGACACCTATAAGGAGGAAAGGCATTCCAGGCAGAGTGGACCCCCTGGGGATGCCACAGCCTCATGAAACAGTCACGTTTGGAAGGATGGCTGCCTGGTCGGAGGAGGGAGTGGTACAAAGGAGGTCAAAGAGGTCATCAGGGACCAATTGTGAAAGATTTTGGATGCTAGGACAAGGGTTTAAACTTGACCCTGAGGGTAATGGGGAGCCACGGAGGCTTCTAAGCAGAGGAGTGACCCATGCGCTTTAAGCAGGGCGCCAGGATTGTCGTGGGCGCCACACACAGGCAGGCATGCGCCTTGTCTCTCCGCCACATTCATCTTCTTTTCAAGACCGGTACTGGAGGTTTAATGAACTCATTACTCATTCCACTGTCAGGCGAGTCCGATTGTAGCGGGAGGTCGAGCAGAGGGCTCAGTCCTGCTGAGGCTGCATGGCTGCTATCTCATCAGCAGCCACCAGAGCCCTGTCCCTGGCAGAAGCTCAGCCAACCTGTTCCACGGCCGCCCTCCCTCCTGCTTCCCCCCAATCCCATGCTCTGCCGCCTCCTGAACTCGCCAGCATCCCTTTCAATGGGCGTGATCTGAATCCTGTCTTCCTGGAGCTTGCTGCCATCTGTCTCTCCCCACGCCCTTGTCTTGGTTGGCGCCTCTGCATCTCTATCTCACAGCTGGGCTGTGGGATGCTCCTGTTTGTGCCCTGGATGGGCAGCCTGTCTGTCTGTCTTTCCTCCTGGCATTCTTACCCCCAGCTCGAGCCTGCTGATCCATCTTCACTTCCTTCCTGCCCCTCTCCACCCGGGACTTCCTACCTTACTCGCTCTTCCTTGAAGTTGTCTGAATGTCTGTCGGTTTGTCCATCTCTTCTCATTCAGCCCCTTTGATTGTTTATCTTTTTCTCCTCTCTTCCTCTCTGCCTTTTCTCAGGAGTTCTCTGGAAACAGATCTTCTAAAATCTATTCAATACAAGGCCGCAGGATCTTACAGATTCCTAACCATTCTGACTGTTGTTAGTCGCTAAGTCGTGTTTGACTTCTTGCAACTCCATGCAGCCCACCAGGCTCCTCTGTCCATGGGATTTCCCAGGCAAGGATACTGGAGTGGGTTGTCATTTCCTTCTCCAGGGGATATTCCTGACCCAGGGATATAACCCACATCTCCTTCATTGGCAGGTGAATTCACCACTGAGCCACCAGGGAAGCCCAACCATTCTGATTAGGCCTACGTAATTAGCGGAAGGGGCTTGGGGGAGGAAGGAGAGCCATCCTGCGGAATCAAGGGTGAGGCTGTTGGAGGCAATGCATGGCCACCCAGGTACCCCCTGTTCTTTCTCCAGCCTTGAGCTGCGTGGCCCTTTCCATAGGCAAGAGCTGCAAAGTCAACCTCAAGTCTCAAGCCAGCTGGAGGGCAGGGAGCTGGAAGCGTGAGCTTATATCACGGAAGCATGAACTTTTACAGGCGAAGAGTCCCTCCGAGTTTCAACTGTTACCGTCTTTTCCTCCCAAGATGAGGAGGACGTGGCCCAGAGAAGGCCAAGCTCTGGTGACTGGCTAAGGTCACTCAGGGAGAGTCAGGTTAGCCCTCCAGGCCTGGGGACCTGTGCAAAGAGGCCTCTTTTTTAAACCCAAGGAAGCAGAGAACATGGTAAGTTCCCATCCAGGACCTCAGGCCACACAGCGTGTAGTTAGCGGTCTTCTGTGTCCTCATGGAGGCCAACTTCATTCGTGCACATCTCTGTAACGACCAGATGAGTCTCTCTTCCTCTGGTATTGCTGGCAGAGGTGCCCAGTTGCTGATCAGAGCACGTGTTCCTCTGCCTTTGTGAAGGGCTGTTCCTTCGGAGATGGCTGCCCAGCTGTGGACTGCATTTCCCAGATCTCCTTGCACCTACATGGGAACATGTGACTAGTTCTTTGCTCCCAGACTGTGAGTGGAAACCGTGAGTGCCCTTCTGGGTAAAGATGTTTAAGAAGAGGACGTGCCTTCTCCACACACTTTGTTTCCCCTTCCATGAGCCAGAGGCAGAGGACTCTGAGGATTTGGGGGATGTGAAAGTCATAGGATGGAAGGACCCTGGGTCAGTGGATCAGAGAGACACCAGTCAACCGAACAGCAGCACTACACTGTCACATTGATGAGAAAGGGCTTATTTGTTACAGCAGCTGGCACCACCCTAAAAAATACAGTATCGATCACGGATTATTTGTATGAACTATCGCATCTGCACAGAAAGGCACTGCCATTTACACTATTCTCATCCCAGTGTCGTTGGTGAAGCAGACCTGTCCCGGAATTCCTGGGGTTCTGGAGAACTGTGCTTTCCTGTTTGTCTCTCTCACCTGTCTCTCCCTTGCTCATCATTTTCTCCCACCACTGGGCTTTTTGGTTGGTTCCCCAACCTGAAGGCATAGTCCCACCTAAAGTCCTCCATAGCTTCCCTGCCCTCTTCTTGGATTGCTCCACCCCACAATCGTCTAAGTTTGTCTTTTTCTCGTTTATTGAATCTTATTACCAACACCTGCTCCTTAGAGAAGTCTTCTCCGACCCAGTCATGTGCAGTTGACCCCGACTCTCTGGAACCTATCATTCCACCCTTATCACATCACAGTGGTTTAACTCTCCCATAGCTCTGGCCACTGTCTAAATATTGTCTTGGCCACTTATAAACATTCATCTGTTTATCCCATTATTGTCACAGCCTGCTTCCCTTTAGTTTATCCTCCATTTTAGGAAAAAGAAACTCATCAAGGGCACTACACTTTCCAAAACCACTAAATGGTGGGCCAGGATTTGAACCCAGGTCCAACTGATTCTGCAGCCCGTGTTCTTTCCATAATACCACAGTTGTTCTCCTGACAAACTAGAAATTGGTGGGTTATGCTCATTTTATCAGGATACAATTTTAATCGTGGATCCCAAGGCAGGGTGGTGTAGGGAGAAAAGCATAAATTCTTGGGTTTGCAAGCCTAAGTTCAGATTCTGGCATTGATAATTTCCATTATTTAGCATCTGTGACCACAACACAGAATTAGCATACTTACCTCAAATAGTTAACATGAGGATGGAGTGGATAATGGATAAAGCAGGTAACACAGTGCTCGCCCACAGTGGAGGCTAGGGCACCCTTAGTTTCTTTTCTAATAAAAATATCAGCATTTATCCTAAGAGTCCCATCTTCATCTCAGACCAGGTAATTTATCAGTGGAAAGAGGCAAAAAAATGCAGATTGGAATGGAAACACAAAAGATTCTGAAAAGCGCCTGACTCACCCCTAACTTCTCTCTCCCGGGCTTTTTTGGGAAGATTCAGCCCTAACTTCTCTCCCGGGCTTTGTTGGGAAGACTCAGCCCTCACTTCTCTCCCGGGCTTTGTTGGGAAGACTCATCCCTAACTTCTCTCCCGGGCTTTGTTGGGAAGATTCAGCCCTAACTTCTCTCCCGGGCTTTGTTGGGAAGATTCAGCCCTAACTTCTCTCCCGGGCTTTGTTGGGAAGACTCATCCCTAACTTCTCTCCCGGGCTTTGTTGGGAAGATTCAGCCCTAACTTCTCTCCCGGGCTTTGTTGGGAAGACTCATCCCTAACTTCTCTCCCGGGCTTTGTTGGGAAGATTCAGCCCTCACTTCTCTCCCGGGCTTTGTTGGGAAGCTAAGTCCAACTCCAAGTCAGAGTTCTTAGAGCTCATCACAGTGACTGTCCTGAAAGCAAACAGGCTTTGGGGTTTTAAATGTTTTCTCATTCCCCCCTACAAAGCACAAATGTCATGGACAAGGGGCAAACTCATTACAGCTGGGTTTCTATCTGCCTGGTCCAGATGCAAGTGCTAAAATGGGAGACCAGTTCCAGGGGACAATGTCCAGGACTGTGTGCGCCGTGACGAATGTGTGTAAAACACACACAGGCCTCCTCTCTCCAGCGTCTGAACCCCACAGCAAAAGTTAACCACGGAGGACTCTAAGCAAACTCTCCAAAGTCTGCATTGCTTTTCAAGTTTTTGGAGGCAGTGAGTCTGGCTTAAAGCAAAAGAGCCCTTGATCGGGTCTAAGGATTATTCTGTTTTTATGGCTATTACTGTATGGATGATGCTCATAAATGCCTGACTGTAAATTTATAAATTTCATTTTTTATCAGTCAGGAGAGACTAAGCTGAGCTCTGATAACAAATGACCCCAAATTCTCAGAGGCTTGAACAACAAAGGTTTAATTCTTGTTCATACAGTATGTTCTTTGCAGATCGTGGGGGGCTATGGTCAGTGTGAACACTCAGAGTCAGAGGTCAATGGAAGAGTTGCCATCGAACACGTGGCTGGTTGCTGGGCCATAGAGAAAAGAGATCTCAGAAGGGTGTCACACTCATCACTAACTGCTCAGCTCAGAGATGATACATGACATTTCCAGTCCTGACTCACTGACCAGAGCCAGTCACATGCTCCATCAACTGCAAGGTGGGCAGAGCATACCTTCCAAATCTGTGCTCAGAAAAGAGGAGCCAAAACCATTGGGTTGGCCAAAATCTTGCTGGAATTTTTCCATCTTACCAAAAACCTGAGTGAGCTCTTTGGCTAACCCAGTATTTGCCCACAGCACCTTACTTCCGTTCCTCACACTTCCTGGCTGGGTTATCAAGTCCATGTGAGTCAAATCTCTTCCCTGACCAAACAGATCCCTTTCCTTTGGCTCCCTGGTTCCAGTTCCCTCTTCAGCTCCGGTTTCAAAATCTCCCACCTCATTTTTACATCCACCTCCATCCTTGACTCTTTGCCAGTCTTGCTCCTTATATTTCATCCTTGGCATCTCAGTCAGAGCAATTGCCCTGGAGTCCCAATCCACCCCGGTCATCCCCTTCCAGATATAAAGCTTGGGGCCACCGGTAACACCTTTCCTGAAGCCCAGCCAAGATCTGTAGAGAGGAAGATAAAGGATATTGTGCTTGTTTGTTTCCAGGAAAAGGCTATTCAGGTTCCCCCTGAAGCTGTGAGTCTAGGACTTAATTATTATTCTCATCCATGAAGTTGCAGACACACACGTCCTGTAGGGGGTCCAACCCAGGCGCTTAATTAGCAAAGACAATTAAACTCCAAGAAACCAGGATCTGCAGTTACCAGGCGACTTCCTGTGTGACCTCTACCCAGGCAGCGGGAGGTCTCAGTGTTGGAGCACACGGGCTCCTTTTGTGACTCACCGCCTATCAGCCTCAGCTTGCCAGGCTGGCTTGTCCCCAGGACATTTCCCAGGCCCTCCTGCACATCCCACCTACTCTTCTTCTGGGGGCTGTTATTATTTTCTTCCAACAGTGAAACACATGAGACAAGACCGCTATCTCAGTCCATCCAAAATATTATGACCCTCCCTCCCACAGATACTGGCCTATCTGACAGCGCACACTCATCAACATTGGTTAATTGCATTATCTTAGCAACACTGTCGGAGAAGGCAGTGGCACCCCACTCCAGCACTGTTGCCTGGAAAATCCTATGGATGCAGGAGCCTGGTAGGCTGCAGTCCATGGGGTCGCTAAGAGTCGGACACGACTGAGCGACTTTCCTTTCACTTTTCACTTTCATGCATTGGAGAAGGAAATGGCAACCCACTCCAGTGTTCTTGCCTGGAGAATCCCAGGGATGGGAGAGCCTGGTGGGCTGCTGTCTATGGGGTCGCACAGAGTCGGACACGACTGAAGAGACTTAGCAGCAGCAGCAGCAACACTGTGAAGTGATAGTTATCACCCACATCTGCTGATGTGGAAACTGAGGCTCTAGGGGGCGATTAGGTCGTTGGTCAGTAAGCGACAAAGTCAGGACTGGAATCAGGCCTTGGAGCGCCGCACTCTGGGACTTTCTGCTCCACCCCCCAGGGTTCCGAGATGCTGGCTTGCACGCTGCACAGGCAGGATGTGGGGAAGTCCATGGCCAGCCTCAGTTTCCCCAAGTGCTGCTGATGTGGCCTGGAGCTGTTCCCGGCCACACTGGGAACCACAGACCCAGAGACAACCAGGCCTGTTCCTTGTCTTCTCCCATCAGCAACGATAGACCAATTAAGGCAATTACTGCTGGTTTATATAACAGGACACGGTATCACAGCGCTTAACTCTGAAAATCGCCTATAAAAGCGCTAATAATACATTAATGTATTAATCCCCTTAATCCTGTCAAATTAGCACAAACTCATCCTCGGAGCTGACAGTGGATCTCCGCTGTTCCCCTGAGATGCTGGGTGCTTTTCTCCTGCCTCCCTGCTTACCAGAACGCTTGTGGGAATGCAGGGATGGGAATGCAAGGATGGGGTCGCTGTAGATGACCTTTGGCAGGGCACATTAGAGAGACAGGTGATGACATGCTAACAAGAGCTTCTTTCTTGGCTCTTTCTTAGCAAGGAGAGGCAGCCCAGCAGAGTCAGCCATGCCCTGGGCTGCCCACTCTGTCACCTGCTGTGTGACCTCAGGTGATTGTCTAACTTCTCTGAGTCTCTGAGTTGAAGGCGGGAGGAGAAGGGGACGACAGAGGATGAGGTGGTTGGATGG
Source organism: Bos indicus (assembly GCF_029378745.1). Taxonomy (NCBI): domain Eukaryota; kingdom Metazoa; phylum Chordata; class Mammalia; order Artiodactyla; family Bovidae; genus Bos; species Bos indicus. The sequence continues at coordinate 109,553,832 of NC_091767.1, read as the reverse complement.
CATCACTGACTCAATGGACATGAGTTTGAGTAAATGCCAGGAGCTGGTGATGGACAGGGAGGCCTGGTGAGCTGCAGTCCGTGGGGTCGCAGAGAGTTGGACACGACTGAGCGACTGAACTGAACTGAAGATGAGGCTAATCGTTCCCCACTGCAGAGTTGTTACAAAGATTCCATGAAAGTGAAGTGGAAGTGTTAGTCACTCAGGTGTGTCCGACTCTTTGTGACTCCCACGGACTGTAGCCCGCTGGGTTCCTCTGTCCATAGAATTCTCCAGGTAAGGACACCAGAGTGGGCAGCCGTTTCCTTCTCCAGGGGAATCTTCCTGACCCAGGGATCAAAGCCAGGTGTCCTGCATTGCAGGCAGATTCTTTATCATCTGAGCCACCAGGGAAGATCATGCTGCTGCTGCTGCTAAGTTGCTTCAGTCGTGTCCGACTCTGTGCGACCCCATGGACTGCAGCACATCAGGCTCCTCTGTCCATGGGATTTGCCAGCCAAGAGTACTGGAGTGGGTTGCCATTGCCTTCTCTGAGGGAAGATCATAGCTGAAGGCAAATGCCTGACACAGGGAAAACATCTGATAAATCCTCAGTCCCTTTTCCTTCTGTGAAATGGGAACAAGAATTCCCTTCATGAGGATCAGATGGGATCACTCACATCAGTTTCCTGGCCACAGTAAGGCCAGTATCAGTTCTTTTCCCTCCTCACTCCTGCCTTTTTTGTTTGTTTGTTTAATTAAAATGCTGCTTGAATTTCAAGACAGCTTAGGAACAAGGACCAGGGGGCTGAATGAGCTGTTCAGACATTTTATTTGTTCTGAAGCAAATTACATCTTTTCACTGAGCCCCGCTTTCTGAGGTAGAGAGAATTTCTATTGCAGGTCAACTTGCAGAGGAGACTCCCATTCTTCCTTCTCTGGGCATATTAGAATGGGCAGAGTGGGGGGCTTGCATGGGCTCTGGATGCCTAGAAATGGGGAAGGGGCTTTAGACTCTGATGGCCTCGAAGGTGCTGGAGAAGCTTTGATGTCAGGACGCCGTGGTTGGGCCTGGCCTGCTGTCTGGTGGGCCCTCGGGCTCCCAGCGGGCTTCTCCAGTGCCTTTCAGGGGCCTCTCAGTGGACGGTGGGCTGTGCTGCAGGGACCCCCACTGTTACCCCGATGCCTCAGGCAATTCTTGGCCCCCATGGTTTCCAAGCGATGCTGACTGTTGTTGGGTGTCTCCCAGGATGAGTAGGAATCAGCCAGGTGAAGAGGAGCTTGCGGAGGGGGAACCAGGCAGAGGAACTGCATGTGCAGAGAGCTTGGTGGTGAGAGAGTACACTGTCTTTCAGTAGCACAAATTGTTTCAGTGTGGTCAAAGCTCAGGTGTGTGTGTACACTTGCACATGTGTGTGCAAGGGTGAAAGGCGAACAGGGAGGATTGTGACAAAAGGTAAACAGACCTAAAGAAGAGGAAGGAGCCAGCTCACATCTTAGCACATCCTAGGTGTGTGGGTTTGGACAGGTCACCTCACCTGTTTGAGCTTTGGCTTCCTGGTTTCTAAAATGAAAATTCACCCAATAACTCATTTAACAAGGATCTAACCCTAGGCCAGGCTCCAGGCTACAGTGATAGTAACGAGAGCAACTAGCCTCTAGGAGTTTAGAGTCAAGTGTAGCCCAAAGCGTGTAGTGTCTTTGCTTTGGCCAGGCCTCGGTCAGCGCTAAGTCCTTTGGCCCACATCCTCTAGGGCTGTGTCGTCCTCTACAGGGCCAAGGACAGGCCTTGAGATTGTCGCTAACGTGCCTACGTGTCTCCTAGCGGCTGTGCTTTGAGTTCAAAAGGGCCCTGTGCTTTGAGTCTGGTTATAAACCTGGGTTCTGGGGTCAACTCCCTGGGTTGACATTTCACCTCTAGCATTTACTTGCCAGATGTGCGACACTGAGCCACTTGCCTCTTCGTCTCTCTGAGTCTGTTTCTCTTTTACAGGCTGATCATGCAGATATTTTTGTGTTTGGTTCCAGACCACCGCAATAAAGTGACGACTGCAGTGAAGAGAGCCACACGAGATTTTTGTTTTCCTACTGCATATATTAGGAAGTGGAGAAGGAAATGGCAACCACTCCAGTGTTCTTGCCTGGAGAGTACCAGGGACAGAGGAGCCTGGTGGGCGGCCATCTATGGGGTCGCACAGAGTTGGACACGACTAAAGCGACTTAGCAGCAGCAGCAGTGCATATACAATTACATTTACACTATTCTGTAGTCTCTTAAGTGGGCAAAGCATTATGTCTAAAAAACCCAATGTACGTACCTTAATTAAAAAATACTTTATTGCTAAAAAAATGTTACCCATCATCTGAGCTTTCAGAGTCATAGTGTCACACCAAAGATCACCGAGCACAGATCATCATAACTAATATGATAATGATGAAAACGTTTGCACTGTTTTGAGAATTACCAAAATACTGAGGCTCGATCCTGCCTTTGCGTATGCCGAGCCTCTTTCCTCATGACCTTTGCCGGGAGCAGGAGCTCCGCCCCTGGCAAAATATGACACAGAGACATGAAGTGAGCCAAGATTTGCTCAACGCAGGGTTGCCACAAACCTTCAGTTTGTAAAAAACAAAACAAAACAAAAGACGTGGTATCTGCAAAGCTCAATAAAGCAAAGTGCAATAACATGAGGTATTCCTGTATAAAAATGGGAGTATGTAATAACTTCTATGTCACAGGGTTTCTGCAGGGATTATGTGTGATAACACAAGTTCTTAAGATGCTCCATGACTGCTCAGTAGGTGAATCCGTGAATATCTGTTAGCTGAAAAACTTGATGCCTATAGGATCCAGGTTACATGCTGGGACGCCAACGGCTGATTGCTGGTTTCAAATCCCAGTTCTGTTGTTTAACAGCTGAATGACCTTGGGCAAACATTTGATTTCTCTTTGCCTCCCAACCTCCTCATCTGCAAAATGGGAATACTAAGAGAAGCTACCTCAAAAGGCCGCTGTAACTGTCAAATGAGCGAATGTACATGAAGTGCTCAGTACAGTGCCTGACGATCAGCATATGCTGCCCAAGTGTAAGCTTTTATTTTTTTATGATGCTATCTTATCTTTTGCAGTTTGCAAGGAGCAGGCAAGTGCCTAAAGGGGAATCGAACCATGTTATTCAGGCAGCAGAATGGAGGGCCCTTGATCAAGCCTCAGAGGGCAGCAGCACAAGGAAAGGAGTCCTTAGTGTCTATTCCAGCAGAGTGATCAAGGCTATGCTCTGCCTAGGATCTCTCCAGGGCTGCCCTTTCTGTGGTCCAGGGAACCCAGAATGCACTGCGGCACCGAGCTCATCCCTCTGGCAAGAGCCTCCTCTTTGCCTAGTACCAGGAACTCAGGGATGACGCGTGTGCTGGGTCAGCAGGACTCAGGGGTGAGCTGGGGAGAATAGGCGCCTGCCATTCCCTCTCCTGCCCCCCTGCCATAGGTGGGCTGGTGATGCAGACAGGCCCTGAGCTTAATTGGCAAATGGATTCTCCAGGGGTAATTTTATTGACATGCACCATGGGAGGGTCTGCAGGCTGAAATGACCAGCTCAGCCTGCTAAATGTATTTACCAAAAAATAAGGTTATTGATTCCACCAGTAAAACTCCCCCCCTTGCCCTCAGCCTATTAATGCGAGTTTTATGTAACAGGACAAATAGATCATGGTGTAAAGTCTTTTGAAAATCCCTTGTGAATGCTGCAATAATGCTTTAATGTATTAATCCCCTTAATCCTGTCAAACTTCCAAAAGAATTTCAGGATATGCTGACAGCAGATCCCTCTCCCATTGCTGGCAGCTGCAGCTTCTAACCTCTGTGGGTGGAGAGGTGGCCCTGTTAGCAATGGGTGCAGGGTTCTGAGCCCACCCTGGAGACAGTGGGACTGATGGAAGGGAGCCTGATTCTGGCTCCGGAGAAGGAAAGAGAGCTGCAAGAACGAAGCAGCCTCCAGGGGCTTAAAACAGAGCTGGAAGTGGCTGGGCTGGAAGTCAACAGTGTCTGGCATTTGTCGATTTCTCTGCCTCTCCCTGTCTCGCTCTTCTCTGTTGGGCAGGTGCCAAGCTAAGCACTTTGCTATCTCCATGATAGCCCTGTGAGGTGCTATGTTACAGATGTAAATATTCCCTTTTTGCAAGGCCATCTAATTGTATTAGTTGCTGCTCAGTTGCTAAGTTGTGTCCAAGTCTACAGCCCCATGAACTGCAGCACGCCAGGCTTCCCTGTTCTTCACTGTCTCCCAGAGTTTGCTCAAACTCACGTCCATTGCGTTGGCCTACTCTAGTCCAGTATGATTCCATTAAATTTTTAAAAAAAATTGAAGTATAGTTGGTTTACAATGTTGTGTTAATTTCTGATGAACAGCAAAGAAACTCAGTCACACATACATATTCTTTTTCATGTTCTTCCTCTTATGGTTTGTTACAGGTATTGAATGTAGTTCCCTGTGCTGTATTTATAGGTGCTTATCTATTTTATATGTGATAGTTTGTGTCTGCTAATCCCAAACCAATTTATCCCTCCTCCTCCTTCCCCGTTGGTAATATCCCTCCTCCTCCTTCCCCGTCGGTAACCATAGGTTTTTTCTGTCTGTGAATCTGTTTCACTTTTGTAAATAAGTTCGTTTGTGTCATATTTTCGATTCCATATGTAACTGATATCACATGACATTTGTCTCTGATTTACTTCACTTAGTGTGATAATCTCTAGGACCATCTGTGTTGCTGCAAATGGCATTATTTCATTACTTTTCACGACTGAGTAATATTCCATTGTATATGTGCACCGTATCTTCTTTATCCATTCATCTGTAACGGACATTTAGGTTGTGTCTGTGTCTTGGCTATTGCAAATAGTGCCGCTCTAAGCACAGGTGTGCGTTTATCTTTTTGAATTGCAATGTTCTCCATGGTATGACACCACTTTAACTTAACTAAGGGCTTGTCTACACTGCCAAGTGGCGGAGGTTGGGTTCAAAGCTCTGACTGACCCAGAAGCCCAAGCTGCCTTCTTTTATATCAGCCAGGAGTCAGCAAATGTTTTCTATAATGGGCCAGAGAGTAATATTTTTGCCTTCATGGGCCACATGGGGTCTATTGCAAGCACCCAGCTCTGCCTTTTGGCATGAAATCAGCCAAGCAAAATACATAAACGGGCAGAAGGAAAACTGACTGCAACTTAAGTGATGGTTAGATCTGAGTCCTGCTCTTTCCTGGGCTCTTCCTTGGTCCTGCTCTTCCTTGGGTGGAGGTGGACAGGGCCTGGCGTGGGCTGCTGTGTCGACTCGAGTACCTGGGTGGAGCCCACCTTGCTGGGCAGCCCTGGGAAAGACTTTTCCCTCTCTGGGCCTCATTAGTGAGGAAAGGCACCTGGCTTGCTGGTTTTCACAGTTCATCCAGGTTGGAGAGCCTACGACTGTCTGAACAACTGCCTCCAACTTTTGATCAATTCAATACAAGGGAGCATCTGCTGGGCCCCGTTCAGTGGTGCCTGTCCGAGGGCCAGGTCTGCATTTGTTCCTGAGATGCTTTATACCAGCAACTACTGGAGATCTATCTATCTATCTATCTATCTATCTTAGGAGCTATTAGTAAGTGCTGGCAGCGTTGAAGGTTCACCTTCAGGGGTGGTTGCCGTGGACACCTAGGCTGGGAACCTGGGTGATGTAGCCTCCATGCACTGCCACCCTCCCGCATCCTGCAGGCCATAGAATCATCTCGTCTCTCAGTATCTTTAGAATCCCTCCCCACAGCTTCCAATTTTTTCAAATCACAGATTTGACAGTCCCTCTTTTATTTTTTCTTCTTCTCTTCCTTTCTTCCTTTATCGGAGGCCAGGCATTGCCTGACCTGAATTGGGGGACCCACAGGAGATCAGGTGGACAGGTCTCTCTGGGTCTCACAGTTTCTACCACATGGGCGTGAAGTAAGCAGTGAGAGCGGTTTGTGATCAGACAGGAGTGGTGGAACTGATCCAGGGGAGGAGTCGGCAGGGCCTCCTGGGGGAGGGATGGTGCCTTTGAGTCTGTGGGAGGACGGTGAGGAGTTATCCAGTGGGAAGAGAGGGGAAGACTGTTCCACTCGAAGGGAACAGCACATGCCAAGACACGAAGAAAGCGGCACCCTGGGAAGTGGAGACCAGCTCTGTGATGCTCCTGATACAGACAGGATAACAGAGGCATTCCTGAGAATGGCATTCAAGCTTCTCCAAGTTCAGGCTCCAGACGCTCCTCCGGCCCCTCCCTGACACTCATCACGCAGCGGTAACAGAGCCCACGAAGTCTCTGCTCTGTGTCATCCTCTCTCTTGCCTCCTGTTCCATCTGGTGGAAGATCCGTTCCGGGATCCAAAGATGAGCAACTCAACCAGTTCCTGACCTCACGGAACTTGCAGCTTGGTTGAGAGACGTGCAGCATCTCCACCCTCCTGATGGCACGTGGTAGGAGCTCCGTCCTGTTGGACCAGTGAGAGGATAAGTGATTAGGACACAAACCAGGAGCCGGGGAGCCTGGAAGATGGAGTTACCTGCCACGAGCCACGTGTGCGGAGCTGGCCACTGGGTGATGGGAACGGTATGAGCTAAGCCGGGAAGTGTGAGGGCATATGGCATGTTCAGGGAAATGAGCTGAGGCTGCAGAGATGGCGAAGTGTGTGTGGGCAGCATGGGCAGTGGGTGGGAGGGCAGATGGCAAGAGACACTGGGAGAAAGTGGCGTCAGGCCAGCTCAGGCCTGTCGAATGCCAGGCTGCAGAAGTTAGGTTTATGCTGTCATTGAGGGACAACTGGGAGAGTGATGTGGTTGGACTTTGAGCTTTGGGAAGACTGAGCTGAGGACACATGGTGGACACAGAGGCCAAATGGGGTGGAAATGTGCCCTCGAGTTGTGGTTCAGGACTCGGAGCCTGGTGGATGGGAGGTGGGAGCTGAGATGCAGTTCAAAATCTGTGAATAACAAATGGACTGATTATAACAGAACCAGGGAGGTTTCAGGTGCCTGGGGGGATGTCTAGCCTGAGCCTCATGGCCCGCGTGAGCTCTGCGAGGAGGGAAGAACAGAGACCCCCGAGAAGAGTAGTGGATGTTGTAGAGTGTGAACTGTGTGCTTGGCATCCCGCACCCACTGGCTGATTCAGTCTTCGCAGTCTTCCCAGAGTAGCAGCTCTTCCTGTGCCCATTTGGCAGATGGGTAACTGAGGCCCAGAGGAGTTAAGCCATGTGCCTGAGTTCTTGCAAGTAGTGGATGGTGGGTCCCGGGTGGGAGTCTAACTCCTGTTGGGGAGGTGAACCTCCCAGGGCCTGGGATGGTATGCAGTGCTCGGCAGGGCCAGACCTCCAATAGGACCCAAGGACTGAGGTCAAGAGACAGTGAAAGGTCATGAGATCAGTGAAAGGAATGCAGGCCTCCCATCAGAACCCAGCAGAGCCTCACTCTGGCCCAGACAAGCACAGAAAACAGGCACAGTGGTGAGGCCAAGCAAGGCTCTGGATGGTGAATGCTGGCGGCCTGGGTCCACGAGCGCTGAGCATCCTTGGGGCTCACTGAGGCGCAGAGAGGTTAAGAGTCTCGCTTAGCATCACCCAGGTGGAGTGTGGCAGAAAGTGGATTCGAACTCACAGCTGTCTGATGCCTCAACCTGTCCTTCCAAGCTCGCTGGTCTCCAGGCAGACTTCTTTGGATGGAGGAGTCCTTAGAGAAGCCTGACCAGGCCCCTCAGTTTGGGGGCAAATCCCCAGGCAGGTCCTGGGGGTGGTGGTGGAGGCTCCTCTGTTCCAGGTGCTTGTGCCCCGCCCCCAGCCCCTCGCCCAAGGGGGAGGGGAGGGGCCCAGGTCGCCCTTCTGACTCTGTCCCAGACTCCCTCCTCCACCTGTTCCTCCTCCTCTGCATGCACGCAACAGGCTACTACCCTGGCCCCTCCCAGCTCCCACTTCTACACACACACACACACACACACACACCTTTATTTCCTTTAATCTTTCAGCTGAGATCAATTTCTCCATTCCCCTAATCATTTTTTTCTTGTTCACTTTTGAACTGTCTCCAATTTGTCTGCTTTGGCCTGGTAATGAGGTGCCCCCAGACGAGATGCTATATTCTGCATGTGACTTGGCCAGGGTTGTATAGATTTTCTTGCTAACTATCTTCTCAGACCCTGGGTGACATGCTTTCTTAGGGCAGCAACTCTATTAGTAATTGGGCTCTTCTAAAGATGCTGTTAAAGTCACGGAATTGTAGACTATCCAGCCAACGGGATATTAGCAGCCTTTCTGATCCATATCTACCTTCCATCTAGGGCATGTCCCATCCCCGTTCTTTGGCGCTTTTGACTCCCCAACACCTCCCTGGGTCCTATCCCCTCAGCCAGCACTGCCTTCATCACCTGCTTTTCCCACTGAGCATGTGGGCCACAGCTTCACCATCTCTAAGATTTGGCTGTGGTGTTGCCAGCTCCTCGAAGCCTACCCTTGCTTCTCTGGCAGCATTCAAGTGCTTCTGCGCCGTGCTCCTCTGGCACGTGCTTTGGGACTCCAGTGGATGGTGAGTACTCTGGCCCATAATCATTGAGCGGTCTGCCTCTCCTGGGCTGTTGTCAGTGCCTTGGGGGGCAGGGGCAGGACTCACATCAAGTTTTCTTTATGATAGGCCAACTCCTCAAGAACATGGGATGGTAAGCCAGCTGTTATGCTGTGTACTGGGAATTCCCCTCTGCAGTATGATCTTTCCTTCTTGTAGGAAATCAGGCATGCATTTGCTGGTTTGCCCTTTACCCAAACACTGATGGAGTGCTTCCTGCTTGTCAGAGGTTGTGCCAGGAACTGGGACCTGTTGGTTAGTAAAATGGACATGGTCTCTACCTCGGAGCTTCAGTCTCATGGGTAGACAGACATAAATCGAATGAAGGTACAAACGTGCAATTGAAAACTGTAGGACGGCAAAGTACAGGGGTCTGAGAGTTCATACAAAACAGGCTCAGATCTGATCTGGGAGGACCAACAGAAGCTTCCTTCAAGAATTCTCCCTGGGTTGTGGTACGATGGAACATTGGTTGGTTTTTGTTTTCGGTGGGGGTTTAAGCGGTGGGTTAAGTCTCTAAGTGGTCTTCAACTCTTTGTGACCCCAGGCACTGTAGCCCTCCGGGCTCCTCTCTCCGTGGGATTTCACAGGCAAGAATACTGGAGTGGGTCGCTGTTTCCTTCTCCAGGGGATCTTCCTCAACCAGTGATCGAACTCAAGTCTCCTGCATTGCAGGCAGATTCTTTACAGACTGAGCAACCAGGGAAGCCAAGTGGAATACTACTCAGCCATAAAAGGAATGCATTTGAGTCAGTTCTAATAAGGTGGATGCATCTAGAGCCTATTATACAGAGTGAAATAAATCAGAAAGAGGAAAACAAATGTCCTATATTAACACTTACGTATAGAATCTGGAAAGTGGTACCGATGAACCTACGTGCAGAGCAGGGATGGAGACGGACCCGGGGAGTAGACTTGTGGACACGGGGGAGGGGAAGGGCAGGGTGGGGCGAGTTGGGAGAGCAGCACTGAAGGGTATGCGTTTCCGTAGTAAAGCAGATAGCCGGTGGGAATTTGCTGTATGACACAGGGAGCTCAAACGCACTGCTCTGTGGCGACCTGGAGGGATGGGATGTGGTGGGAGGTGGGAGGGAGGTTCAAGATGGGGGATATATGTATATCTATGACTGATCCAGGCTGATGTATGGCAGAAATCAACACAATATTGTAAAGCAGTTATCCTCCAATTAAAGACAAATAAATTAAAAAAAGAAGTCTCCCTGACACTGAACTTTGGAGAGTGAGTAGCTATAAAGTGGTGGAAGAAGGTCGGAGGCAGGGAAAAAGCATTTTAGGGAATGAGAACAGGGTGTGCAGAGGATCTGAACACAGAAGCGCTGAGCCTGCTCACAGGCTTGAATGAGTTTCAGTACGTCTGGAGCATGGAGTGGTGAAAGCCAGACCATTTACCAGGTGAATGGTAAAGAGTCCGGGGAGTGCCCAGTGGAAAACCACTGATGAGGTTTAGGCCGGGGAGGGTGCAGATGATCATATGGGCATTTGGAAGCGACCACTCTGACTGTAGCCTGGTCTACAGGCAGGGGAGCAGGTGTGGATGTTGTGAGGTCTGTTTGAAGGTTTTTGTCACATGAGAGATGATGAGAGCTTAGACTCATGTGGTGGTGGTGAAGATGTTGAGAAAAGGATGGATTCAAGGAGGTCATGCCGAATCACCAAGTCTTGGATGTGGCTGGATGTAGGGCTGCTGTGTGGGAGAGATGTCAAGACATCTCCTAGGTTTCCAGTTTATAAGGAAGATGGCAGAAGGTGGCAGTGGGACTCAGTGGTTAGGTGGATAGGTTCTGGAGGCAGCTGGACCTCTGAGTGGTCCTGGGCAAGGCACGTGTTTATTTTATGTGAAAAATGGAACCACGAGTGGTACCTGCCTCTGGGTGTGTGGATTAAAAGAACTGACCCAGGTTGACGCTTGGAATAGTTTCTGGCATTAGCACTTAATCATTATTATTTTTTTGGCGAGATGCCTCATTGAATAAGAAACACCAAGAAGAATCAATATTTTTTGATGAGGATCATATGCTGGACCAGGGACATGCTGTAGTGCTCAGATATCCCAGTGGAAATCTGGAGTAGTCAGCTGGAGACGTGGCTCTGTTTCTCAGAAGAGCAGCCTGGGTGGGAGGCTTCAATTTGGCAGTCATCATTTTTTTCCCAAGGAGTGCCAGGGAGGAGCAGTTATACTAACCATGCATAGGGTTCAGCTTTTTGCATGTGATTTTTGGCTTTGAATGTCTGTTGAATGAGACAACTTCATGCTGGTCAGTAAATTATAGGTTGAATAATGTTTGGATTTCTACTAACAACAACACGGTCTTTTCCAAGGTAAAAGGAACCTTCCATGAGAGATGGCACTTTTTTTTTTTTTTTGACTTTTAAGAGCCTTGAGACCTTGTTTAGAAGAAGCTTGTCTTCTCTTGATGGACATAGCTGCCGCAAAGGTGGTGGTGAGGGGACACCTCAAGGGAGCTAAGCCCCAGAATATAGAGTTTCTATGATGCATGGTTTCACTGCAGACCAGAGACCCAGTTCAACTCTGCATCTTCCCACAGAAGAATAAGCCAGACAACCCAACATGGGTTCCTCAGGGGCAAGTAGTAGTCTGAGAGTGTAGATTATCATCATATTCAACAGTAACTGTGATAATCGTGTAGAATATGCCACCTTCCCCTGCATTCTGCCTTGAGGAAGGGAGATGGGTTGTGTTTCTCTCTTGACTTTTCTCCTTCTTTTCCCCATTATCTGCAAGTAGATATCTTTTGAAACAGATAGTTCTCTTTTGCTTTTTTTCACTGTCTGAAATTGCATGTTCATTTTGGTTGAAACACGTGAATGGAATAGGAATGATTTGTACCCATGGCCCTTAATTTCCCAAAGAGATTCAGAAGCTACTGATCAAAGAATTCTTAGTTACCATAGTATGAAGTGTGATGTCTAATCCATAGCTGGCACTCAAAAGTGTTGAGTGTTTTGCTTGAGAAACATGTTTTCAATGAAGGAATCAATGGATCTAATATTAGCTACTGCCCAATAAAGAAATCTGCTTTACAATACCCCAGAGAGATGAACACCTAGGTTTTCCTTGAATCCCTCAAGTGATCAAGAGCCCCCTTGAGCTCTCTCAAGGTTTCCTAATCCAATTTCAAGTCACTGGTGGTTGGGAAGGTCTTTCCCTATGTCGAGCAGGACCTGTTGTCCTATAACCCTGACTTCTGGGTTTAGCCCTCTGGAGCCACACAAGCTTGGTCTGTTGTTTCTGCTCCCTGAAAGAGTTTCAGAGATGGGAAGTCAATAAGTCAATGAACAGGCTTCATGTGCCTTTTGTCCTTTCAATCGTAAGAGAGTATGATTACAGAACCGTGAGCAATCTTGGTCATTCCCCCATGTATGAGTTGTAGTTGAAGAGAGAGAGAGAGACAGAGCGAGAGGGAGGGAGACAGAAAATAATGCATAAAAATATGGACAAAGTGATCAATAGACGCTGGAGTTAGTTACCAGTGGTATTCAGAGTGTGATTGCTCCATCACAAAATTGACGGCAGATAGGGTGTTTACAAAGGAATCAACAGATCCTTTAAATTTTTATTTTTATTGTAATTCTTTTTGAGAGGTTGGGCCAGTAGAAAGGCAAAATCATCTCCAACCAAAACATTTGCTTTGCTAAATGCTGTTCAGAGATGGAAAATACATTTTCTTTGTGTTGTCTCACCCTGTCTCTCTGCCCATGATATATATCACCAATCCATTATGATACTCGTCTCTACTTAGCCTGGATATGAATCTTTCTTAGCATAAAACTCCAGACAGCCATGGCTAATGGATCGATATCAGTGTGTGTCTTGTTATTTATTGCTACGATAATAATGCCATACAACGGCAGCTATAAAACTTTGGTGGCAAATAAGACTTTATTGCTACTGTGCTGGGGTGGTTGAGGTTTGGCTGATCTTGGCTGGGCGTGGCAGGCACTGGCTGGGCTGTCTCCTGCATCTGTGGTTGGCTGAGGTCTCTGCTTTACCTGGGCTGAGCTGCCTCTGCTTCACTGCAGCAGTTCTGCTTGCAGGGCTTCTCATCCTTCTTGCAGAACCAGCAAAACTGCCTGAGCACGTTCTCGTAAGAATGGCAGAGGTCCAGGAGTGAGTGGAAATACACATGTCTTCTTGGGGCCTGAGTTCAGAAAGGGCACACTGATACTTGGGCCTTATCCTAAGAAATTCGCATGGCTGGGTTCAGATTCAAGGGGTGGAACATAGACTCCACCTCCACAGTATGAGGGGCAACAGTCATGTCACTGTGTGTAGACATAGGGAATGGTGAAACACTGGAGCTTTTAACATCATCTACCACAGTGTGTGAGATGGATCTTAATCGCTATGCTCTACGTGCTAATTGCAATCCATTCTCAATCCATTCTCAAGTGGGAGCCTGCATACCATGATTCCAAAATGGGCAAGTGGCGGTGGTAGTTTCGTCGGTAAGTAGTGTCTGACTCTTTGCAACCCTGTGGACTGTAACCCTCCAGGCTCCTCTGTCCATGGAATTCTCCAGGCAAGAATACTGGAGTCAGTTGCCATTCTCTTCTCCAGAGGATCTTCCCAACCCAGAGATTGAACCCAGTTCTCCTGCATTGCAGGCGGATTAGCTCCCCAACAACTTGACTGACTTTATCAGGGTCAATAAGCTTTCATTCCATAAACACAGATGAGGCCTAACATGCAGGTGTCTCAGGAGGGGGCTATAGAGTCAACCATTCTCAGACTGAACATCTGACTGATCACCACCACCATCATCATCGTCACTGATGCTGCTTACTGAGCACTTACTTTGCACCAGGCACCCTTACATCTGGAGAATTTCATCTGCAAGATAATCCAGAAGGTAGGTCTTTTTTTTTTTTTAATTGGAGGATAATTGCTTTCCAATGTTGTGTTGGTTTCTGCTGTACAACACCATGAGTCAGCCTTAAGTATACATACATCCCCTCCCTCCTGAGCTTCCCTTCCATCCCCACTCCCCATCCCACACCTCTAGGTCTTCACAGAGCACTTTACTGAGCTCCCTGAGTTATAGAGCAGCTTCCCACTGTGGTGGTGGTTTAGTCGCTAAGTCATGTTCAACTCTGCGATCCCATGGACTATACTCGAACAGGCTCCTCCGTCCATGGGATTTCCCAGGCAAGAATACTGGAGTGGGTTGCCATTTTGTTCTCCAGGGGATCTTCCCAACCCAGGGATTGAACCTGGGTCTCTTGCATTGCAGGCAGTTTCTTTACCGACTGAAGCACCATCCTTCTACACATGGTAGTCTATATATGTCAATGAAACTCTCTCAGTTGTACCACCCTCTCCTTCCCTGCTGTGGCCACAAGTCCTTTCTCTACACCGCGTCTCTATTCCATGGAGGTACTCTGACAACCTCTCTCAGGTTCTTCTGTAACTCTCTGCTCTGCTCACCTCTCAGGCTCAGGAGGTCTCCCTGTACCACTTTTATTTCTCCCTGGTTGTCTGGGAGGCTCTGCTTCCTTCTCTCCTTCATCTTCTCTTTCTTTCCTACTTTCTCTCCCCCAAAGCTTGGCCATCCTCTCAAATCCCCACACTCTGATGCTTTCTCAGTGTTTCTCAGTGGGAGAACCAAAGGGTTATCTATCAAGAAGTAGCAGATGAGATCTCACTGAATTGTCTGGTTTGGGAAATTGGTCAGTGGTTCTTCACATCTGTTGAGAAGGTTTTTTAAAGGAACATGGGCCAAACAACTTTGGAGGAGGAACTGACCCCCTGGTGAGGTGGGCTTTATGGAAGCAAGAACTTAAGGCTTTGGAGTCCAGCATCCCTGGGTTCAAACCCCATTTTCTCATGTCCACCACATATGCAGATCACATGTGTGATCTAGGACAGACTGGCCGATCCATCTTTGACCCAGCTCTTCATTCATAACTTGGGGATAATCATAAAACCAACTTCAAAGGATTGTTGTAAGAATAAAATGTGATTATGCAAATAAAGAGCTCAACATAGAGTCTGATATTCCCTTTACTTGAAAATTCTCGTCTCATTTTTCTCTGTGCACTCCCACTAATCTTTTTTCCTAGTTAACTCTTTTTTAAGGTTTTATGGAGATATAATTGACAAATAAAATTATAACATCTTTAAAGTATACAACCTGAAGATTTGATATACATGGTGAAGAGATTCTCACAGTTGAGTTAATTAACACATCCATCATCTCACACATTTACCTTTTTTTGGTGTGTGTGTGTGAAAGAGAATATTTAAGTTCTACTCTCATGAACTTTCAATTATATAATATCAACTAGTTATCAGACTATGCCTTAGATCTTCAGACCTTAGTTTTCTTATAAATAAATGTCTATATCCTTTTATCAACCTCCTCCTATTTCTCTTGCCTTCCAGCCTCTGGTGACCACCATTCAATATGAAATGAAATAAACATAGATTTTATAGGAGATGTAATTATAAGTTTAATCCCAGTCTCTTCTGTCAGGCTGTACATACTGCCTGAGGGGGCTGGAACCATGTCTGTACCAAGAACAGTGCATGGCACATAGTAGGAGCTTAAAAGATGAATAAAAACAGTTACTACAGATAAGTAGCAGTGATTATGATCATTCTTATCCTGTATACCTTCCTTTGCTCTTTGCATGATGCATTGGGGACTGGATTTATTTATTTATTAAATTTTTTTTTATGTGGGCCATTTTTGAAGTCTTTATTGAATTTTTTACAATATTGCATGTGAGATCTTAGCTCCCCAACCAGGGATCGAACCCGCACCCTCTGCATGGGAAGGCGAAGTCTTAACCACTGGATAACCAGGGAAGTCCCAGGGGGTTTAACTACTTATTTGTTTGGCTGCGTTGAGTCCTAGTGGCAGCACACAAAGCTCTCTAGTTGTGGCACGTGGGCTCAGCTCGTGGGCTTATTCGCTCCACGCTATGCGGGGTCTTAGTTCTCTGATCAGGGATCCAACCCGAGGGACTGGATTGATTTAAAGGGTGTGGGTAAGCGCTGGCAGATCTGGCACTCAAATCCAGGTCTCCTTGTTTCTGGACTGGTGTTCTCTGCTCCCCGCGCCGCCCCCTGCTGCGCCCTCCCAGGACGCAGTTCACATGACAGGCTCGGAAGCCTGCTTCCCTGCCTGAGAGGACTAGCCAGCAATCCATCCCCGGCCTCGCATTTACCCACCAGCGGGTAGAAACATGCTCCCTTGGTATCTGACACTTCAGCTACCATCTCGTTTTAACTTTTCTATGCACGCCGTCTGGCGTCCTCAAATTGGCCTTTGTGGGGAAATCCATAATAGCTCATGGTTGCAGGGCATATATTCCTTCCACAGGACATTAGGCTTGCTACTGAAGTGGGTCTGGTTAGGAAGGAAAGGTCTGTCTGTAACCGAAGGAAGCACAGGCAAATTGACGCTTTCACATGTGCACTGGGGTAGATCACACTGGTTTTCCCTTCCCTGAGTCTCCACTGTTGGCAGCCTTTCTGTCTCCTAAGACCTGTCTGCACCAGTAACTTTCTTTCAGGATTTCTTACACATTCATACACTGGAAATGAGGGAAGAGGGGATAATTGTCTTCTTGGACTGCTATCGTCTAACGCAGAGGCCCCTGAAGTCAGGAGACCTGAATCTCCATCCAAGTCTATCCAGGGCCTCTGTGAGTGAACCAACATGAATCCGTTTTCTTTTTCAGGGTGTTGTTTTTCCAATATATTGGGTGTCCCATGTTTTGCCTAGTCGCTCAGTTGTGTTCGATTCTTTGCAACCCCATGGACTGTAGCCCTCCAGGCTCCTCTGTCCAAGGGGATTCTCCAGGCAAGAATACTGGCATGGGTTGCCATGCTCTCCTCCAGGGGGTCTCCCCAACTCAGGGATCAAACCCAGGTCTCCTGCATTGCAGGCAGATTCTTTACCATCTGAGCTACTAGGGAAGCCCAGGAACACTGGAGTGGGTAGCCTATCCCTTCTCCAGGGGATCTTCCAGACCCAGGAATTGAACTGGAGTCTCCTGCATTGCAGGTGGATTCTCTACCAGCTGAGCTACCAGGGAAGCCCTATGTTAATGCTGCCTTAAAAGAGTATTGAAGGGACACAGCATGGACATCCATGAGGTACCTTCAATATGCCAAGCACTTAACATCCATGATTTCATTTAATAATCACAGTAGCATTATGATCCCCTTTTCCATACAAGGAAACACATTCAGAGAGGGAAGATAACTCACCTGAAATCACAGAGCTTGGGAGGATTCAGCCCTACATTTCCCCAGCACTCTGGGGCAGTGAGATGCTGAGATTGCAACTGTGTCACAGGAGCAAGGTCTGACTTTAGGGAGATATTCCTGGGAAGTCAGGTTGTAGGTAGGTCAGAGAAGACCCAGGATCATATTAATGAGAGTAGAATGTCCTCATGCTTAGTATTGATAAGGTTTTTTTTTTTTTATCATTGAGTTTTCTAATTTGAGCTTCACACATTATCCAGATGAGGAAACTGGAATTTACAGAGATTAAGTGACTTCTGGAATCTGTATAAAGATACATGGACAATTAGTGATAAAATTGGAATTCAAATTTATGTGTTTGACCCTGAGGCCGAGTGCCCTTTTTTTAGCCATAGTTCACAGTGTCAGAGTTCCTCAGAAGAGGTCTGTGTGGGTGGTTATGATGATGATAATGATGATGATGGTGATGATAAGAATGGTGGTGACATCGATGATGGCGATGATGGTGATGATAGCAATAACGATGTAATAATTATAAGGGTGATGAAGATGCTGTTGATGACCTTGATGGTCAATATCTCTTGGAGCTAGGTCTAGGACAGATCAAGGGCACTGTGGGTGTGAGGCATCTTTCTAGTAGCTTCTTAAATGACCAATGAGTTAACTCCAACTTATCTTTCCAGTTTTGTCTCACTCATCTTTCTTAACCCTCTGCTTTAGAGGAATTGGCTTGCTTTTTTAAACAATGTATTATCAAGCCCAGATCCTCTTCGATGGCCCTCTGTAGGAAGCAATCCTGCTGAGACCTTGATCTTGGACTTCTAGTCCAGAGCTGTGAGACAATAAATTTCTGTTGTTTAAGCAGCCCAGTTTGTGGTACTTTGTTAAGGAAACCCTAGCAAAGGAATTAAACCACATGCGGCTATTTAAATTTAAATTAATCAACGTTAAACATTTAGTTCCACAGTCACACTAGTCACCTTTCAACAGCTTAATGGCTACATGCAGCTATTAAGGGTAGTGGCTACCATATTATAAATGCAGATGGAACAGTTCCAGCATCACAGAAATTTCTCTTGGGTGATATTGGACTGGGATGATCATTCTGAACACTGACTGCATATTAGACTATCCAAGGAGAGTTTAAAAATCAAATGTTTTATTTTGAGATGGAGATTCACATGAAATTAATAAGAAATAATACAGAGCTCCTGTGTACCCTTTACCCACTGCCCCCCAATGGCACCACCTGTACTATGTTAGTCAATGATCACAATTAACATACTAAGAACAAAGCTAGTGGAGGTGATGGAATTCCAGTTGAGCTATTTCAAATCCTGAAAGATGATGCTGTGAAAGTGCTGCACTCAATATGCCAGCAAATTTGGAAAACTCAGCAGTGGCCACAGGACTGGAAAAGGTCAGTTTTCATTCCAATCCCAAAGAAAGGCAATGCCAAAGAATGCTCAAACTACTCCATAATTGCACTCATCTCACACGCTAGTAAAGTAATGCTCAAGATTCTCCAAGCCAGGCTTCAGCAGTATGTGAACCATGAACTTCCAGATGTTCAAGCTGGTTTTAGAAAAGGCAGAGGAACCAGAGATCAGATTGCCAACATCTGATGGATCATGGAAAAAGCAAGAGAGTTCCAGAAAAAACATCTCTTTCTGCTTTATTGACTATGCCAAAGCCTTTGACTGTGTGGATCACAATAAACTGTGGAAAATTCTGAAAGAGATGGGAATACCACACCACCTGACCTGCCTCTTGAGAAACCTATATGCAGATCAGGAAGCAACAGTTAGAACTGGACATGGAACAAGAGACTGGTTCCAAATAGGAAAAGGAGAATGTCAAGGCTGTATATTGTCACCCTGCTCACTTATATGCAGAGTACATCATGAGAAATGCTGGGCTGGAAGAAGCACAAGCTGTAACCAAGATTGCCGGGAGAAATATCAATAACCTCAGATATGCAGATGACACCACCCTTATGGCAGAAAATGAAGAGGAACTAAAAAGCCTCTTGATGAAAGTGAAAGAGGAGAGTGAAAAAGTTGGCTTAAAGCTCAACATTCAGAAAACGAAGATCATGGCATCTGGTCCCATCACTTCATGGGAAATAGATGGGGAAACAGTGGCTGATTTTATTTTCTTGGGCTCAAAAATCACTGCAGGTGGTGACTGCAGCCATGAAATTAAGAGATGCTTACTCCTTGGAAGGAAAGTTATGACCAACCTAGATAGCATACTGAAAAGCAGAGACATTACTTTGCCAACAAAGGTCCGTCTAGTCAAGGCTATGGTTTTTCCAATGGTCATATATGGATGTGAGAGTTGGACTGTGAAGAAAGCTGAGCACCAAAGAATTGATGCTTTTGAACTGTGGTGTTGGAAAAGACTCTTGAGAGTCCCTTGGACTGCAAGGAGATCCAACCAGTCCATTCTAAAGGAGATCAGTCCTGGGTGTTCATTGGAAGGACTGATGCTAAAGCTGAAACTCCAATACTTTGGCCACCTCATACAAAGAGTTGACTCATTGGAAAAGACTCTGATGCTGGGAGGGATTGGGGGCAGGAGGAGAAGGGGACAACAGAGGATGAGATGGCTTATGGCATCACTTACTCGATGGACGTGAGTTTGAGTGAACTCTGGGAGTTGGTGATGGACAGGGAGGCCTGGCGTGCTGCAATTCTTGGGGTCACAAAGAGTCGGACATGACTGAGCAACTGAACTAAACATACTGATGTTGATAGATCAGAGCACTTTATTGCCGCTAGGATCCCTCCTGATGCCCTCCCCTTCCTTTTTGAAAGTGAAGTTGCTCAGTCGTGTCCAACTCTTTGTGACCCTATGGACTATAGTATACCAGGCTCCTCTGTTCATGGGATTTTCCAGGCAAGAATACTGGAGTGGGTTCCCATTTTCTTCTCCAGGGGATCTTCCTGACCCAGGGATCAAACCTGGGTCTCCCACATAGTAGGCAGATGCTTTACCATCTGAGCCACCAGGGAAGTCTCTCAACTCTCCAGGTCAAAAAGAGACGAGAGTCATATTCCAGACATAGCAGATGGCGTGGATATAACCGGAGAACAGAGAGGACTTTCTGGGTCCTGAAATCAATCCATCATAAACAGTGCATGAGAGGTGGGAATATGGCAGAATTATTTCCCTGAGAGATGTGGACTAATTTGGACCAAGGCAGCACCTTCTATAATACCCAGGAGAAAGGCACAAGTACAAAGAGAAGTATTCTATCTTAGAAAAAAGATTTCTAACCATTGAATTCACTTGGTCCTGGTTCACTTGGAAAAACTTGTTGGTTGGCAACTTCTTGTAGCTAAAAAATCTTGTAACATGTGATAATTCAATTACTTTCTACTTGGAGAAGTTTATGACCAATTGGCCAAACAGGGAAGCCATTGGGGTGCTGAAATCTTTCCCGTACTTGAAGGTATCCTAAATGGGAGGGTTGAATGCAAGGGTTCCTCTCCCCTCCTGCCCCTGGAAGTTTTCCTTCTATGATCTCACTTCCCAGAGGGAAGAAAAAGCAGAGAAATCAGTTGTGAATACCATTTATATTCATTAATACCCTAAAGATGAAAAATACCTTTCCATTACCCCTGAGATAATTCAAGCCCATTGCCTAGGAAAATGTTATAGATCTTTGTCACTGCAATATCAGGGGTAAGAGATTAGGACTTATGGTGTAGAGCAAACCAGCATGGTCTTTTGGTCTTGCCAGGAACTTCCCATGCCCATTCATGAGCTGGGTTTCAGGACCAATATTAAGTCACTTAGAGAACAATCTTTCCAAATGGATTACAGAGAAGTATCAGGGATCCCGAGATTAGCTGAGGCCACCAGAGACACTCAAAGAGGCCAGGAAGGGACTTCTTCCTGAAGCATAGCCTTAGTTTCCTGAAAACCCCTGGATAATAATGAAATATACTGAGCACATACTGAATTCTTACTCTGTGCTAAGAATCGTGCTGACCTAACCGCACGGGTCTCCATTTCACCTTTGCTGCTGTATTTATCTATTTAAAATAAATCTGGAATTAAGGTGCAACATGTATAATACATATGGTAAAGTGCTCTCACTAGACCGATGTCAGGTGTATACTTCAGGGAGTGTTCGTATACATACAC
This sequence comes from Bos indicus, assembly GCF_029378745.1. NCBI lineage: Eukaryota > Metazoa > Chordata > Mammalia > Artiodactyla > Bovidae > Bos > Bos indicus. Next base: position 109,532,831 of record NC_091767.1, on the reverse strand, counting down.
TCTCTATGACCATGACCCAACTGAGACACAGAATATTCCCAGCACCCCCAGAGGTTCCTTTGGCCCTTCCTTCTTAGTATCTGTCTCGGGGAATTACTCTTCTGACTTTAATCACCATCCTTTAGTTTTGCCTTTTTGTTATTCATGTAACTGAACTAGTCCAAAATCACCCCATCAAGGAGTGGTGTACAGTCAAAAAAATCGTTTAAGTCCAACCATTGTAAGTCAAGGACAGTATGTAGTTATTTAGGAAAGGTATTTTTTGTTTTTTTTTAGTTATTACTATTTGGGTTCTTTCCTTTAAATTGTTTAAATTTTAGTTTTAGCACTTTGTGTTCAAATAATGTGATTTTTATTACCTCAATTTTTTTTGGAATTTATTTTAAGGATCTAATTTGTGATCAGTTTTGTAAATGTAAAAAGGATGGTTGGAAGTAATATATATTCTCTGTAGTCTTTTAAGTTTGTTATGACAGCCTGATTAATATTTAAATCATTTATTTTTCTTTCTATTTAATGTAAGACAAAAGGGGAGGATTAAAGATTTCCACTTCAAAAAAAAGAAGAAGTGGTAAAGCTAAGACTCAGGCCAGGTCTTTCTAATGACAGAGACATAATACTTACCTACTGGCTCCCAGGATGAGAAAGCGTGAAAGTGCTAGTTGCTCAGTCGTGTCCAACTTTTGCAACCCCATCGACTGCAGCTTGCCAGGCTCCTTTCTCCATGGAATCCTCCAGGAAAGAATCCTGGAGTGGGTTGCCATTTTCTTCTGCAGGGGGTGTTTCTGACCCAGGGATCACAATGTGTCTCCCACATGGCAGGAGTATTCCCTACTGTCTGAGTCAGCAGGGAAATCCCCGAGGATGAGACAAGCCTCCTGAAGCAAGGACGAGGTACATCTGTTAAGCAGGGGAAATCTGAGACTTCAAGGATGGAGGAGTTTATAATTTGTTTCCAAAGCTGCTGTGATAAATTACCACAAAATTGTGTTTAAAACAACTGAATGTGTTCTCTCCCAGTTTTTAAGGGCAGACATCTAAAGTCAAGGTGTTGGCAGGATCACTTTCCCTTCGAAAACTTTAGGGAAAACTCTTTCCTCAGCTCTTCCAGCTTCTCGTGGCTCCAGGCACCCCTTGGCTTGTAGCAGCATCCCTCCAGTCTCTATTTTGGTAGCCCCGGTCAGCAAGCCACTCCGTCTGACCCGGCCCAGATCAGGGCCCTCGCTCCCCGAGCTTCGAGGACAGTTTCCTCATTTTCTGGTCAACACTGTCTCACCATCAAGTTCAGATGCCAACTCCTGGGGAAGGAAGAGAACACAGAAGAGGCACCGCTGAGGTCTCAAGCCCAGACTCGGACACAGCGCGGCTGGGGGTGAGGATGCAGTCCCCAGGGCCTGATGACAAGGGAGGCTGAGAAATAAAGCACGTGCCCGACTCCAGTGTGGCCGCGGTGCACAGAGGGGAGAAGGGGTTCGGGCGGACACCCCCTAGTCTCCGGGCTTCTCTGGTGGCTCGGCGGTGAAGAATCTGCCTGCGATGCAGGAGACCTGGGTTCGATCCCTGGGTCGGGAAGATCCCCTGGAGAAGGGAAAGGCTTCCCACTCCAGTATTCTGCCTGGAGACGCCCACGGACAGAGGAGCCTGGCGGGCTAGAGTTCACTGGGCTGCACAGAGGAGCCTGGCGGGCTAGAGTGCATTGGGCTGACAGAGGAGCCTGGCGGGCTAGAGTGCATCGGGCTGCGCAGAGGCTTAGTGGTGACAAAGGTGAAAGTCACCAAGTTGTGTCCGACTTTTTGCGACCCCGTGGGCTTTGCGACCCCGTGGGCTTTGCGACCCCTGGGCTTTGCGACCCCGTGGGCTGTAACCCGCCAGTGCGTGGAATTCTCCAGGGAAGAATACTGGAGTGGGTAACTATTCCCTTCTCCAGGGGATCTTCCTGACCCAAGGATTGAATCTGGGCCTCCTGCTTTGAGTGCAAATTCTTTACCTTATGAGCCACCAGCGAAGCCCAAGTGGTAATAAGGGGAGGTTACTACCTTGCTCACCGATCACCGTGATTTGATGAATGGAAACGCCTGGCCCTGGTCTGGTACACATGGGTGTCTTACAACTGCTTTTATTTTTATCATCACTAAAGAAGACTTTCCGAAATGCACCTGCCTCTCAGTCAACTGTAAAGGTATTTACTGGGGATTACCAATAAAGTGTGTAACTTACCCTTTATGAGATGACTGCTATTAGTATACCTGTTTTATACATTTTTATAGATGAAGAAAATGAGGCTCAGCAGGGTACTGAGTAGTCAGATTAGCAGTGGTAGATGAAGGGAAAGTTCTACCCCAGTCAGAGTCAAGCCTAGTATTGTGGGAAGGGCGTATCCACGTGGACATATCAGAACTACAGTTTTCAAAATGTTGATTGAGCTCCTTTAGTGATCATGACATTGGTGTAGCAGATCTCCAACGTGAACAGAACTGAATAAGAATTACCAGGTACAGTAGCGTAATGGATTGGCTGAATTTGATCCCTGGCTCTGGGATTGTGAGCAAATCATGCAAGGGATCTGAGCCTCATTTTCTTCATCTATAAAGATGTATAAAATAGGTGTGATAATAACAGTCACTTCATAAGGATCAGCTAATGTTTAAAAAGGGTTTAGATTCTAGGATATTGGAATTGCTCTAGGCATTTGCAGTTACTAACACGCGCAAGGAGGAGGATACTTTGTTGACACTCCATGTGTTGTGAAATCTATCTGTATGTACATATGCATGCACAGGACCATGACGTGAAATATATTTCTTCCTGTGAGTTCTGTGTTTCTCATTCTGATCACCCAGGTCTTGCCCTGCAGTGGGGGATGTGCAGGGTCTCACTGATTCCTTCACCTTGGTGGTCTGTGTCGAGGGCCAGTGCCTTCTCAAAGCCTCGCCCTGCCTCTCCGCTGAGAGAGCCAACTGCGTTCCCATGGACGTCTCTGGAGCTGGGCCCACCTCCTCTTGGCCCCAGGCTGGACCGGTGCTCCTCAGCTCCTCAGGTTGGGGACTCAGGCTGCCGAGTCGTGTTTTCACTTTGGGTTTGTCTGTTGATGTGCACGTCTTTCCCTTCTGAGTCCTGGGTTGATGTCATCTTTCCTTTTTCCTTCAGGTCATAAAATCTAATCTAATTTCCAGTTTTTTAACTAAAATTTTACTTCCAGGGTTGGGTCCTACAATATTGCCACTAGCTCTGGGGACGCTAGAGAGAGACTCAGACAGGCAGGGATTGTGACGGGGGGCCCGGGGGGTGGGTGGTGGTGCAAAAAGACCCCAAGCCAGGGAACTGTGCTAATATTCATGCTGTTTGCGGCGTGAATGCATGACATGAAAACACATCTTGAGCTGCCCGGTGATTGATACTCTTGAAGAGGGAAGAGAGGGCAGAGCCAAGGCAGTGGGCAGGATCAGCTCCGAGAACAAGACACTCCCAGCTGGTCTGGGATGATAACCACAGACTGACGGTGGAGATAAACACTGCCCCTCCCTGTGGATAGCCACTGTCTTCTCCACTCTAGACCTGTTCTGTTTTCACAGACTACTAGAATATCAGGACAAGAGGATCCCTTGGGACTGGGCAGAAAGGGCAGAAAGGCAGATCCTGCGGAAATGGGGCCACTGTCCTAGTAACTCACGTTACCACCTGTTGGAGGCCCATGACATGCCAGGGCTCTGAGGAATGATTTCTAATAACTTACGCAAACATTCAGGAAGAAGTTATGTATGTAATCTCATGAAATAAAAGATGACACTGAGCTCAGAGATGTTAACTAACTTACCCAAGTTCACACAGCTGCCAAGATCCAGAGTTGGCATTTGAACCCTGCATGTCTGACTTTAGAGATCCACGTGTGGTCTGTGTGTGGATCAACTGAATTACTCTCACCTGGGAGCTCATTAGGAATGCAGGGCTTAGGCCTTGATTCAGAATCTGCATTTTAACAAGATCGCATTGTGGTGTGTGGCCCCTTGATGTTTGAGTGGCTCGAATCTAAAGACTTTTCCGTCCTATAGTTATGTCTCGTAGAGTTTGGCAGCCACTAAGTAAACAAGCTCATGAACTAATTAACTAATGAACAAATAGACACACTTCAAGCTGAAGTCCCGGGTCAAAGAGTAATCTTCAGAAGACACTTACTTTTCACTGGAGCATCATTAAATTTCAGCTCTTAGTGGGAGAGGAAAGTGATTTCTTCCCCTGGAGTTGGATAGAAGATGCTTAGGGGTGCAAAGGCTAAGGAACAAATGTACTTCATTGGGACATTTTGTTTCTGACCCAGGAAGCCACGAAGGGCTGGGACAGGAGAGTGCTTCCCCTACGGGGCAGGGCAGGGTGACGGCTCTCGCATCTTGCGTTCACTCACGCCAGGCGTCTGGCTGAGGGCTCTACAGAAGCAGTGCCCAGGGTAATAGTCCACAGACTCAAGGGGGCAAAAATGAAGTCACTTCCTTTCTCTTTTTCCTATCTGATTTGTTGTTCCATCGCTGAGTCATGGCTGACTTTGCAACCCCACGGACTGCAGCATGCCAAGCTTCCCTGCTCTTCACTCTCTCCTGGAGCTTGCTCAAATTCATGTCCACTGAGTCAGTGATGCTGTTTCCCTGGTGACTCAGATGGTAAAGAATCTGCTGGCAGTGCAGGAGAACCTGGTTCAATCCTTCGTTCGGGAAAATCCCCTGGAGAAGGGCGTGGCTACCTACTCCAGTATTCTTGCCTGGAGAATTCCCTGGACAGAGGAGTCTGGCGTGCTACACAGTCCATGGGGTTGCACAGAGTGGGACCTGACTGAGCGACTGACTCACACACATTCCTAGCTGAACTAAGCTTTTATTTTGAGCCTCTGGCCAACAGTCTGCAAGGAACTGAATTCTGCTAACAAAACCCAGGGGCTTAGCAGGCCCGGTTAGGCCTGGAGATGACTGCAAGCTAGCTGCCACCTTTCTGTGGCCCTGGGCGTGGTCCTGCAACAGAGGACCTGTGAAGCCACACTGAGACTTCTGCTTGTCAGACACCAGAAGATAATCAATATGTGTGGATTTAAGCTCCTAAGCTTGGGGGTAATTTGTTATAGCAGCAAAACAGAAAACACCACACTTTACTGTCAAAGCGATCACATGTCCTAGCCCAGGGAACTGTGCCTCTACTGAGAGAGCATTGCAAAGCCACAAGAGAAACGATGTGGGTCCAGGGAGGGGTGGAGAATTGGGGTCAACAGCACAGCTCAGCACGAGCACCTCTGACTTGCCTGGAGGTGTGGACACAGGCGATGCAGAGCTGAATGAGACCTCAGCCTTTCCCCTGGGGAGCCCATGAGCTCTGGAAGAGCCAGAGCAGGCTTTGGAGTTCGCTTGACCCTGAATCCATGTGGATCTTTCTGAAAATGTCATCACCCTTCCCCAGGAACTGACAAAGGGCATCTGACACCATCCCTGGGGCACCTTCTGGAGTAGAGCGAGCCCAGGTGCCTTGGAAACGCTGCTTCAGTGGGCTCAGCCCTTGCCAACTCTGAGCAGAGACCTGCGGGCAATGAAAGTCATCTGTCCAATAAACAGGTCTGGGCAACCATGGAAACCAAAGCCTCATCCGTCACCAATGGCAATCAAGAGAACAGGAGGGCTTGGCCGGGAAGGAGGCATAGAGGGAAGTGGCAGGCATTAGGAGCTTGATATTGGCAGGAGGAAAGTGTGACTAATACTGTTTACCTACTTTGCATTGTGCGCTGCAACAGACAGCATCTCTTTTGAACATCACAGTAAGGTATTGTGATGTTCAAAAGGTAGGCTTATTATTCCTATTTTGCAGGTGGAAAAATTGAGGACCAGGAAGAGTGCAGTCATTTGCCCAAGGTCAGATCTGAACCCAGGTCAATTCAGGTCAAGCCCATGTTCTTTCCACTGGGTGACCTTTTACTCCATCTTTCTCTTATCTTCTATTCACCTTGATTCTTTGATTTAAGAACACTGATTCTGCTGTAGAAGAAAGAGCCCTGGAGTCAAAGAGTCTAACTGCCCCTGGCATGACTCCCTGAATGATTCTGGCCAGTGTAACGCCCTTGTCCAAGCCTGGTTTACCCACCTATAAAATGATAGGTTTAGATTTTATTGGGGATGTCAAATAAGTTTTGTTTTGCATGCCAGCTCTAACTGGATGATGGTTGCCTTGAGATGTGTCATATGGAGGGGGTCTGTGAAGCTGGGAAGGAATTCCGTGTGGCTCAGTGAAGTCTTCACTGAGTGTAGATTATGGGAATAGATGATCTCCAAGTTCTTTGGAAAGTCTTTGAGTGTGTGACTCTTTTTTCAACATTCCTCTTTTTCCTTTATGGGTTTTTTTTTTTTATTTAGGCAAAGCCAAATCAGAGAGGCCCCATATGCCTCCGCTGAATATTAAACTGATGTATGCAAATCGCAGGCTGGCTGGATGGCCCCCGATCTGCAGCGGGATGAGACCGCACAAAGACCCATATGTTGCTGCTCTGATGGCGTTGTTTTACCACCTTCAGTAAAACCCCATCTGTGGTGGGGTGATCTGTGAGAGCACCAAGGGTCATGCTTAACCCCTAAAACCACCAACTAAAGGGCCATAAAGAACCCTGCTAGCGCCGGTGACTCCTGTCGCTGCCCAGATTGCACCTCTCTTCCTGGAATTTGGCCTGCAGCAAATGCGAACACTCGGTTGCTGGAGTTCAGCTTTGAGCTTCCCACCTAGGACATAGATGAGGAGGCAGCTACTCTGGGGGCGCGGGAGGGCGGCTGGGGACAGGGGCCGCTTTTCCACTGGTCACTGGATTTGTTCTTTCTGGATCTTTGATGTCTCGGCCACAGCTGGAGAACTGTAGGTTTGTTTTTGAAGTTTTTATTTTGTATTGGAGTGTAGCCGATTGGTAAACAATGTTGTGAGAGTTTCAGGTGGACAGCAAAGGAATTCAGCCATATATGTACATATGTCTGGACTTCCCAGGCGGTGCTCATGGTAAAGAGCCCACATGCCAGCGCGGGTAGACGTAAGAGACGCAGGTTCGATTCCTGGGTCAATAAGAACCCCTGCAGGAGGGCATGGCAACCCCCTCCAGTGTTCTTGCCTGGAGAATCCCATGGACGGGGAGCCTGGCGGGCTGCATTCCATAGCGTTCCACAGAGTTGGACACGACTGAAATGACTTAGCACACACACGCTCACATACACGCATCCGTTCTCTCCCAAACCCTCCTCCCACCCAGGCTGCCACATAACTTTGAACAGAGTTCCGGGCGCCATACATTAGTCCTTGTTGGTTGTCCATTTTAAATATAGCAGTGTGTACATGACCTTCCCAAACTCCCCATTTGCCTCCGGCAACCCTTAGCTCATTCTCAAAGTCTGTGAGTCTGCTTCTGCTTTGTGAGTTCATTTGTATCATTTCTTTTTAGATCCCTTATCGTGCGATCTTGGAAACCTGTAGCAGTTTTGTCCTTAGCAAGGTTGGGGGCCCGCAGGCCACCATGCTCCTTCCTGGCAATGTGACAAACCACCGTGGGGACCCTGGGACGTGGCCACCCAGTGCCCACTGGGACTGACCGTCCCTGGCCCTAGGGGGACCCTCCTTCTCCCCGTGCCGGTCCCTCCAAGCTAGCAAGACACGGCAGTGGGGGAGCCAGGCGAAGGCAGCAAAGTCACCTGCTGGAGCAGGGCTTCCTGAGAGCAGAGCCCACCGAGGAGCCGTCCTCTCAAGACACTTTGATGTCTCGGGAGAACACTTTCAGTGAATCAAAAATAACTCGCCAACTCCTGCCTCACGGAGTGGGTTTGAGACATAAAATAAGTAGTGTGCTTTAGATAGAAGATTATTTGGGTCACCTTCATTAGGAGACTTTGTCCCCTGGGGCTGAGGGGGAGGTCCCTGCAGGCCACGGGCTCAGGGCAAGGTAACTCCAGGCCAGAACACGACAGAAGGTTCCCTACCCGCAGCCCTCCTCTCTTGGAGGGAGCCTGGGTCCAATGTCCCTTTTCCTTTTCTTTTAAAAGTATTCTATATTAATTTTCTTAGGGCAAGGGCTCAGATGGTAAAGAATCTGCCTGCAATGCAGGAGACCCGGGTTCAGTCCCTGGGTCAGGAAGATCCCCTGGAGGAGGAAATGGCAACCCACTCCAGTGTTCTTGCCTAGGAAATCCCATGGACAGAGGAGCCTGGTGGACTACAGCCCATGGGGTCGCAAAGAGTCAGCCACAATTTAGCGACTAACACTTTCACTTCTTTCATCTCAAAAGTAACACGTGTTTATTGCAGAATAACTTAGAGGTACATGTAAGCCAAGAGATGAACACACACTTCCCCCATCACCTCTCAATGTGGAGGGACCACTGTTAACATTTTAGTGATGGAATCTGAGAAGGTGGGGCACAGCGCCCAGGACCAGGCCCTGGGGTCCACAGATCTGCAGCAGCCTCTGGTTCTTTCTCTGACCAGCTGTGTGGGCAAGTGGCTCATCTTTTCTGAGCCTCAGTTGGCCCATCTGCAAACTGGTGGTGATAATAGTTTGGTGTGAGGAATATAGTATACTAACGCATATATATATATATATATATATATATATATGGAATCTAGAAAGATGGTAATGATAACCCTGTATGCGAGACAGCAAAAGAGACACAGATGTATAGAATAGTCTTTTGGACTCTGTGGGAGAAGGCGAGGGTGGGATGATTTGAGAGAATGGCATTGAAACATGTATATTACCATATGTGAAATGGATCGCCAGTCCAGGTTCGATGCATGAGACAGGGTGCTCGGGGCTGGTGCACTGGGATGACCCTGAGGGATGGGATGGGGAGGGAGGTGGGAGGGAGGGTCAGGATGGGGAACACATGTACACCCGTGGCAGATCCACGTCAATGTATGGCAAAACCCCACTACAATATTGTAAAGTAATTAGCTTCCAATTAAAATAAATTTTGTATTTAAAAAAATAGTTTGGTATGAGGACTTACTGAGAGGACTCACCCTCAGTCTTCACATGGTGCTGGGCACATAGGAAACACTCCAGAAATGATTATGTCCTTACTATTATCCTCTTGGCTCTGACCTCTCATGGGCCAAGGTCATCCAGAAAGGAAACAGACCGCTTTTAGGAGCAGGGATGCTTTTCTTCAATCCTGGTGAAATTAAGGGGCTCTAGGAGAGGAAGTAACATAATGTCTCAAACAGGCAGTTTTAAACGGGAAATAATGGGAGATGTATGCTCCAGTTTTATAGGGATCAAAACTTCTTAAAAAATTGAGAGCAGAAGGGAAGCCTTTTTAGTTTAGGTCCATGCCCCCAGGGTCATATATATATATATTTTCAGTTGGCCAAAACTGCACGGCAAAGCTATTTTCCAATGCAGACTTCCCCTGGCTTCTGGACCAATTGAATCTCATTTTTTGAAGCTGAAAATGATCTGACTCTGAAGTTAGGGGTTCCGCTGGGTAGGGATAGAGTTTACAATCCTGTTAGGGGTCATAAAAATCACGGGGAGAAAGACTTGGAAAGAAACAGGGAATTTCTTAAGCAACGAGCTAAAGCAAAGCGGAGTCCACGTGCAGATGTCTCCTACTTGATTCATCGCCATTGTCAGACGCTGACGCTGAGTGGGAGAAGGAACCTCCCTCCCCCTGCCTGCCTGGCTGCTTATTGCACTCTAAACTAGCCCTGAACACTCTGCGTTGGCCCAGATGAACACCTATTTCCTTCCAGATGTTTCTGTGTGCTTACACGTGTCTACAGGTTCTCACTGTATCTTTAACCCGACTCTTTCTGCTTTGCAACCTGCTTTTCCCACTTCACTCTGTGGCTGAGCGTAGCCCTGCTGTCTTTTGGCTCACTATTTTTGTCATCCCCTGGGGGACATGCAGCAAAAATATGTCCAGGGCTGCCCTGAACTTGCCCTCTCTCCTTCCAACCCCCGAGTCCTCCCATCTTGCTTTCCTGCCACTGATCCTGTTGTTGACTTTGGGACTCAGAATGCAGACTTAGCTCTGTGTTGGCTGGACCTGAATCTACCCAACACACTCATTTGCACACTTTTGGCTAATGACCTTCTTTCCTTTTCTGTGGAGAAAGTAGAAGCACTTGCAAAAAGAAAACTTTCCATTTTTTCCTCTGCCACCGTCCAGTGCTGGAGTTCCTTTGCTCGGTCAGCATATTTCGCCCCGCTGTAAACTGGTCTTTTGTTAGTGAAATCGTAGCTGCAAAAGTCTCTTTAAAAAGTTGCTCCTGTGCAGATACGAGTATGCCAAAGCCTGTTGGTTTATATAGTACTGCATCAAGAGGTGAGAAAAAATAACTTTTAAGGTCAAATAAAATCCCAGGGGCAGATCAAGTGCCGCTCAATTACTTGCGTCATCGTGGGGGGTCAGCTGTGCGGCCTGCTCTGTGTCATGCTGTGTTACTGCGGTTTTACCGTACATTTTGGGTGCTTCTTGACTGACTTTTAAGTGTCAGCAGGGAAATTGAAATGTACTACTTGGCCTAAACATAAAAAAGAGATTTGAGAAGTGGTATCATTGAATATCTCCTAATGTTACAGGAGGCATTTCATGAGTGTCTTCCAAACAGTGAGGATTTTAACTGGAGGAGATGGGACTTCCCTGGTGCTGCAATGGTTGAGACTCCACATTCCCAGTGCAGGTGGGGTGGGGATCTGAGATTCCACAGGCCACACCGTGAGGCCAAAGAGATGAATAAATAAATATACTTTAGGTGGAGGAGAGACCCATTTGCTGGTTCTTTCAAATAGTGCTGATAATAACAAAAGCTAACATTTAACAGAGAGCTTTTAATGTGCCCAGGTACTGTTCTATACTGTATGTGCATTAGCTCATGTAACCTTTACTTAAGGTCTTGGTGATGAGGTCAAACACAGAGAGGTTAGGTAACTTGCTCAAGGTCACACAGCTTGTAAATGGTGAATCAAGGATTTGGAACCAAGTATCTTGTCTCCTGGAGTAGGAAATGGAAACCCACTCCAGTATTCTTGCCTGGAAAATTCCATGGACAGAGGAGCCTGGTGGGCTGCAGTCCGTGGGGTCACAAAGAGTCGGACATGACCGAGCGACTGAGTGCACACATACATCTTGTCTCCAGACTCTATACCCTCGATTCCTGTCATTCTCTGTCTTAACCAGCTCTGCCTCTTCTGTGCCTGCCCCTCAAAGCAGCCGGTGGGTCTGGAGAAAACCATTAAGCCATGCTGGCTGCTTCCCGTTAGTTTCCGGAGCATGATTCTCCCATGGATCCTTGTACTACCTGGCAACCATCATCCATTTCCCTGGCCCAGTTACTCTCCAGAAAACTCCACCTGAGTTTTCTCACACCTTCTCTTCCCTCCTCGAACCTCCAGTACCTCGTCCCCTCCTTCTCTCTCACCTGCTGACCTATTTCCCATTTCACGGAGATGACAGTAGCAGTCAGAGAACTTGCTTCCGCCCCCTGCCCTGTCTGAGGATGCTCGTGTTTTGCTTTCCCTCTTGTTAAGACAGATGCACGGTCCCCACTCCTGAGAACAACTCTCCTCCCCCATGCTCCGAGGTTGCAGCTTCAGTAATTGTCCCCTCTTTCGCCTGCATCATAGCACATTCCTTTTCTCCTGAAATCGTTAGCGTCACTGTGCAAACATGCCAAGATCTCGTCTGTGTTAAAATAAACAGCAGCCAACCAGTGCACTCCTACCTTCCTTTTCAGCTGCCTTTTTACTTCTCTTCTCCTTTATAACAAAAACTCTGGCAAGAGGTCTTCCCGTCTGTCCCAGTCCTTCTCCTCCATTTCCCTCTTTCAATAACCTAGTCAGGCTTCTGCTCCTAGCTCCGCATCCAAACAGGATTGACCAAGGTCATTCAGGACCCATGACCTCTGCTTGGCTCAAGCTGGCAGTCTTGTCTCAGGCCACCTGTAGCTGGTCCTGTGGGCATTTGACACAGCTGACGACTTCCTCGTCCCTAAAGCTCTTCCCTTAGTCTCCAGAACGCCTCCCCGTCCTGGTCTCCACTCCCTTCTCCCTCATGTGCTCCTCTTCAGTTTCCCAGTTTCTCTGTACTCTATCCATGACCCCCCAATGCTGGGGGCTGCCAGGCTCAGCCCTCGTGCCTCTTCTCTACCACATGTCCTGCTTTGGTGATCCCACGTTGTCTCCCGCATGCTTTAAGCATCATCTCCAGCAGATGACTCCCCAGTTGACAGTTCCAGGTTGAACCCCATCACTGTCCTGATCTCCAACTCATCTGTCTGTCTTTGCTTCGATGTCTAACAGGCATCTTGACGGTAACACAGCCCAGATGGGAGTCCTGACCCACGGCCATGCCAAGCCTGCTCCTTCCTTCGTCTCTCCATCTCTTTCACTGCACCAGTTGTTTGGGCCAAACACTTTGGAGTCCTCCTTGACTCCCCTCTTTCTTTCATATGCTTATCCAATTGATCAGAACTCCTTTCAGTTTTGTTTTCAAAGCAGACCCAAAGTCCAATCACTTTTCACCATTTCCACCACCACTCGATCTAATCTGCCAACCACCCCTCTGGGATTATTACAAATATCTCCTTTTCTCCCTGTTTCTACCCTGACACCCTATACTCTCTTCTCAGCCCAGCCTCCCAATTAATGCTGAAAAACCGTAGGGCAGACACTGCAACTCCTCTGCTTAGAAATCCCCAACAGCTTCCTTATCGCTCCACAGGGAAGCCAGAGTCATTGGAGTGACCTTCCAGGCCCAGTGTGATCTGTCCCAGCCCCATCCCTCACTCTCCTCTCCTCTGACCTGTTTCCTAGTCTTCTCCCCCTTGCGCAGTCCCTCCAGATGCTCAGCTGCAGCCTTCTTATTTCCCTTGAACTGGTCCAGCAGCCTACTTGCCAGGGCGGTATCAGTGGCCAGATGCCCTTCCCCAGGCCAAGGTCAGCCCCCTTGCTCTTTCAGACGTCTGCTCAGACCTTCTAGGTTGAGGTCATCTTGACCTATTTCGAATGGAAGCACCCTCCTCCCCAGAAGCCCTAGCCCCTTTCTGCTTTATTTTTTCCCACAGTGCTCATCACTATACTGTACTACACGGTGGTATTCATGGGATAGATTTTACAGCGCATTTATTTTATTGACTGTCCTCCTCTCGCATGCTAAAGTGCTCATCTTCAGGAGGACACAGTTGCTTTTGTTCTACTCCCTGAAGCCTCTTCAGTGCTTATACCCTGTATAACACACGGTCGGCACTCATGGGGTGTTTGTTGGATAAATGGGTGAATGAATGAACTCTACGAAATGGATATGATCTGGATTAGGTTAGTTGGTATAATATCTTTGGCTTCCTTTTAAGCCTCTGGATCACTTTGAAGACTACCCAAAGATTCCAAAGGCATCTTTACTTCATCTCCTTTTTTTTCTTTTTTAACCTGTCAGTATTTGCAGCTACTTTTCTGTGTAAATAGTGTCTTCAAGAACACTGTACAACGAAAGCTAATGAAAATTACCAGGCTGTTTTGATAAACACAAAAAATGAAGTCAGGAGGTTAGGGATGACAATTGCAGTTTTGTATCAACTCAAGCATCCAATTTATTTAATCAAAACAGCCTTGTTCTTATTGATTGACTTTATAATAAGTAAAGGTTATCATCTGTATTTATAAAATAAAGTCACACAGCTAAACCATTGCTTTAAACAAATCAGCTTTGTATATTGCATTCCGGGCAAGAGTTTAAAAATAGCTAAAAAAAAAATGTGAAAACCGTTGACTTGTAACATAACCTCTAAGAGCTCTTTCTTGCTTTGGTGTTATCTCAGACCACCCTGGTTCTTGCCGAGCGAGGCTAGGATTGGGGTGAAGATACAGCAGACTCCTCTTATCCACGGTTTTGCTTTCCATGGCTTCAGTTACTCAAGGTCAAAAGAGGTCTGAAAATACGAAATGAAACATTCCAAAAATAAACAGTGCATAAATTTTAAACTGTGTGCCCTTCTGAGTAGCGTAATGAAGTCTAGTATCATCCCGCTCCGTCCTGCATGGGCTCCTCAGCCATTGGCATCCTGACATCCGGCAATGGACGCTGACCTGATTCAATGACCCCTGAGCCGAGGAAGCAGGTGGCCCTTCCCGCGACTTCTCACCAGAAGGTCCGTAGCAGCCTAGAGCCGTGTCACCGTGCATATGGCATTCATGTTGCTTCACCTCATCAGGTAGGCATGTTATCATCTCACATCGTCACAAGAGGAGGGGTGAGCACCGTGCAATACATGCTTTGAGAGAGAGAAAGACAGCATTTGGATAAGTTTTATTCTAGTAGATCGTTATAATTGTTTGATTGTGTTATCGGTTATCGTTGTTACTGTGCCTCATTTACTGTTTTTCCCAAATCGAGTTCAGTAAATTTTCCCTGCCTCCCGCCCTGTCCTTTTCATACCGTTCTCCTCTGAGCCCTGAGTGTTCTTCTATAAAATAATCATAACGGACTTCCTGGCAGTCCAGTGGTGAAGGCTTCGCACTTCCAGTGTGGGAGGCATGGGTTCCATCTCTGGTTGGGGGGAGTTCCCTGTGCTACAAGGTGCAGCCAAAATAAATCATAATAATAGCTGGCCTTTATCTACTAAATGTAGCAAGCTGCGGGTGAGGCATTTAACATGAATTTTCATATTTAAGCCTCACCACAATAATGGTCACCCTAGAGACAGATACTATGACCATTTCAATTTCATAAATGGGGAAGTGCCGGCAGAGAGAGAGTACCTTCCCACGGTCACATGGTTAGTGAGTGTGAGTGTTTTCTCCAGAGATGTCTGAGCCATTTTTGCAAACTCAGTGGCAGACCAGAGCTGGCTACTGAGTAGGAACCCAGTGAAAGTCAGTGCCCTGACTCAGGTTTGACCCAGTGTCTCCATTTACTGAGCCCATTGGGGTGTGGATGAGCCCGCTTGGTCTTCCAAAGAGTGTAAAGAGGTATCTGTGTAATTTGCATTTTGCATCTCTTATTGACAAAGTCCTTG
This sequence comes from Bos indicus, assembly GCF_029378745.1. NCBI lineage: Eukaryota > Metazoa > Chordata > Mammalia > Artiodactyla > Bovidae > Bos > Bos indicus. Next base: position 109,517,822 of record NC_091767.1, on the reverse strand, counting down.
AAATCAGTCTGTTCCCAACAGCCTCAGAGTCCCACTCTCACAAGCTCTTTCATTTTGTTCCAAAAATTGTGGCAGGAAATTTCCAAGCTGTTGATATGCCGGGGTGGAGTTTGTTATCACTAGCTGATCTGATGTTGGAAGCTGTGTGAAAGATCTCATGAATAATAGAACATGGGCTGGTGCTCATTCCTCCTTGGGAGGACCAGGCATGTCCAAGATGGAGCACAGGGAGCTGGCAGCCAGGGCCAGGGCCACCTGCATAAGTGCTGTGGCTGCATCTGAAGGCTTGCCCACACTGCCCAGGGATCAGACCGCCAGATGTACTACAGCGAATTACAAAGAGATACATGGGTTAGGAGCCAGAACAGCTGAGTTTGAGGCTTGCAGTACAACCTTAACAAAATTACTCTTGCTCTCTGATCTCCACTCTAAGGAGAGAATTTAAGAATCTGCCTGCAATGCAGGAGACCTGGGTTCAGTCCCTGGTCAGGCAGATCCCCTGGAGAAGGGAATGGCAAGATACTCCAGTATTCTTGCCTGGAGAATCCCATGGACAGAGGAGCCTGGCGGTGGGCTACAGTCGGTGGGCTCTCAAAGAGTTGGACAGGACTGAGCGGCTAACATATACATACAGTCTTGTGTAAGCTATTTACTTATTTGGCTTTAATTGAAATATAGTTCATTGACAATATTGTGTTAGTTTCCGCTGTACAACAAATTGACACAGTTATACATATACATATATTCTTTTCTACTGTGGTTTATCACGGTATATCGCATATAGGTCTCTGTGCTTGCAGTAGGCTCTTGTTTATTCACTCTCTACGTGATACTTTGCATCTACTAACCCCAAGCTCCCAATCCAACGCCACCCTCCTTTGGCAGCCACAAGCCTGTTCTCTTTGCCTGTGAGTCTGCTTCTGTTTCATGGATAAATTAGTGTCATATTTTCAATTCCATATATAAATGATATCATAGGGTATTTTTATCCTTTTGACATTTCACTTAATAATAATCTCTAGGCCCATCAATGTTGCTGCAAATGCATTATCTCACTGTTTTTTATGGCTGAGTAATAATATAGTGTTGCTTGGAACATAGGGGTGCATGTATATTTTAAACTTACGGTTTTCTCTGGATATGCGCCCAGGAGTGGGAGTGCTGGGTCGCATGGCAATCCTAGTTTTAGTTTTTTGGGGACCTCCACTGTGTAAGCTATTAAGTCCAAACAGTGCTCTGAAGCTTGAGTGTCTTCTTTCTCTACAGACACGAGTGTACATCTGTGTACGTGTGTAAATACTTATGTAGTCATGTGTATATATATATATGTGTGTGTGTATACATATGCATGTATACGCATGTAGTACTGATGGTCCTCCCCCCTGGGCTGTGAGTGTGGGAGTATAGGATGGCCGTGGCAGTGACCTAGCCCCAGGAAGTTAGCAGTAGGAACCAAGGCCGCAAGGCCCTGGTGTAGAGAAAGAGGCCAGGGTGGTGGAGATGGGCCCAGTGCCCACTGTATACGCTAAAGGACTGAGGGAAGAAGAAATCTGAATCTAGATAGTGGGTGTAGGAGCTGATGGGTGGCGTGCAAGAGACCACTTGCAGATGGTGAAGAGCCTAAGGGCGATAAACTCAGCGCAGGAGAGCAAAGCCTCAGGAATTCCCGGAGCTGACGCACAAAGCCCACTGTCCCCGCTCCAGCGTGGATCCTTTGCGGTTCCCAAGGCCTGGTGCTAAGGCTTCCCCCAGGGATGCTAATTTTTAGATGAAATCACCAAATACCTGCTGTATCAGTGAGCTTTTGTTGCATAACACTTAACCACTTGTTATTTCTCAGAAGTCTCAGGTTGCCTGGGAGGTCCCACTGCCCCGGGCTGCACATAGCGGATGGCACTGGGCTGGTTGGTGTGTCTGTGGTCAGCCAGCAGGACAGCTGCTGGCCATCTGGCCCAGTGGTGGCCGACTCTTTCCTCCAAGTGCAGCTCACCCCCTCCAGCAGCTGGGTCACAGCGGTGGTGGGGTCCACGTGAGGGAGAGGCGGAAAAGTACAAGTACTTTTCTCAAAGCTTCTGCTCTGGACAATCTGTTACTCTCCCATTGGTAGAAACAAGTCACGTGGCCCATTCCAGGATCCAAGTGGGAATGAACTCGAGAGGCTGGACAAAGGGAGGCCATCACTGGGGGCCATGAAAACAATAGGTCTGTTACATCTGGCTGACTTAAAGGAATTTCTGAAGAATGCAAGCAAGATTATTTAATAAATCAAATGTGTATTGAGCTCCTACTATGTATCCAGTGCTCTTCTAGTATTTCACATGCTGGGGATTTGGAGGTGAGCAAGGAAAAATGTGCATCAGTCCATCTTCACATTGAAGAAAGAAAGCTAATTGCTCAGTCATGTCTGACACTTTGTGAGCCCATGGACTGTGGCCCACCAGGTTCCTCTGTCCATGGGGTTCTCCAGGCAAGAACACTGGAGTGGGTTGCCATTTCCTTTTTCAGTGGATCTTTCCCATCCAGGGATCAAACCTGGGTCTCCCAGTTCGATTCCTGGATTGGGAAGATCCACTGGAGAAGGGATAGGTTGCCCACTCCAATATTCTTGGGCTTCCCTGATGGCTTAGCTGGTAAAGAATCTACCTGCAATGTGGGAGACCTGGGTTTGATTGCTGGGTTGGGAAGATCCCCTGGAGAAAGGAAAGGCTACCCACTCCAGTATTCTGGCCTGGAGAATTCCATGGATTATATAGTCCATAGGGTCACAAAGAGTCAGACACGACTGACTGACATTCTCTTTCATATTGAAAATGAAGTCCTAAAGCGGCCTTAAACAGCTTCCATTCCAGTTTTTTTTAGATTCTCATTCAGTTCAGTTCAGTTCAGTTGCTCAGTCGTGTCTGACTCTTTGTGACTCCATGAATTGCAGCACGCCAGGCCTCCCTGTCCATCACCAACTCCCGGAGTTCAATCAAACTCATGTCCATAAGTTGGTGATGTCATCCAGCCATCTCATTCTCTATCTTCCCCTTTTCCTCCTGCCCACAATCCCTCCCAGCATCAGAGTCTTTTCCAATGAGTCAACTCTTCACATGAGGTGGCCAAAGTACTGGAGTTTCAGCTTTAGCATCATTCCTTCCAAAGAAATCCCAGGGCTGATCTCCTTTAGAATGGACTGGTTGGATCTCCTCGCAGTCCAGGGGACTCTCAAGCATCTTCTCCAACACCACAGTTCAAAAGCATCAATTCTTTGGCGCTCAGCTTTCTTCACAGTCCAACTCTCACATCCATACATGACCACTGGAAAAACCATAGCCTTGACTAGACGGACCTTTGTTGGCAAAGTAATGTCTCTGCTTTTGAATATGCTGTCTAGGTTGGTCATAACTTTCCATTCAAGGAGTAAGCGTCTTTTAATTTCATGGCTGCAGTCACCATCTGCAGTGACTTTGAAGCCCCAAAAAAGTCTGACACTGTTTCCACTGTTTCCCCATCTATTTCCCATGAAGTGACGGGACCGGATGCCATGATCTTCATTTTCTGAATCTTGAGCTTTAAGCCAACTTTTTCACTCTCCTCTTTCACTTTCATCAAGAGGTTTTTTAGTTCCTCTTCACTTTCTGCCATAAGGGTGGTGTCGTCTGCATATCTGAGGTTATGATATTTCTCCTGGCAATCTTGATTCCAGCTTGTGCTTCTTCCAGCCCAGCGTTTCTCATGATGTATTCTGCATATAAGTTAAATAAGCAGGGTGACAATATACAGCCTGACGTACTCCTTTTCCTATTTGGAACCAGTTTGTTGTTTGATGTCCAATTCTAACTGTTGCTTCCTGACCTGCATATAGGTTTCTCAAGAGGCAGGTCAGGTGGTGTGGTATTCCCATCTCTTTCAGATTTTTCCACAGTTTCTTGTGATCCACACAGTCAAAGGCTTTGGCATAGTCAATAAAGCAGAAATAGATGTTTTTCTGGAACTCTCTTGCTTTTTCCATGATCCAGCAGATGTTGGCAATTTGATCTCTGGTTCCTCTGCCTTTTCTAAATCCAGCTAGAACATCTGGAAGTTCATGGTTCACGTATTGCTGAAGCCTGGCTTGGAGAATTTTGAGCATTACTTTACTAGCGTGTGAGATGAGTGCAATTGTGTGGTAGTTTGAGCATTCTTTGGCATTGCCTTTCTTTGGGATTGGAATGAAAACTGACCTTTTCCAGTTCTGTGGCCACTGCTGAGTTTTCCAAATTTGCTGGCATTAGTTATCTATTTTACACATAGATGTGTGTATATTGTATATATGTCGATCCCAGTCTCCCCATTCCTCCCACTCCCCTCTTCCCTCTTGATATCCATACATTTGTTCTGTACATCTGTGTCTCTATTTCTGCTTTGCAAATGAGGTCATCTATAGAATTTTTCTAGATCCCACATGTATGCATTCAGTTCAGTTCAGTTCAGTTCAGTCGCTCAGTCATGTCCAACTCTTTGCGACCCCATGAATTGCAGCACGCCAGGCCTCCCTGTCCATCACCAACTCCCGGAGTTCACTCAGACTCAAGTCCATCGAGTCAGTGATGCCATCCAGCCATCTCATTCTCTGTCGTCCCCTTCTCCTCCTGCCCCCAATCCCTCCCAGCATCAGAGTCTTTTCCAATGAGTCAGCTCTTTTCATGAGGTGGCCAAAGTACTGGAGTTTCAGCTTCAGCATCATTCCCTCCAAAGAAATCCCAGGGCTGATCTCCTTCAGAATGGACTGGTTGGATCTCCTTGCAGTCCAAGGGACTCTCAAGAGTCTTCTCCAACACCACAGTTCAAAAGCATCAATTCTTCGGTGCTCAGCCTTCTTCACAGTCCAACTCTCACATCCATACGTGACCACAGGAAAAACCATAGCCTTGACTAGACGGACCTTTGTTGGCAAAGTAACGTCTTATTAATATATGATATTTTTCTCGTTCTGACTTACGTCACTCTGTATGACATTCTCTAGGTCCATCCACATTTCTGCAAATGACCCAATTTCATTGCTTTTTATGACTGAGTAATATTCCGTCGTATATTTGTACCACATGTAGAAAAATCAAGGTGGACCCTACACTCTTGACCGTTTCTATTTACTTCATGAAGGAGTCGCTGCTATGTGTGGGGATTCTATCTCAAACAGTAAAGATTTTCCTAATTGCTAACAATAGAGGAATTCACTTTAGACAATCTGTTGCTTAAATTCACTGCTGCTGAGCAGGGAGAGGACTCTAGATCCAAAGGACAAGCCTTAATTTGGGTATTAAGTCAGAATTAACTGCACTTGGAAATACTTGACTGGAAGCAAAGAATAGAGGTGGAGCACCTAATGCCTGTGAGACACACGCTAGAGATCCGGGGAAAGAAAAAGAAAGTAAAGGCACAGTTGCTGAAAACTAACTAAATAAAAACACCCCACCCCCAAGTTCCATTCCAGCCCTTGATTTCCAGATGGGCACAGTGGCGACCAGAGGGGCGTGGAGGGTCTGAGCCTGGGTACAGCGTGAGGGAGGCTGGGGCTCAGACCAGCTCCCTGGTTCTGACTCTCCCATCTTTATTGTGTAAGAGCCCCCAGACAAGTGACCTGTTCCACTCACCTCCCACCCAGATGCCCCCTCCAGGCCTCCTTCACTTTGACTTATAACAGACCCCAGGGTCGGGCAGAATTACCCAACGTTTGTAGAGACATGAATCTCTGAGGTTGTGGAGGGAAGGCCCCGAAGAGGAAATCCATATTCAAAAAATCATTAATTTTCACTTAAAAATCACGTCTGTGCTATTGACTGCCTCGGCTGCTTGGAATTTAGTTTACAGTTCCACTCCATGGTTTGGACGCTTGGGCTGCGAGGAGGGAATCCAAGGAGAGAGAGAGGGGCTGATACATCAAAGTCATTTGTGCAACTAGAAATGCTGCTTCCTCCGAGGCAGTGGTTTACAGGGAGGGGCTCATATCTGGGGAGCCCCACTGCCCCTGTGGGCGCGCTGGTCCTGGTTTAGAGGGGAGGAACCAGGCTCCAGGTCATGACTTGCCCCTGATCACAGAGCTACAAATGGTAGAAAAAGCCTTTTCCCCTTGAGCCACTGACCACCGGGCACTTCGAGGAGCTGTTTTGCCCTGCGGCTTGCAGGCACCCGCCGTCCCAGCCCCACCCTCTGCTTCCTTCTCTCTCGCTGGCAGTGCAAGGACTTTATTTTCTGAAGGCACAAACTGTTCCCGGCATAAAATCGTCCCTGAGAAGATATACTTTCCTGGGTGACTTATCGTTCTTTGTGTTTTTAGTGCTTTAAGATTTTTATGTTTCCAATAACCCAAAGAAAGATGATGGATATATAATAACACTGAGCAATAACAGACTGTATTTACAAACACATATATATGCTCCATCAAATGTACATATTTTTATACCTTTCCGCCATCTTTCTGGGGCAGCTGCATTTTTTTGAATTACACGGTATAAGCAATGAGCCTATCATCCTGTTCACACATCCATAAATTACCCAGAGGGAGCAGGGCATCCGGAAAGCATCCCCGCTTTAAATCACCTGCGAATATATTTCCCCCTCCTTTTCCCGGGATGGCTCATCTGGGAGTGGGGTGGTGGGCATTTTAGAGCAGGGGGGAGAGGTCTGGGCTGGCAAGTAAGAGTTTTGGTTCAAGAGGTGTGCTGGCTCTATTAACGATTTGCTGTGCGATCCAGGGAAAGTTGCTTTGCCTCTCTGGGCCTCAGTTTTCCCATCTGTGAAATGGGTAACTGAAACCAGCGAGGAGAGGCTCTTGGCCTTGGCAATGACAACAGGGAGACCCAGATGAAGACCAGGTCTGTCCTGTGTCCCCATCCTGTTGGGGCTCCAGGGATTTCATCTCTTGCAGGTAGGTTTTGAGTATCAAAAGCTCCTCTTCTTTTCCTGCAGTGGCACCTGCAGACACCTTGGCCAAACCCGGACTTCGGGAAAAGTCACAGATGTGTAGTTTTGAAGGGGGTGGGCTCATTCATCATTTCCTGTATTGCATGAAATGAGTTTTCAGGCTTAATTTTAACTTCCTAAGAAGCTGTAAAGGAAATGGCACGTTGGAGGGGTAAGTTTTGAAGGCAACAGAGTCCGGGGAAGGCAGAACACGCCTTCCAGGCAGAGGAACATGGAAACCCACGAGCAGGATCATGTGTAGCAGAATTGCCTGCTGTGGTCACAGCTGAATTCAGCCCCAGCAAGCCGGGTTTTTCATGCTCATCTTTAATTTACCCGCCTGGAGTTTTTCAGGTCACCATGCATTATTCATGAGACCCTCATGAATGTAGCATCCAAGGCCCTGGATAAAGAGATGCCAGAACCAATGAAACACAAAATCCTATTCCTAAAGCTTTCAGAGGCTCAACCCGGTGAGTCTCGAATAGAGGAGCCATGGCTGGACTCTGTGGGGAATCCCACTCCACTCTGGATTTTGCTGGGCTGCATCTGCAACTGAAACTACATTCAAGGGCTCTTCCCTTAGGAAAAAAGGCAAAACCTCATGAAAAGTTGAATCGTCATCCCCCAGGCTCTCAGCAGACGCTTGCCAGCCCCACCCTTGCTTGGTTCTTGCCAAGGAGGAAAATGCCCCGAATGGTTGACTGCTATGTTTGAGGGTAGGTGCCTATGGAATCTGAAGCAGAAGAAGAAATGGAAGAAGAGAAAAGCAAGCCATGTGGACAGTTTATTAAAGAAGTCTTTCAACATTGCATTGTCCATTTCCTCAGCTCTCTTCCCTACCTGAACCTTCCTTGTCTCTTGGCACAAGGCTAAGCTAAGCAATTCATACTTAATGGGCAAACTCGGGAGAGAAGGGGGTTATCCCCATCTTACAGAAGAGGAAGTTGAGGCTCAGAGAGGGCAGGTTATTTTTCCAAGCTTTTTTACAGCAAGCCCAGAAAATAAGCCCAGCAAACGTAAAACAAGGGAAGCCCGTCCAAATGGGATGGATCTGGTTAGTTCTTTGGGCAATGAGGGCTTAGTTCTACTGGGGATTCTCAACAGAGTCATGTAGAAGATGCCTCAAAATTGTCCATGTGAGATACAGAGCAGGGATATTTATATTCTAGTTTCTTTTGGTCAAAGGATGCCTTTGTTGTTGTTTAGTCGCTAAGCTGGGAGAAATATCAACAACCTCAGATAAGCAGATGATACCACTCCAGTGGCAGAAAGTGAAGAGAAACTAAAGAGCCTCTTGATGAAGGTCAAAGAGGAGAGTGAAACAGCTGGCCTAAAACTCAACATTCAATAAATGAAGATTGTGGCATCCAGTGCCATCACTTCATGGCAAACAGAAAGAGGAAACAATGGAAGCAGTGAGAGGCTTTATTTTCTGGGGCTCCAAAATCACTGTGGATGGTGACTGCAGCCATGAAATTAAAAGACACTTGCTCCTTGGAAGGAAAACTATGGCCAACCTAGACAGCATATTAAAAAGCAAAGATATCACTTGGCAGACAAAGGTCTGTTTAGTCAAAGTGATGGTTTTTCCAATAGTCATGCCCAGTTGTGAGAGGTGGACCATAAAGAAAGCTGAGCGCCAAAGAATTGATGCTTTTGAATTGTGGCGTTAGAGAAGACTCTTGAGAGTCCTTTGGACTGCAAGGAAATCAAACCAGTCAATCCTAAAGGAAATCAACCTTTAATATCCATTGGAAGGACTGATGCTGAAGATGAAGATCCAATGCTTTGGCCACTGATGCAAAGAGCCAGCTCATTGGAAAAGACCCTGATGTAGGAAAAGATTGAAGGCAAAAGGAGAGGGTGGAAGAGGATAGAATCACTGACTCAATAAACATGAATTTGAGCAAGCTCCAGGAGATAGTGAAGGACAGGGAAGACTGACTCGCTATAGTCCATGGGGTCGAAAGAGTCAGACGTGACTTAACAACTGAACAACAAAGCCACCAAGCTGTGTCCAACTCTTTGCAGCCCCGTAGACTCTACCCCACCAGGCTCCTCTGTTCATGGGATTTTCCAGGCAAGAATACTGTAGTGGATAGCCATTTCCTTTCCAGGGGATCTTCCTGACCCAGGGATCAAACCTGCATCTCCTGCATTGCAGGCAGAGTTTTCACTGCTGAAACACCAGGGAAGTTCAAAGGAAGACTTAGTGGGTTTTTTTTTTTTTTTAACTTCCTCACACTTCCAGGTTTGTGCAATGTGGTGGTTCATTTTATGTGTCCACCTGAGTCACAGATGACTAGATATCTGGCTAAACATGATTTTGGGGTGTGCCTGTGAGAGTGTTTCCAGAAATGATTACTATTTGAGTCAGTAAAGCAAGTAAATCAGATGGTCCTCTCCAGCGAGGGTGGGCATCAACCAATGCCTTGAGGACCACGGGAAGAAAAATGTGGAGAGGAAAGGAGCATTCTCTTCCTCGGCCTTACTGCTTGAGCTGTGGCGTTAGTCTTCCCCAGCTTCTGGATTGGGACTTACACCGTTGACTCTCCTGGTTCGCAGGCCTTCAGAATCAGTTGGAATTACCCTACTGGCTTTCTTGGGTCTGTAGCTTGCAGACGACAGATCACAGGACTTCTCAGTTTTCATCACTGTATGAACCAATTCCTTGCAACAAATCTCTTTATTAATCTCTCTCTCTATCATCTCTCTATCATATCCTATTGGTTCTGTTTCTCTGCAGAACCCTATAAATGCACCACCAAAGTGAATAAGTAGGTTTGCGAAGGCAACGTGTTAGGGCAGAGAAAACTCAGGGTAGAAAGCAGGAGACAGTATAGCTGAGATAAAGTTCTATCAGGCTACACCTGACTGCAGCTGGTTGCCACAGCAACAGCTGGGGCAAAAAGGGCGCCAAGAGGAGGTAAGAGAGGTCACTAAATGATATCTGACCCAGTCCACCTCTTGCAATGCTGTGCCCAGCATTAAATCCAGCCCACTCTAGAGTCTATGCAGTAGTCATTGGCTGAAATCTCAGTCAGTACTGATGAATCAATCAAATCACAGTCCCTACTGTTGCAGCAGACCCTAAGCCCTAATTCCTTTTATCATCTTACTTCTAGCAGCCATTCTAGATTTCCATCCTTTACCTTGGAAGATGCTTCAGCACATCTAGGTTAGTTACTTCATGAGGCAACTAAAAACTTATTTCTGAAATGTCAGACCTCTGAGTTGCTTTATTTTTGTCCATTGCAAAAGGTTGTTGCAAAACCATTTACAGCTACCATGTGTCATGAAAACACCAAGAGGTGTCCCAGGGAGTCCCCTGGGTTCCAGGATGCTTCTTTCGGCCACATTGGTGGAAGTATCAGAGTAGATGACACACGCCCATGTTGTTTTTCCTTTCTCAGAGTAGCTTTCCTTGTCCATGCCAAAGGAATCAGGAGGTAGGAAGGGGAAGCCCGAGTACCATGATCAACCCGCTTTCAGTCTTGATTCCAGGATCTATATATTCCAGCCATCAGTGACCTGGAACCATAAACCTCATGCAACAGGACAGTATGCCAACTTCTCAGGTCATTGTCCCAGAGCTGGGCTGGCGGCTGCGGTCTTGGTCGGGGGAAGGGCTGGAGCTGGGGGAGTTACAGCCAGAGCCCATGAGATCTGGAGCTTCTCCCCTGGTGCCGTGGTGGTCTCCACCCTGTCAGAGGGTGCCGCTGGGGGTTGAGGGGGTGGGAACTGCAGCCCTGAGCAAACTCAGCTTGTTCTCAAAGGGAATGGCAATTGCTGCTGAAAGGTTGCTGCCTGGTGAGCCATGTGTTATGCTGGGATTCGTGACCCCTGGAGGAGAGGATTTTGATCCTGGGTCAGAGACAAGGCTTGACTATTTGGAGCTTTTTGTGTAGCAAAGTTTTATTAAAGTATAACAGGGATAGGGAAAGCTTCTGACATAGACATTAGAAGGGGACAGATAGAGTGCCCACTTGCTAGTTTTTAGTAAGGCATTTTATGTCTGATGGTGGGCTTCCAATCAGATAAAAGAAACACCTCAAGGCTGAGGGGGTTTCACCAGGCCCCTCTCCCACAATATGCATTTTTGAGATAGGATGGCATGAGGTGTGTCAGCCCTGGCCATAAGATAATTGACATGAATACTGGTTTGTTGAGCCATTATCAGCCCAAGGTTTGAGAAAAGGAAAAAAAAAAAAAAAAGATTAGTCTTAGGCAGAACAGGTTTCATCAGCGGAGAAGGGGAAAATCTGCCGCTTGTACTCTGTTTCCTCCCACTGCTTGGGGACCTCTGGCCTTCCTACCTGTCACCCTCTCACGGCCTTGTCAAGAGGTGGGTAGAGACAAATTTTAATCCTATATCATCTTGACTCTGAAGACGCTGTCCTACTGGCAAGACAAGGATTGCTGCCCAGGACACGAGCCCTCTCCTTCTTTACTTATACTTTTCTGACCATGAATTCTCTCTTGATTGGAGAGGACTTGGCTGTAGGCATTCTCTATGTTCTTGATTCTTGGCTTCAGCACTGGTGATGAGCAAATTCATGCAACAATCATACTTTTGTGGATCCTTTATCCCAAGGTGCCTGCTACAACAATAGAATCTTCAGTCCTGCGTGAAGAGTGGTTCTCCAACCCTAACACTACGGTTCCCTCGGCTCTGAATCTTTCAGCAGTTATCAAATCCTATCTCTCCTTATCTCTTCAGGAGAACAAATCTTCCTTCTCCAAGGGAAGACTTTGAAGGAATGACCTGATCTGAGTTTTGTTACAGAACTCTTATTTGCTAACATTTATTGGACACCCACTGAGTGCCAGGAGCCATTCTAAGCATTTTACATATATCAACTCATTTAGTCTTTGCAATAATCTTATGATGAAAGTACAGTTTCCATGCCTGATTTTCATCTGAAAAAGCAGCCAAACAAAACCCCAAACCAGGTACAGAGATGTTAAGTGTTTTGCCTGAAGTCGTGTACCGAGAGGTGGGGCGAGAAGTCCAAAGCCAGAGCCTGCAGTGTAACCGCTTTGTATTCAGCCTCATTATGTATTCAGCTCATAGACTGCAGTCTGGAGAAGGACAGTAGGCTGCCAGACTGGAGTCAGGGAGACCAGTCAGTAATGATTGCAAGAAGCCGCATGGTGCCCTGGACAGAGTTTAGGGAGTCTAGGATGGAGAGAACCTAGAGTACTGGATGGTAATTGAAGTGCAGACACCATTGGATTTGACGTTGTGGGGTTCTTGTTGCTGCCCTGCCCACCTCCCCCAAGCTCTGCCGTTTCCTGGCTTACTTTCGATGGCAGTTGTCATTGTTCAGTCGCTAAATTATATCCGACTCTTTGCAGTCCCCATGGACTGTAGCCTGCCAGGCTCCCCTGTCCTTTGCCATCCCCCGGAGTTTGCTCAAACTCAAGTCCATTGAGTCAGTGATGCCGTCCAACCGTCTCATCCTTTTTCACCCTCTTCTCCTCCTGCCTCAATCTTTCCCAGCATCAGGGTCTTTTCCAATAAGTCAGCTCTTCACATCAGGTGGACAAAGAATTGGCAGTATCCATATTTTTTTTTACAGAAGGCTTTCTCTGAGGTTGTGGAACTGCCTATGGGTAAGACAGACCCAAGTGCCAAGAAATTAACATCACTCAGGAGTGCCCTCCGCCAACAAAGGATGTGATTCAGGCATGTTTCTACATCATTTCCTCAAGTTTCCATGTGAAATTAAACTTCAATTGCCCACAACACAGATGGCTTCATAAACACATCCATGGTTGATTTCTTTTTCTTTCCTGTCTCATTTCCTCACTCCTTTACTCTGGATTTCCTGCACCTTCCAAAGAAACTGCCTACCTGCTGCCTGCTAAGTTGCTTCAGTCATGTCTGACTCTTTGTGACCCCATGGACTGTAGCCCACCAGACTCCTCTGTCCATGAGATTCTCCAGGCAAGGATACTGGAGTGGGTAGCCATGTCCACCTTTCCAGTAGTCATATGTGGATGTGAGAGTTGGACTATAAAGAAAGCTGAGTGGTGAAGAACTGATGCTTTTGAACTGTGGTATTGGAGAAGACTCTTGAGAGTCCCTTGGACTGCAAGGAGATCCGACCAGTCCATCCTAAAGGAGATCAGTCCTGAATGTTCATTGGAAGGACTGATGCTGAAGCTGAAACTCCAAAACTTTGGCCACCTGATGTGAAGAACTGACTCATTTGAAAAGACCCTGATGCTGGGAAAGATTGAAGGCGAGAGGAGAAGGGGATGACAGGATGAGATGGTTGGATGGCATCACCGACTCAATGGACATGGGTTTGGGTAAACTCCAGGAGTTGGTGATGGACAGGGAGGCCTGGAGTGCTGCAGTCCGTGGGGTCGCAAATAGTCGGACACGACTGAGTGACTGAATTGACTGACTGAGCCATTCCCTCCTCCAGGAGGTCTTCATGACCCAGGGATCAAACCTGTGTCTCCTGTGACTCTTGCACTGCAGGTGGATTCTTTACCACTGAGCCACCAGGGAAGCCCTCCAAAGAAACTACTTGTATTTAAATCCTTCTCTCAGGGTTTGCTTCTGGGAGAAACCCAGATGTAGATAGAAGCAGGGGACTATGGAGAGTAAAGGAGATGTCAGAGTCAAAGAGACTTTCAAAGGATCAGGTATCTGACTTGGGTGACATCCTATGATACCTGGAACTCTGGGACAGGGGTGCATTTGGGTGGAGATAGGAGCAGACAGTGAGCTATACTTACGACCTTTTGATCTGAGATGTCTGTGAGCTGTCTTGGAAGGGAGGCTCTCTAGGCAGTTGGCTCTGTGGATCTGGTGTTCAGGAGAAAGTTAAGGGTGGACGAGAAGCCGTGTTAGAATCAGCAGTCATTCATGAATCACCTCTATGTGTGGGCGTGCCTGTGTCTGCACCGTCTCCTGAATCTCGTCTGATCTTTTCTCCCCAACTCCTATCCAAACGGAAGGAGAGATTGTGGGGGTGTTTTCGTGGGTGGAAGCCAAGAAAGTGCTATTAGAGGGAAAAGAGAGGAAGCACGTTTATATTGAAGGAGCATTTACTGAAGCTTTGTCAGTGAATGCAAGCAAATTGCTGAAATATTAAAAAGTGTGGAAGATTTTTCTCTGCTCTGCAAGGAGTGCCTTTTTAAGGGATGTGGTCAGGAGCGTGGTGTACTTGTTCTCGGCTGGTGCTGCAGACACTCTGAGAGTTCACTGGTGAAATGACTCGGGCTTCCTGAGGCCAGTGTGGAGACATCGCCAGGCCTTGTTTGTATCCCACACTCTGCTGGAAGTGTCTTTGAGGAGGTCTTGTATAATATCCTACCTGACAAATTTCTAGCTGGAAGTTGCATTGCTAACTGGACGTTGTCATTGAGTTTAGATTCCCTGGGAGATGAGGAGCTCATTTCTTTATCAGGAAGACCTCTTCATGACTGGACAAGCATCGATTGTTACACAGTTCTTTTCTGAAGCTCAGTTATGTCTCTCATCATTTCCACTTGTGAGCTCTAATGTTGCTGCTGCTGCTGCTAAGTCGCTTCAGTCTTGTCCGACTCTGTGCGACCCCATAGATGGCAGCCCACCAGGATCCCCTGTCCCTGGGATTCTCCAGACAAGAATACTGGAGTGGGTTGCCATTTCCTTCTCCAATGCATGAAAGTGAAAAGTGAAAGTGAAGTCACTCAGTCGTGCCCGACTCTTAGGGACCCCACGGACTGCAGCCTACCAGGCTCCTCCATCCACGGGATTTTCCAGGCAAGAGTACTGGAGTGGGGTGCCATTGCCTTCTCCAGAGCTCTAATGTTAATCCCTCACAAATGCTGCACTGACCTCCTCTCCTCCTTGCATGTAAAAACTGAATAAAGAGGGAGTGGCTGGCCAGACTTCCTTGTCTTTTCGTTTGGACTGAACTTGGTTTCAGAGAAGGCAATGGCACTTCACTCCAGTACTCTTGCCTGGAAAATCCCACAGATGGAGGATCCTGGTAGGCTGCAGTCCATGGGGTCGCTAAGAGTCAGACACGACTGAGTGACTTCATTTTCACTTTTCACTTTGATGCATTGGAGAAGGAAATGGCAACCCACTGCAGTGTTCTTGCCTGGAGAATCCCAGGGATGGGGGAGCCTGGTGGGCTGACGTCTATGGGGTTGCACTGAAGTGACTTAGCAGCAGCAGCAGCAGAACTTGCTTTTGGTCATTTTGTTCCCAGAGCTGCGGACTCAGTCTTCCCTAGGTAATGGTCAACCAGAGTCAAGAGCTCAAAGCCAGGGAGCCTGACACCCTGGGATGTGCAGGTGGCCATGTAGGCTGCTCTGCCCTTGGGGACACCATTCCTTCTGCAAGCATCCTGTACCACCATAGCTGGCAGCCTGGAGGATGAGCTTCGACCTCTTTGCCACAACTTCTCAGAAACACAGCTGTTTGTTTGATACAGAGATAGTCATGGAAAGAGGGAGAGAGAGAAAGAAGACCTAGGGCATCGAAATGAATGATGTCGTGTCCATCTTGTCTCTCAGGCCAAGTTGCTGGTCAACTCTAGTGCCTCTTCCTCTTCAAACTCAAGCCCTGTTGAGTTTGCCTCCTTCTAAATGCATCCCTCATCCACCTACTTGGCTCCATCTCCCCATCACCATTCTGTCCAGTTCACCGTCGTCTGGATTAGTCAACAGCCTCTCCCCTATGCTTTCCAATGCATACTCTGTATAGCAGCTGGAGTTATCTTCTTGAAATTCAAGCTCACCAGGTCTCTATCCTGTTTAGAATTCTTTACAGGCTTCCTAGTGTTCTTAGGCCAAAGACCAGCATTTTCTGAAAAGCAACGCATGATCTTGGGCCCCATTCTCCTGCCAAGCTTTTCCCCAGCGGAGAGATCACAGTGGCTGGATGGGTGCAGTAGGCCTTACTGGGAGATTTTAGAACAGGCTTCCTCAACCTCAGCACTCCTGGCTTTGGAGCCAGGTGGGCGATTCTTTGTTTTGAGGCGTTGTTGTGTTCCTAGCTCAATGTTGACAAATCTCCCCAGGCTCTGTTGTTAGATGTTGCTAGCACGCCTTCCCTTCAGTGGTGACAATCAAACATG
Organism: Bos indicus; assembly: GCF_029378745.1. NCBI lineage: Eukaryota > Metazoa > Chordata > Mammalia > Artiodactyla > Bovidae > Bos > Bos indicus. The sequence continues at coordinate 109,501,806 of NC_091767.1, read as the reverse complement.
CTTCCAGGGCCTTCACTGGCAGTCCCACACGCAGTGGTTAAGACTGCATGCTGCCAATGAGGGAGGCAGGGGTTCGATCCCTAGTTGGGGAGCTAAGATCTCACATGCTGAAAGACACAGCCAAAAAATTGGAAGAAAAAAAGAAAGAATACATTTAAAACAAACAAACAGAAAGCTATTAAAAAAAAATCTTCCAGACATTGTCAGATGTCTGCTGGGGGATAAATCAGCTTCTGGTTGAGACACGTTGCTCTGGTGTAAGACTCGGATGTGAGTCTCCTCCCAGTTCTGTCTCCTGATGCTTGTGTGATCTTTGGGAGGTCACTTAACCTTTCTGTGCCTCAGTTTCCTCATCTGTAAAATGGGGTTACTAATAGGACTTGCTGCATGGGGCTAAGACAATCAAATCAGAGCATTTAGTACAGTGCCTGGCCGCACAGCTCCAGCAGTATTATAAATAAGTGCCCCATAAATATATGTCAGTTATTATTATTGCTCTCATTGCTCTCATTGGTTTTCTCAATATAACAACTCCAAAATGACTTTGGCGGTGGGTTTATAGTGGAAAGTTCTTCAGATACATGCAACTTCCACCTGTCTCCCCACCCTCCTTCCACCCCGCCACCCCTCCCCACTTTCCCCCATAAAAAGCAACAGCTTCTTTTTAAGCCAAGGAAGAAATCAACCTGTACATTTTTTTTTTTCCCTTGAAAAGTCAGTTTCTTGAGGCGGTGAGCATAAATGGGCTCTTCTCCTTTGGGAGACCATGGCCTTTTCCAGGGGACGGTTTAATCTTTTGGAGACAGATGAATATGAGCTGCCGTAATCCTGCAATGCTACCAGGAGAGTTGGGGAGAGGGAGAGAATTTCAATAGGGCCTTCGAGACTCTTAGGGTGTTTCAACAGTAGCACTTTGAGGCTTGAACTACCCCCTGTGACACATTCCTGGAAATAACAACATGGGCTGATAGGCGGGAATTTCATGGGTGGAAAGAGGGAAGGTCATGTCCTTCCCAGGGTCGTGTTCAATTCCCCCCAGAAGGCAGGTATGTGGAATTATTTCTATTTTTAGACTGGGAAACTGAGGTTCAGAGAGGGAAAGGTGTCTTCCCAAGGACACATTGTGAGTTAGTGTTGGAGATAGTTTTTAAGAATGTTTTTAAAGAATATTTATTTATTTGGCCGCGTTGGGTCTTAGTTGCAGCTTGAGGGGTCTTTGTTGAAATACACGGACTTCTCTTGAGCTGTGGCTCACTGACCTGGTTGCCCTGTGGCATGTGATATCTCTGTGCCCTGACTAGGGATTGAGCCTGTGTCCCCTATATCACAAGGTGGATTTTAATCTTTGGAAGGCTAGGGAAGCTCTGGAGACAGAGTTTTTAAAAATTTAAGTATAGTTGACTGACTTACAATATCATAAGGCATGCGAAGTCACTTCAGTTTTGTCTGACTCTGTGTGAGCCTGTGGACTGTAGCCCTGTAGGCTCCTCTGTCCATGGGGTTCTCCAGGCAAGAATCCTGGAGTGGGTTCTGGTAGCCATGCCCACTATGTGGCAGAGACGCCGTGTCCTCCTCCAGGGGCTCTTCCCCACCCAGGGATTGAACCCGTGCTCCAGGGGATCTCCCCCACCCAGGGATTGAACCCGTGTCTCCTGCATTGGCGGGCAGATTCTTTACCACTAGCACCGCCTGGGAAGCCCGCAATAGTATAATATATATTATACCATTCCTTCGTCTCCTCACTCCTTCCTCTCTCCACTTCGCCCCACTCCCCCACTGCGCTGTGTTCTGAGAGGCCAACCTAAGGGATTGTATCAGTGGCTTCCTTTATTTGGATTCTTGCTGGGTTTGGCCAATGGGGAATCAATAGCAGGAGATTGAAGGACGGGAGGAGACAGAGGTCAAACTGATTTCTCTTCTCTTTCCTCCCTCCCGAGAGGCTCCTGCTCAGCTCCAGCCACTCTTCTGGTTTTAGTAACTGTTCCTGCCCTTCCCTTCTCAGACGTAGGAGTGGTGACTCCAGAACACTGCACGAGCCCTTGTTGGTTTTCACTAGCCTTACTGCTGCCTTTGTCAATAAGAGATTTTATGAAATCCGTCTCAATTACCATGTTTGAGTATGCTTTCCAATTCCTGCTGAGCCTCTGATATAGCAGGTCTCCAGGGAGCTCAGTGGGCATGTGAGCCAAGTCACATCAGTCATGTCTGACTCTGTGTGACCCTATGGACTGTACCCTGCCAGGCTCCTCTGTCCATAGGAGTCTCCAGGCCAGAATACTGGAGAGGGTTGCCAGGCCCTCCTGCAGGGGATCTTTCCAACCCAGGGATCGAACCCGCGGCTCTTCTGTTTCCTGAATTGGCGGGTAGGTTCTTTACCATGAGCACCGCCTGGGAAGCCCCAGGGGTCTCAGAGCAAGAGGGTAAAATCTAGGTTTACCTTCCTCAGGTTATGGGTTCTTGTGGACTGTATTCTGTTCATCTCAGAGTTCTCACTGCAGCACCAGGCACAGAGTGGGGGCTCAGTGAAGGTTCATTGGCTGGAATTAATGGGATTTGTAATTAAGACAGAAAGAAGAAGTGAGGGCAGTGAGCTCCACCTCCCTGAGCTTGCCAATGCTGTGGGCATTGAAAGGACATATTGGTAAGTGGCAGGAGACACAGATGGGCTCTGTGATCAATTATCAGCTATGCAGCTGCACCCTCAGAGTCCTGTTGGGCTTATGGAAGGTCCCTCAGGGAGTCTGGTGACCTATTGTGACATGTTTGCAAAGAGCAACTTCTTAGTGGAGACTCGAGATAAGGGCGTGTGAGAAGCTCAGAGAGGAAGAGCTACTGACTGAAGGTCACACAGCTAGAGGCACAGAGCGAACCCAAAGCTTGTGACCAGTGACTGTGGCCACCCGCTGGGCACTTCCTGTGGTTGCTTCACTGGTCTCAGTTCTCCCGACAATCTCACGAGGAAGGTGTCACTAACTGTTTTCACATGTGGTGAAACTGAGGCTCGGAGAGGTGAAGGGATTCATCCAAGGTCACACAGCTAAGAAGACACACAGCTAGGATTCAAATCCGACTTTAGGACTATGTCTTTCTCCTGCAATTTCTTCTTTGTGTCTAGATCTCCTCCCCTAAGATTTATTTGCTTTTAAGAATGCTTGCTCACTCTAAACACAGGTTGGAATTCAAAGAGAAAGAAGGGGAAAAAAGTAAATTGTATAATTTGGGGGTAATTTAACATTTTGAGACAAGGAGGCAAACGGACCAGTTCTGGATGGCTCTGGCTTCTGCCTGCTTCCCCGTCACATCACAGTGGGACTGGCCAGAGGGGCCCAGTGCATGGGGAGAGCAGGGGCAGACAGAGCCCACCCGTGTGTCCCCATCAAGGCGTGCTGCTCCTGCGGGCTGTGTAGGGAGCTAGAAAGACCCTTCTTCCTGCTAAGAAGCAACAGCTCCGGGAATACAGATCCAACAAGGGATTCTAGAGTTTTAGTCATTCATTCATTCATTCAGTTAAGACCAAGCACTTTGTTATAGCACTGGAGAGGCCCCGGTGAGTAAAATGCCTTGGCACTTGTCCTCATGGGGTGGAGAGTCTGCAGGGGAAGGGGATGTTATTTGAACTACCATGATTGCATGCTTTGAGTATCATGAGAGGTGAGGCAGAAGAAGTGGCCCCTAGGAAGTGATATTTAACTTGAGACCTGAGTTCAGAATGTAAGAGCCCGTGGGAGGAGCACCTACAAAGGCCAGTGGCCCAGGAGCAGGTTGAAGAACCTGGTCATCCCATTGGCAACTGGGAGCCACTGGAGGTTTCAGAGCAGCCTTGATAAGAATTGGAGGCTGGCCATGGCTGCGTGACGGAGGGCTGCTTGGGAGGGGTGGCACCGGAGGCAGACGAGTCCATGAAGACAACGTGGGGAGGACCGGGTTAGTGATGATGCCAAACCACATGAACACAAGGGGAGCAATGGGGAGAACTGGACGCCTGAGAGGGAGTTTTAAGGGATAGGGGTTGTCAAACAGAGATTAGTAGAGAAGGACTAGTTACGCACAACCCTTCGGAACCAGTTGGGTTTTCTATAATCTTGTACCCTAAACGTCAAAGCCTGCACCCCAGATTTCAGACAACAAACCAGATCCTACTATTCTTTTTGCCTCTAGTCTCTGTGCTCTGAGGGCCCCCATTCTTAATCCATGCTATGACCCTAACTTCAGCACTATTCATTCAGAAAACCTTAATAGAGCACCTACTCCATGCCAGGTCCTGTGATAACTTCTGGGAACCACAGCAGTGAACAGATTAGGCAAGATCCCTACCCACTTGGGTGAAAGTGAAAGTGTTAGTCACTCGTGTCATGGGGTCTTTGAGACCCCATGGACAGTAGCCCACCAGACTCCTCTGTCCATGGGATTCTCCAGGCAAGAATGTTGGAGTGAGTTGCCATTTCCTTCTCCAGGGGAATCTTCGTGACCCAGGGATCGAACCCAGATTTCCTGCACTGCGGGCAGATTCTTTACCATCTGAGCCACCAGGGAAGCCCCACCCCCACCTCCACTTCTACTAACATTTTAATGGGGAAGACAAAACCAAGGGATGAAAGCAGAAGATAATTTCAGAGATGAGAGCTACAAAAGCAGTAAATAAAATGGGGCGATGTGACGCAGAATGACTGAGCTGGGGTGATGGAAGGGAGTGACTCCAGTGGGGCATCTTGATGTGAAGCCTCAGAGAGCGCTGAGGGGGGGGGCCGTGGGGGAGGTCATTCCAGCAGGGACAGCCAATGCATCTGGGAACTGAAAGGAGTGACACTGGCTGGGGTGGGTCAGGGAAGCCTTCCATGGCTTCAGCACATGAACCGTGCAGTTCAGTTCAGTTCAGTCACTCAGTCGTGTCCGACTCTTTGCGACCCCATGAACCGCGGCACGCCAGGCCTCCCTGTCCATCACCAACTCCCGGAGTTCACCCAGACTCATGTCCATTGAGTTTGTGATGCCATCCAACCATCTCATCCTCCTGTAGATCTTAGCGAGGAGTTTTATTTTAGCTTCCTTTTTGCTGCAGCAGCAAGAACAGATGGTAGGGGGCAAGAGCAGGAGCAGGGAGACCATTTGGGAGGCTTTTGTGCTAGTCTAGGCAAGAGAGGATGGTGGCGCAGACAACCGTGGAGACCTGGGAGTGGAGAGCCCAGCAGGCAGGTGTATGGATTGCATACGAGGAATGCTGGGGAGTGAGGACGCTCTTGGTCATGGACAACCTGCGGGGCTCGCCTGTCTGGAGTCCTTGGTGCTTGTCCTTTCACCCACTCTTAGGTTCCCAGCCCACCGCCCCACTGTGGGCTTAGAACAGTATCGCTTATGCTGGCTGCACAGTGCTCCGCTTCTCTCTAGACCATCTGTTTCTTCTTCCGTTCAAGTCTGAAGTCTTCTTCCCAAGACTGGGTCATCTTCTCCAAGATGGGCATCCCTAACCTTTGTTCCCAGGATTTCCTTTTATTCTCCAAAGAACTTGGCAAAAGTCCATGGGGTCTCAAGCTTTCCTTGCTGTTCTTTCACAGCCAACGTGATTAAGTGGGGAAAGATGGGGAATATTATAAGTCGGACTCGGAGAGACCTGAAGGGTCCTCTTGGCTGATAGAGTGCCCCAGTCATCTATGAGATGCAGGAAATTCCACTGTTATTGAGGCTCTTCTTTAGGTTAATCAGAGTTCTCTTCAAATGCAAATATGGTCAGGATGGGCCTCTCACATCAGTTGTAACCCATTATCAGTGGCTTTGTCATCCCTAATACAAGGAAATCAGACAGCCTGGAAATTTGGTACCTGGGGATGGTAGAAAGGGCTGATTTTTGAAGCCAGAAAGATGCACCCTGAAGTCTTATCTCTACTTACCAGCTGTATGACCTTGGAAAGTTTAGTTTCTTTGACTCTCAGCTTCCCCATTGTAAATGGGGATTCAAGAATATTGCCCTTGCTTTCCAAGTGAGTCTCTTCCTGTTTTGCAAGTAAGTTCATGTGTATCATTTCTTTTTAGAGTCCACATGTAAGGGGTGTCATATGACATTTCTCCTCCTCTGTCTGACTTGCATCACTCAGTATGCCACTCTCTAGGTCTGGGGGGAGGGGAAGGGATAGTTAGGGACTTTGGGACGGTCAGGTACACGTTGCTATGTTTAAGATGGATAACCAACAAAGACTATTGTATAGCACATGGAACTCTGCTCAACGTGTGCCAGCCAGGACGGGAGGGGGTTTGGGGGAGAATGGGTACAAGCACATGTGTCTGCGTGCATGGTTGAGCCCCCTTGCTGTTCACCTGAGACTACCACAACGTCGTTAATCGGTTGTATCCCAATACAAAATGGTTTTGGGTTAAAAAAAAATAATATTGCCCTTGCAATGCTACTTAAAGATTAAGGGCAATGGAATTGATGCCCCCAGCACTGAGCTCGGCTTGGGATGCTCAAAAAGTTCCCTTCTCTTGTCTTGATGTTGGCCTCTTGCTCCATCCTGTCTGCCTGGCCAAGATCTTCCTCTTCCTTCGTTCTTGCAGGGTTATTAAACGAGCCTTGGCTGAGACATGGCCCGGGGCAACCTCTCCTTGCAGAGGCTGCCAAATGTCAGCCCCTCTATCATAAAACTTTCTCTCCCCTTTGGGCTTGGAGGAGGGCTGGCCGGTCTGATTGTGCCCTTCCCTCCGTGATTAAGGTCTGCAATCAACCCAGCTGCTTGATGGAATCAGAGCTGGCTGATTAGCAGGGCGCACTTTGGCCTCAGGTTAATGGATGAGCTCACGCTGTGGCTGCAGAGTAATTACCAGTTAAAAGGTCTGAGGCCAGGGCTCCATGGTCTTGGGGAGGTCTGGCCCCATTTAAATGCAGCATTGGGAAAATCGTCTTAGACCAGCCAGCAGCACGTATTGATGCTTTCAAACGGAGGTGCTGGAGAAGACTCTTGAGAGTCCCTTGGACTGCAAGGAGATCAAACCAGTCAATCGTAAAGAAATCAGCCCGAATATTCATTGGAAGGACTGTTGCTGGAGCTGAAACTCCAATACTTTGGCCACCTGATGTGAAGAGCTGACTCATTGGAAAAGACCCTGATGCTGGGAAAGATTGAGGAAAGGAGAAGGGGATGGCAGAGGATGAGATGGTTGGATGGCATCACCGACTCAATGGACATGAGTTTGAGCAAACTCTGGGAGAGAGTGAAGGACAGGGAAGCCTGGCGTGCTGCAGTCCATGGGGTCTCAAAGAGCTGGACATGACTGAGCGACAAACGAGGCTCACGTAGAGAAGGAGGGGGGTCCAGGATCCTATGACTGTGGCCCGAGAGCTTCAGGCTCAGCCTCAAACCAGCCAGATGGGCTGTACTTGTCTTTGAGGAGTCAGCTCAGAGATGTGGCAAGAGCAACTTTTGGGGTGGGGTCAGACAGACTTGGAGGGAATTCCAGCCATGCTGGCTCTTCCTCCTGCGCTGCTGGCCCAGGCATTTAAGCTCTGTGCTTTCACGTCCTCATCTATGAAGTTAACAACGCCCGCCTCCCGGGGAGCACAGAGCTCAGTGAGGGCTGGAGCCTGTGGTGTCAGCACGCACGCTCTTCTCCTCTTCCCGGGAGTGTGTCCCTGGTCAGTCAAGGAATCTCTGCCCAGACTGTTCCTGACAATTGACTGACTTTACAAGTCTTTACTATCGTGTATCAAGTATGGTGCCTAGTGAAGGGAGAAGACACTGTCCCCTAAAATCTAGGAGCTCATGGTCTTGGGGCGGTGTATCCGTCTAAGATACCAACTGCTGGAACAATGAGACAGAAATACAAGGAGGGCAGAAAGCCTGAGCTGGAGCCTTTAACCTAGAGGGCAAAGCAAGGATGCTTCCTGGAAAGGGTGACACGACCCCGGTGCTCTGGGTGGACGTGTGTGGAAAGGAATGTTTCAGGCTCTGAGCACGAGCGACGCAAAGATCTGGAAGAAATGGGGCAAGAGACATGTCTGTGCAGGAAATGACAAGGGTTCCATGCCTGAGACAAGCCGGGTGAGTGAGTTCGTGACTGAGAGATTTAGTGAAGAGCGTAATCATTGACTAGGGAGCCAGTGATTGAATTAGTGATTGAATGAACGAACTCCCAAATGGGGGGATGGGAGTGACTAAGTGAGCAGTTTGGAGAATGAGTGAATGCTTGGAGGCTCTGCTTTGAGGTCTCGGTTTCCTTACTGGAAATTACAATCTCCCCGCTCCCATCCACAGACTCCAGCATCCTTTCCCTCTACTGCTTAGGGTTTTTTTTTTTTTCATATCACTCAACCCCCTCTACATATATTTATACTTTCCTGATTTATTATAAATATTGTTTATTTCCTGTGCCTCCCCTCACTTAGTAGGGCAAGGAGTTTTTACTGGTTTTGTTCACCATTGTCTTCATATGGTGCCCTGGCGCATAGCTGGTGCTCAGTAAATGCTTGTGGAGAGAATGAATTTCATGAGAAGCATGGGGGAGAGAAGTTCCAGAGCCTGAGTTTCTGGGCCCACTCCTCAGACCCCATAGCCATGCTCCTGGGAACGGATGTACCTGGCCCCCTTCTTTCCAGGTCTCCCTTTGTGGAGCTCAGCAGCCTGGATGCCTGGATCATCAGAGTTGTGGCCCTGGGTCCACCAGGCCTTGCCCTGGGCTTGGCCACATGGATGGGACAGGTGGTGTGAAGGGAGGGAGGGGTGGAGGGAGGTCTGGGGAAGGCGGAGCTGCTGGTGAAAGCCATTCTGCCTCCTCTAGCCATCTCAGCAGTGGCCACTTGTCAGAAGAACTGGCAGGGGGAAAAAATGACAGAAAAAAAATCAGGCCCAATTTATCACCTTCAAATCGTGTTGAACAAGAGACCAGAGCTACTTGGTTTTAAAGAACCCCCCACTTGTTCTCCCCACACAGAGCAAACACCACTAAATGCCTGTCCACCCGCACAGCTGAGTGTTGGCAATGGGATGCCAATTACAGGGCTCCCTGCCATGGGGGCTGATCCACAGTGTCTGTCGAATGGGGGCAGGGGGAGAATGGAGTCATTAAATGGGAGAACAAAGGGGGCTGGACAAGTTCAAAAGGGATTAAGGCATAGAGAAAAAGGCTGCCTTTCTGGGTCATTTATGCCTGGGGTTGGCCTGGGTGCCTCTGGCAGAACCGACTGCTGGCTCAGACAGATGGTACCCACTAGATGCCAGGTAGACCTGTATCTTCCTGACTGCTGAGCCTCTTTCTCGGTTCACCAGCTTGTTGGGTGCAGTGGCTACAGTGACTTCCCAACCTTGTCACTCCAAGCTTTGCCCCAGTCCAACGCTTCAGTCCGCTCTTCTGCAGCCAGCTAGACCGTCTGACGCCCACTGCTTACGTGCCTCCTGTGACAGGGAGCGCTTCCGCTCCTGCAGCGGCCCCTCTCCCATCTTAGCGTAACCTTGACTTCCACAGTCCTTTATGAGGACAGGGACGACGCAGCGTCCGAGTTTGCTGAGCGCTTACTCTGTGCAGGCACCACTCGTTACAGAAGTTGGAGCGTTCACTCTGTCCATCTTGCCCCACTTTCCTCTTCATTCTCACTCTGCAGCCTTCTCACCCCTTCGTTCAGGGCTGTTCCCTCGCTTAGGAGCACACCCTACGTCCTTCACAGACTGCCGTCAGGGGAAAGGGGGTGATGGACACGGAGCATCTGGTACCCGGCTGCCCATAGTGAGGGCCAGCAGGTGCGAGGACTTTCATTGTCCACCTCCAGTGCCAGCTCTAGCTGGCTATGAAATTAAGTACTTCCCCCCCGGGCTCACGGGTGTAGCATTTCTTGTATCATCCGCCCGGTTATTCTTCATCTCTCAAGGTTTTAAGCATGTCCAAGATCTGTGGGTGTGGTGAGGAGGCGTAAGCCCGTCCTAGCTTAATCAAAGGAGAGTATTATCACCCTTTTGTCATATCTGCTGCCACCACCACCATCATCACCGTCACCAACATCGTCAACACCATCACCACCATCACCACTGCCATCGTCAGCGTTGTCTCCACCTCCTTCACTGCCACCACCCTCACCCTTGTTATCACCACCACCTCCATCATCGTCATCCTCAGCAGAACCACCACGGTCATTGTCAACATCACCACCACCTCCATCGTCATTGTCCTCAGCAGGACCACCACCATCATCGTCAACATCACCACCACCTCCATCGTCATCGTCCTCAGCAGGAACACCACGGTCCTACCACCACCTCCATAATCATCACCCTCAGCAGGACCACCACCATCATCATCGTCAACATCATCCCCACCACCACCTCCACTAACCACTTTCATCATCGCCATCACCATCACCTTCACCAGCATTAAAAGCTACTACAATTTGAGCCATCTACTTTAGACCAGTCTATCAGTTGCTTTATGTATTTTCCCTGATCTTCCAAATGACTTTTCCAAATGAGGAGACTAAGGTTTAGGGAAACAAAATAGTGCATTCAAGGTTGCACAGCAACTACAGGCCCCATTGTGAATTTTAACCCATGTTTGGATGACTTCAGGACTTCCCTGTTGGCTCAGATGGTAAAGCGTCTGCCTACAATGTGGGAGACCCGGGTTCAATCCTGGGGTCGGGAAGATCCTCTGGAGAAGGAAATGGCAACCCATTCCAGTACTCTTGCCTGGAAAATCCCACGGATGGAGGAGCCTGGTAGGCTACAGTCCATGGGGTTGCAAAGAGTCGGACATGACTGAGCAATTAAACTTTGGGTGACTTCATGGCCCAGATGCATCCACTTTCAGTTTCCTATTCTTTCTACCAGTTTAAAAAGATGCCTGTATGAAGTCCTAACTATACATCTGACTGTCATACCTTCTGGACAACTGTAACAAATCTAGGTTTAATTTAGAGTTGGAGTCTACAGAACCTGCAGTTATCTGTAACTTTTAAATCTTTTTCATATAAATTTCTCTTCCCCTGTATTTCTTCCATCTTGGACTTAGGCAGTTGGCTTTGTTTTCAAAGTGCAAAAATTTTACATCCATCTTTATACATCAAGCGCTGCCCACCTTGTGGGCCTTGTCATAATCCCAAACTGGGGCCAGCTGCGCCCCACCTATGACATCATCCTGCCACAGGGGCTAGACTGTCCTTGACGTGAGTCTAGAGGGGACCCAACTTCACGCTCCAGGACTGAGCCCCACCCCCTCCACTTCCATTCTGGCCCAGATCTGAAGAGATCCTGTCTTCTTTTTAAAAAATATTTATTTAGTTGGCTGCTTTGGGTCTTAGTTGCAACATGTGGGATCTTTCATTGTGGCTCACAGACTCTCAGGTCACAACATGGGGCTTAGTTGCTCCAAGGCACGTGGGGATGTTAGCTCCTTGACCGGGTACTGAACCTGCGTCCCTTGCATTGAAAGGCAGATTCTTAACCACCGCAGCATTAGGGAAGTTCTGGGGTCCTGTCTTCTATTCCAGTTGAAGCCTAGGTCTTGCTACTGCTGGGCTTCATGACTGTCCCTCTCTACCCTAAGACTTGCAGTGAGGTTAGGACTTAGTTTTATTGTCCTCATCAATGGAGATTTTCTTGGCCCCATGGCGGTACGGGCTCCATTCTCCTCTGTCACCTGGAACGCTGAAGAATCTCCATCATAGCACCCACATTCCATGCCTTCATTTCTCTGACTCTCTAACAGTGAAAGGAGACAATTTCAAGCTGGCTCCTTTGAGTCCCACCTTCATCCAAGGTTGATACTTTTCTTTCAGCTCCTGATCATCCATGAAACTCCCAAGGGTTCCATCCTCTGCTCTGGGGACCTTCAAAGACCTGGGACCATGGGTGGTTTTCAGGAGATGGACCAATCAGAGGCTTAGTCTGCAGGGCACAGGCCAGTGCACCATGAGCTAGGTGACCAGTGGCTGTCGGGACTGACCCCTGGCCAACGGGGCTCCCGCAGGTGCTGCTGAGTTGGTTGGCATCCCTGTAGACCCTGTTACCTTAGATTCGAGGCCCATTTCTTCCTCTAAGCAGTCTCCACCCACCCTCTCTGGTACTCACGGTCCCTCCCCTCCTTCTCTTCATGCTTCTGCCCTTTATGTGGTTGTTGCAATCAGAAAATCTACTTGTGCTAGCGCACATCTGATTCTTTTTGCCTTTGGCAACGTTCATAGGAATCTTTGTTTTACTTTCCACAGGGGATGATCTATATTCACATGTGCCGCCTAGGGAGTGGAGAGACCCTCGGGCTCCAATTGAAAGAATTTGGGGGCCTCAGAGTCTGGGAGCAAGCACAGAGATCAATATGTACAAGCGCTCCCGACCGCACTGACTGCGTTTCCCGTAAGAGCAGGACTGGGTCTCATTCATCTTTCTCCCTGCAACACAGCCTGGTGCTGAGCCCGCAGCAGGGATTCAGCGAGCGCTGTGAGCGAGGAGGCGAGTGCAGACCTGGGTTTCTGGCGGTAACTTCTACCTGCCCCACTGGAGAAGGAAATGGCAACCCACGCCAGTACTCTTGCCTGGAAAATCCCATGGATGGGGGAGCCTGGTGGGCTACCGTCCGTGGGGTCGCAAAGAGTCGGACACGACTGAGCAACTTCACTTTTGCTTTCTGCTTGCCACTGGTTCTAGACGGTGCTTCTAGGCACCTGGGACCTTGCTGACGCCTCTAAGGAAACAGCACAGAAAGTCCACGGAGTTCTCTCAGTCACCTGAGGAGTCTCCTGGGTCAAGACGGGTGGGCCCGGAAGCGAACTTTGACCTTCTGTTTTTCAGTCATCTCTCATTTTCCCTAAACATGCTATGAGAACCATCTCATTTACGGACCGTTTCGCATCCCTACTTGCATGCTTACTGGATGGAATTATTTAGGTTAGTACTTAACCTCTCTGTACCTCAATTTCCTCATCTAAGAACTGAGGATAATGACAGTATCTCCCTAAGTGTCATCGTGAACTATTAGATAATGTAATATTTGTGCATTGCACTTGGTGACAAGGCTTGAACATGATAGCATCATGTAAGCACTGTATGTGTTAGCCTCTGTTACTATTATGTTTCATTAATGGCGGAGTAACAGCATACTTTAATGTTGTCCTCACTCTTTAGGACCCCGTTCAAGTTCTGCCCTTGTCCCCAGCCGCCAGTGGAGTCAGTCTCTCTCCTCCTTCCCCCACAGTCTGTTCTCCGTTGCATTTTTTCTGTGTCCATCTCTCTCACTGGCCTAAGCAATTGTATAGTGTGTCTTGCTCATCCCTGGGACCTGACACAGACAGTGCGTGCTAAATCGCTTCAGTCGCGTCCGACTGTTTGCGACACTGTGGACTGCAGCCTGCCAGGCTCCTGTGTCCATGCGATTCTCCAGGCAAAAGTACTGGAGTGGGCTGTCATTTCCTCTTTCGGGGGATCTTCCTGACCCAAGGACCGAACCCGTGTCTCTCACCTCCCGTGCACTGGCAGGCAAGCTCTTTACCACAAGCGTCACCTGTGCGCCCTAAAAACGCATGGTAAATTGTCCAGGGTCTGGAGGAATCCTATTCCTTCTCCAAACCCTGGAGGCTCCACGCACTTTCTCCAGAAGAATGAAGGTTAAGGGAACCATCCCTGGAAGATGCTGGAAGGTGGGCTTTAGGTTCCAGGAAAGTCTGCCTCTTCCTCTGCTTCCAAGCTTTCGTCATCGCTCCCGCCTCGTGCCTAATGAACACTCAAAGTGATTTTCTATTGCTTGTAATTCACCAAAATTGTTCTAACATTTGGAAGGGCCCGGAAATTGACAGCCTAATACCCCAGTTTGCCTGTCTGTCTGAATGCCTTGTTGAAGTCTGAAGCTGATTGCTTTCCTTCCAAGATTATCCCAGAGCTTCAGACAACATCTGAGGAAATAAACAGTTGGAAAGGTTAGAGACAGGAGCTGGAGGGAAGAAGGCAGGGAGGGGATTCAAGAAAACTTGGGCAAGCAGCTGAATTTGATGTGAGCTGGAGACTGACCTGAGAATTGGGGAGTGGAAGATGGATGTGAGAACTATTTCCTCCTCATTCTCAGAAAGTCTCAGTGACTGTTGGAAACTGAAGTGGCACAGGAGACAGCAGGTAAGTCCACTTGCTCTTCTGTTGCTCAGTCACGTCCGACTCTTTGTGATCCCATGGACTCCAGCACGCCAGGCTTCCCTGTCCCTCACCATCTCCTGTAGCTCACTCAAACTCATGTCCATTGAGTCAGTGATGCCATCCAACCATCTCATCCTCTGCCATCCCCTTCTCTTGCCCTCAATCTTTCCCAGCATCAGGGTCTTTTCCAATGAGTCAGCTCTTTGCATCATGTGGCCAAAGTATTGGAGCTTCAGCTTCAGCATCAGTCCTTCCAATGAACACCCGGGACTGATTTCCTTTAGGAAATACCCTTAGAACCTTCTAGAATATTCTGCCCTCACCTTATTGTTTTATAAAAGAAAAAACTGAGGCCCATGGGGATAAGGAAGGGGTTGATTTACCAGAGTGGATAGCAAAGACTGAAGTCAGATCTCCTGTCATCTCTAAAATAGACGTGCAAACATCTCTGTGTTGCTGAGAAGATTAGAAGTAGCATAAGTCAACCCCTAGACCTGGGCTTGGCCCAGAGAAGGTGCTGAGAAGAGGCTAGCTCCTCTCTACCACAGAGGCAAAGGCAGGGCTGTGCACTTGGTGAACCCAACCCAGTGGCTGCCCAGGGCGGGACACGAATGGAGAAGATGCAGCTCCTCTGACCTGGCAGCACCGGGGTCTCTCAGCTATGGACCAAGTCCTCCTGGGGCCAGGAACCTGTCCAGATTTGCCTGCTGTTCCATCAAAGGTCAGCCCCATCAGGTAAGCCTGGGGCCCCACCCCTTCCTGAGCCCTCAAGGCCCTCACTAGAGCCTTCCTGTCTCTTTATCACAGTTCCTCTCTCCTGGGAGCCCCTCTGTGCAGACGGCAGCCTTTATAGCACCCTCTGTTTTCTGCCTCATTTCTCTGCTCCCTGTAAACAAGGCTCATGGAAAGCGTTGTTGGTACTGGACGCTCCCTCCTCCCCATTTCCTCCTCAGTCCGCTCCAGCCAGGCTATCGTCCACCTCCTTCCTCTGGGCCTGCTCATATCAAGGTCACAGATGACCAATGGCTCACCGAAGCAAATGCCAACTCCAGGGATCGCTGTGCTGAGTTCTCTGCAGAAATGAACTTGGGCACGCCCTGAGCTCTTGGAACACACGCTTCACTTGTGCCCGTCTCTGCTGGCTGTCAGTCTGCCTCCCTGTCTCACTCGTCTTTCTCTGCTGAGACCCCAAGCTTGTCCTCAACTCCTCTTCTCTACTGGCACCTGTTCCCTAGATGATCTCATCAATGCTGTCAATTATGTGCTGAAAGACTCTTGATTTTATATCCGATTCTACATCAGATTTTATGTTTTAAGCTTGAGCTTTGGACCTTTATGTTCAAGTGAAATTTGAACCGTTACATTCAAGTGTCTACTTGAGTCCATGAGTGTGTCCAGTGACTCCATTCCTGTGTGTTGCCTTTATCCTCGGCCTGGCTGTCACCTCGTCTTTCTCATTTCAATTCAAATGGCACTTTTTGGAGGGCCCTTTGCCAACACCCTGGCGGAACAAGCCTCACAGGAACTCTTTGTTATGTAAACGGACCTTGTTTTTTATTTAAGTTTAAAGATTTTTTTTTTTTTTTTTTTGGATGTGGACCATTTAAAAAAAATTTACTGAATTTGTTATGTTATTGCTTCTGGTTTATGTTTCAGTTCTTTGGCTGAGAAGCATGTGGGATCTTAGCTCCCCAATCAGGGATTGAACCCGCAGCCCCTGCATTGGAAAGTGAAGTCTCAACTACTGGAGGGCCAGGGATGTCCTGACACTTCTTCATACCATGGAGCAATGTCTGAAATTTTCCTTCCCTTCTTCTCTTCCTCCTTTTCTCCCCTCTCTTTCACTCCTTCCTTCCTCTCTTTCTGTCTTTCCTTCCTTCCTTCATTTCCCCCCCCCACTTACTGTCTGTTCCTCCTCACTCACCTAGGCTGTGTATTAAAAAGCAGAGACATCACTTTGCTCACAAAGGGTCATGTAATCAATGCTATGGTTTTTCCAGTAGTCATGTATGGATGTGAGAGTTGGACCATAAAGAAGGCTGAGCACCAAAGAATTAATGCTTTTGAGCTGTGGCATTGGAGAAGACTCTGGAGAGTCCCATGGACTGCAAGGAGATCCAACCAGTCAATCCTAAAGGAAATCAACCCTGAATATTCATTGGGTGAATTGATGCTCCAATACTTTGGCCACCTGATGTGAAGAGCCGACTCATTGGAAAAGACATTGATGCTAGGAAAGGTTCAGGGCAGGAGGAGAAGGGGACGACAGAGGATGAGGTGGTTGGATGGCATTACCGACTCAATAGACATGAGTTTGAGTAAACTTGGGGAGACAGTGAAGGACAGGGAAGCCTGGTGTGCTGCAGTCCATGGGGTCCCAGAGAGTTGGACATGACTTAGTGATTGAACAAGTACCACCTCATGGGAGCTAAGTATATCAAGGGCAGGGATCCTATCTGTCTTGTTTACAACTGCCTCCTCAGACATGAGGGCAGCACCCGGCTTACAGGAGTGTCATAAATATATTCTGCTCTATTGATGCTCTGATGTTCCTAAATTGGTTTCTAGGAAAACTGGAGTAAAGCTTGGGTGCCTACATGTCTGCTAACACCAGCCTGTCCCCAATGACCACCATGACTGTCTAGAGCCACCAAGAGCCCAAGCTTTGCCATCAGGGAGATCTGGGTTCCAATTCTGGCTCTGCCTCATCCAGCTGTGTGAACTTGGGATGGTCACTTGATTTCCCTGAACTTTGATTTCTTTAATATAAAATGGGCTCCTCAATATATAGGAGGTATTGATGTCTGCTGAGAGCCTTGGCATCCAGCCCTGGATGCAATACCCTGGGCGTGGTTGGCTGAATCAAGGTCAAATGGAGCAGGACAGTCTCCTCTGTTGATCTCAGTGCTCTGTTTGTGGGCATGCAGTTCAGTTAACATGTTCCTTCCTTTTGCCTGTCATATTACATATTGCACAATTTAATTTTAGAGAAAAAAAAGAGAACATGTCTACTCTTAGTATTTAATTCAGTCTGGGCTGCGGGATGGAGGGACTTCTCCCCACTCAAGACCACTCTTGGCCCTGCTCCCTCTTCCTCTTACAAGGCCCTGCCTACGGTCACTTTATAGAATGGCCATGATCTTCCACATGTTGGCTCCCTCTGTGACCATGACCTGGGAGAGGAAGGACCTGTCTGAAGGCCAAAGCCCAGCCAGCCTCCAGCTCACTCTGTAACTGTGACCGTGGGTGGGGCAGAGGGATTCCTCTTTCCTTGTGGCCTTTTGGGGGCTGTTTGGGCCTGGATGGATGGGATGGAAGCCTTCCCCCGTTCCTGGCCTCAGCATCCTTCTCAGACTCATCTTTGACACACGAGTCCTGCTTTGGAGGTTGTCAGGGCCTACTTTTCTGTATTACAGCTGTTACTCGATTCTTCACTGGAATACTTTGTGCAGTTTCCTTTCCATGAAGCCTCAAAGTAGACAGACAATGGAATTTGGATTGCATCTTACATGCATCTTACATGAACCCTCTCTCATCAAGTATGTTTACTGAAGGACCACTCCCGATAGATATCATATGGGGCATTTTACACATAATTTCTTAAAAAAATCTTGACAACCTCACTGGGAAGTGGGCTTTATTTTCTCCATTGTAGAGATGTTAAAACTAGGGCTCAGAGAGAGGCTAAGTCTTTTTTCCAAAGTCACCTAGCTATTAAGCGGCAAAAGCAGGATTTAAACTCAGTAGAGTTCAGTTGTCATCTGTCATAGAATTCTTTCCTAACCAACAGATTGAAAATAGCACCCCACTATCTCTCTTCCTTACCACCTGGGCTTATTTTCTTTATTGCCTTTGCCATTATCTAAAATAATATTTTTTTCTTATTTATTATGTCCCCTTCTAGAAAATAAATTCCATGAAGGGAAGGATTGAATCTGATTCAGAGCTATTGTCAGAGGCTAGAATATCCATCAGAGAAGTTAGTGGCACCCCACTCCAGTACTCTTGCCTGGCAAACCCCATGGACGGAGGAGCCTGGTGGGCTGCAGTCCATGGGGTCACTAAGAGTCGGACACAACTGAGCGACTTCACTTTCACTTTTCACTTTCATGCATTGGAGAAGGAAATGGCAACCCACTCCAGTGTTCTTGCCTGGAGAATCCCAGGGACAGCAGAGCCTGGCGGGCTGCTGTTTATGGGGTCGCACAGAGTCGGACACGACTGAAGCGACTTAGCAGCAGCAGCAGCAGCAGAATATCCATAGAGGGTGCTGAATAAATATTTTTGAATGAATGAATGAACAACTGAAATAGCTGGATAACCTTGTACAAATATCTTTGAAGACTCAGTTTCTTTTTTCTGCAAAATGGGACCACCAAAGAAGACATTTGTAGTTGACAGGGTTTGGTGTAATGTATGTACAGTGGTCAGCATAGCACCAGGTATGTGGCAGGTGCTAGAAGTGCAAGCTTCTGAAATACCAGCAGTAAGTATTGTTGTCTAAGCCCAGGGCTTTTTCTGCTACCTGCTCTAGCCTTGAAGCTGTTCACTTTCCCCAGGGCTTCCCTGGCTAGTCTTGGCAGGCCCCATCTCCCCATCCTTCAGGCCGGTGAGGCCAAAAACATGGCTGCGGCAATGAAGGGAAATGAGATTGGAAAGGATCCTTAATTCTAAAGAATTGTCCCCAAACCCAGAAACGACACGTTAAATCCGAGTCCTTCCCATAACTCATCGTCTATCTCCATGGAAATGGGCACCATATGGAGTTAATTAGTAGAACAACAAAACAATCAATTAGTTGCTTAATTAGTTTTACTAAGAAATGATAACAAACAAACACAAACACTTTATTCCAACTAATGTCTGAGCCGCAGTGATAGTTTAATGGCCTTGGGAAGCCGGCTCAGGCACCAGGCCGCTGAGATGGAGATTTATTCCCTTGATATTGACAGGTTCCCTGGTCCCCGTCCAGCTTGTGTGTTTCATCTTTATGATCAATTATTTACAATATCTGAACACTGCCGAGGGGTCGTCTGGGAGCTTTTCTTTCTAGATAGCGGGGAAAAAAATGCAATAACTCAAATCATATGAAGCCACCAGCTCTGGAATGATCATTCCCTGAATCATTTATTTGACAAACATTTACTGAGTGTTTGCTAGATGCCAGGCATGGTGCAGGGCACGAGGTAAGGAGGGTGGCAAGAAGTGATCGCCTGAGGGGCTCACATTTCCGGGGCATGTGGGAAGAGAGGGCAGATCAGTAGAGTGAGTCAACATAATTGACACCCATCTAGTTAAATACTGGAAAAAGGGCTCCAAAGCACAGGGATGGGCCTGGGGGCTGTGAGAGGGCAGAGGAGGGATCTGGGAAGGCTATAAGGAGGAGGTAGGTGGTGGCTGTTCTTGCCTGGGAAACCCCATGAGCAGAGGAGCCTGGCGGGCTACTGTCCATGGAGTTGCGGAAGAGTCGGACCGGAATGAGCAATTAAATAACAAAGAATAGGTGTTGGCTGAGCCTCCTGGGGTGCATAAAATGAGATCCTGTTCAACAGGTAGACTGGAGCAGTGGAAGGCGCACAGGCGACTTAGACTTTCTAGGCTTGGGGCTGCATCAAGATGCTCGTGCTTCCTCACCTGTAAAATGGGGAGAACGATAACCAAGTTTCTCCTCTCCAAGGGTTAAGAGGATCAAATAGATGTGGAAGCTTCTTATGAACCACAAGGAGAATCTCACATCCAGACAGAAGGTCTGAGCAGAAGCCTGGAGGGGAGGGGGTGGGATCCTAGAGATGCTCCCTCTTCCTGAGGGATCTACAGAGGAAAGGAACACTCCCGGAACACCCGGAGGTTTGTCTACGACTACTTCTGGGTTTCCCAGGTGGCGCTAGCACTGAAGAACCTGCCTACGAATGCAGGAGGCGGTAAGAGATTCAATCCTGGTTGGAGATATCCCTGGAAGAGGGCACGGCAACCTACTCCAGTATTCTTGCCTGGAGAATCCCATAGACAGAGGAGCCTGGCAGGCTACAGCCCATGGCGTCGCACAGAGCAGGACACAACTGAAGCAACTTAGCACACACAGGTCTTTGTCTATATCTGTGTATCTATCTGTGCATATGTATAAATTCAGACAGATATGTGTGTATAATATACACACACATGAATACCTATCTATCCATCTACGTACCTATCATATATAAAGAAAAATTCATTTTTAAGAGATAATCCATGGTAATGATAAAAATAATTGAACCCCAGAGATTGTACAATGTGTGAAGTAAGTCAGACATGGACAAATATCATAGGATGTTGCTTATATGTGGATCTTTAAAAAAAGGGTACAAATGAACTTATTTATTAAACAGAGGTTGAGTCACAGATGTAGAAAACACATGCGTACGGGAGGGATAAATTGGAAAATTGGGACTGACATATACACACTGCTATATATAAAGTGTGTGCTTGGTCGCTTCAGTCATGTTCGACTCTTTGCCTCCCCATGGACTTTAGCCCTCCAGGCTCCTCTGTCCATGGGATTCCCCAGGCAAAAGTATTGGAGTGGGTTGCCGTGCTCTCCTCCAGGGGATCTTCTTGACCCAAGGATCAAACCGTCTCCTGTGTCTCCTGCATTGGCAGGCAGATTCTTTATTGCTAAGCTTCCCTGATGGCTCAGGCAGTAAAGAATCTGCCTGCAGTGCAGGAGACCCAGATTCAGTCCCCAGGTCGAGAGATCCCCTGGAGAAGGGAATGGCTACCCACTCTGATATTGGTGTCTGGAGAATTCCATGGACAGAGGAGTCTTGCGGGCTACAGTCCATGGGGTCACAAAGTCAGACACGACTGAGTTATTAACACTTTCACTTCCTTTCTCTGAATATATAAAATAGATAGCTAATAAGGACCTGTAGTAGAGCACAGGGAACTCTGCTCAGTACTCTGTGATGACCTCTCTGAGAAGAGAATTAGAGAAGAGTGGATATATGTCTACACATAACTGATTCCCTTTGCTGTACACCTGAAACTAACATGACATTGTAAATAAATCAACTATACTCCAATAAACATTAAAGGAAAGTAATTGGAGCAGTGAAAAACAAGCTGCCTTCTTCCTGTCCCTGACACAGTTTCCAGAAGCACTCTCCAGAAACTCTGTTTAAGCAACACATTTTCATAAACTCTTTTCTCCAAAAGAAACTGTTGTGTACTTGTAGTTTTTCGCGTATTGCACCCTGGTCAATGGTCTATTCGGTATCTTTGGATCTACTACATTCTTTTAATATTTGGGTGCCATTGCATCCTATGGATTTTCTTAGTTTACTTAAACATTCTCTTCTTGCTTGCGCACATGCTAAGTTGCTTCCGTTGTGTCTGACTCTTTGCGACCTTATGGATTGTAGCCTACCCAGCTCCTCTGTCCAGGGGATTCTCCAGGCAAGAATACTGAAGTGGGTTGCCATACCCTCCTCCAGGGGATCTTCCCCACCCAGAGATCAAACCTGCATCTCCTGCATTGGTAGGTGGGTTCTTTACCACTAGCACCAACTGGGAAGCCCCATTCTCCTCTTGCTGCTGCTAAGTCACTTCGGTCGCGTCAGACTCTGTGCGACTCCATAGACGGCAGCCCACTAGGTTCCTCTGTCCCTGGGATTCTCCAGGCAAGAATACTGGAGTGGGTTGCCATTTCCTTCTCCAATATTCTCCTCTTAGGGACATTTAAATTGTCTCCCATATCTTGCAACCCTGAACAATGCATTCTTCTGTTCATTATTTCTCACACTTTACATAATAGGTTTACATAATAGATCCAGTTTTCTATTTCTTGGTGAGTCTATTGACTCGCTTGGTTTTTATTGATGGTTGAGGGTAATCGATACCCTCCTTTTATTTTTGCGCTTTTTTTGTTTTGTTTATTGGCAGTAAGGTTTTAAACTGATGTGAAATAATTGATGAAAAAATATATTAATACAAATGAAATCCAAGGTCTTTGTTGCTGGTATCTTGGCTTAACTCACTACTATTACAGGGACAGAAGCAGGTAGTAACGCACTCGAATGTAAGCACTGAGTAACAGTCCACTACAGGACAGACACGAGGCCCCTTCCCTCGATTCCCCCATCCCTACTCGAAGCCTCATAGGCATTTGGACGACAGTCGTGGTCTTCTGTCCACCAGTGGGCTGGCCTATAATTTGAACAAAGAGCAGTAGCATGAGCAGTGGAGGATCTTACCAGACCGAGGCTCACAGCCGTGCTGGGTAAAGGGAAGCAGAGGATGCTGGCTGAAAGAGGGCCCGGGGAGAAGCAGAAGCACGGGATCTGCAGGAACAGAGACCTTTAGTTTCTAGGCAGGCACGTCCTGCCCAGCCACTCTGAGCCTGTGGAAACATTCTCTCTTGGGTTATTTCAGAGAGGGAGTCCTTTCCTTTGCTCTCAAACAACCCCTAACTCAAGCAGTAGACAAAAATGATATTCCTTGGACTTTCCTTGGCCCAGTGATTGAGAATCTGCCTGCCGGTGCAGGGGACACAGATTCAGTCCCTGGTTGGGAAGATCCCACACGCTACAGGCAGCTAAGCCTGTGTGCCGTGACTACTGAGCCCGCACACCCTAAAGCTCATGCAGGGGACACAGATTCAGTCCCTGGTCGGGAAGATCCCACACGCTACAGGCAACTAAGCCTGTGTGCTGCGACTCCTGAGCCCGCACACCCTGAAGCCCAAGCTCCACAGTGGAGAGCAGCACCCGCTCAAAGCAGCTGGAGAAGGCCTGAGCTCAGGGGCCGCTCTGTGCTTCACAACGAAGCCAAAAAAAAAAAAAAAAAAAAGTGTTATTCCTTTCCTACAGGTTTGCCTAGAGACTGGAATCACATCTAGATAAAATGTGTTCATTTGATCACAAGTCCTTAAACATGACCTGTTACGTCTTAATCAAACTCTGGTTTTCTCTCCAGACTTGAGTCATGCACATTTTTCTGTCTCCATTGGCCACCTTTAACTGAAGACACTTTTCCAAGAGCTTGTGGTTAGGCAGTAGTGTTCTTATGCTAGTGTGGGCTCAACACTTTGGAGATGCAGCGTGATGGAGTGGGGTGGCCGCCTGGGTGCTGGTCCCTGGCTTTAAATCCCAGTGGTGCCTTGTACTATTGTGAGACCTTGTTGAATACTTTTGTTTCCTTGTCCGTGAAGTGAAAAATAATAATACTGGGTTATTGTGAGGCTGAAACGTGCTCATGTAGAGAACTGCTTGAAACACTCTCTTAGGTAGGACATTTCATGACTGTTTCTACTATTATTAGTTTCTCATATGTGCTAGCTTCAGGATTGTTAGAAAAACTTCTCTTTGAACCATTAGTTTCTTAGGAGCAAAACAAATTTCCCTTCTCTGTGGATCAATTTCTGTTTTAGCTAACTTGCGGAGATGATATTACATAGAACATAAAGTAAGCATCTTTTCTTCAATTCTTAGCATCTCCAATTAAACAAACAAACAAAAAACCCAGCATAATCCCAGTCTCTCTACACCTCAGGAAGGCTGAACTTCTAGCCAGACCCTCAGTTTTCCCCCAGTTTGAAGAAAAAATTTTACCCTCTCACATCCAATCAGTTTCTTTGCTGGGTCTATTGTGAGCTGATAATTTAAATACAATTGTCTCCCTAGCAACCATCCTTCCACAGTCTGCCTTCTTGCCTTTGAAAAAGCTTGCAGTTACAAAATTCACAGTTTCAGCCAGGAACTTTTTTTCCCCTCTCTACAGGAACTAGCTTCTCTTCCAAAATAAACTCTTTAAAAAATGGAACAGAGTTTCTAAAGTAAAAGTTAAAAAAAATTTTTTTTCTAATTATAAAGGTAATTGAACAGGCTTTTAAACAGAGATGGAAGAGCTTTTGCTGCCTCCAATTCTTTAGCTCCAGAATGGACTATTTGGGGCAGGGAGAAGAGGGCAGGAGAACCAGTCACACACAGCTATGTTGGCGCCGAAGGAAGGCAGCCAGGCAGTTTAGTCTGACCTCCCCTCTCCCTACTCTGACAGCTGAAGAAACAGAAGCTCTGAGATTTAACAGTGCTCCCAAGAGCTGGAACGAGAGGCCAGGTTGGGATTTCAGCCCTGTCTTTTCTATGAGCCCACAGGATTCTTGCCACCGTAATGTGGCCTTTGGGATTTTTTGGGGGAGGTGGTGGTGCACGGGAGCAAAGAGGCCAGAGCTGCGGAATCAGGCAGGCCCATAGCCGAGGGCTTCCCTGGCGCTCAGATGGGAAAGGCCTGCAGTGCAGGAGGCTCAGGTTTGATCCCGGATCAAATGGCGACCCACTCTAGTGCTCTTGCCTGGACAATTCCGTGGACAGAGCTGCCTGGGGGTCCACAGTCCGTGAGGTCGCAGTGAGTTGGACACGACTGAGCGACTAACACTTTCACTTTCAAACTCACAGTGGAGTCACTGGGTACGGTGACCAGCAGACCCAGCTTGCCAACATGGAGGGAGTTCCTAGGTCATGGGACTTTCAATGCTCAAACTAGGAGGTCCTGGGCTGGACAAGTAGTAGGTCATCTTCCTGCTAAGCCAGTCGCTAAGTGATTTGGGAAAATCTGGGTCTCAATTTCCTTATCTGTAGTCAATCATAAAGTCATCTCTTGGGAGTATTGGGAGGATATAACAAGAATGAATATTAGCTTCCTTCCTTTCTCTCCTCACTTCTTTTGTCCAATGAGAAGCTCTTGAATTTCTTCAGCTGTGAAAAGCTGTACTCAGCTTAAAAGTGATAACGATGCTTCTTCCCCAGGTTGGCCCAGGTCAGGGAAAGCAGAGGAATGAAATCTTTATTTCAGAAAGCTTGATACTCAGAGATCACAGTCCTTGGAGACTCCCCCAAATGCCACCCACAATGTGAGAAATCAAAATTAGCTTCTTGGCTGCTTTTGGCAGCTGTGATTAATCATTTCGTAACGAGACTGTCGAAGCACAGCTATTTATTTGCATGGGATCAGGAAGATTACGGAAAATAACATTTTCATAAATTTGTTAGGATTCTAGATATACGTTAGTGTGATGAATAGTTCAGGCTGCAATAGATGTTTTCGTTTCAATAAAGTTATTTTGGGGTTATATTTACATGATGAAATAACCTATTATTTATCCAACTGCATTTTTATGAACTAATTTTTCTTTTTGTGCCGACTTGCAATAGTGATTCATTACTTTCTGCCCTTCAGTTTTTCTTTCCTTATAAATGGTTTCTTGTTTATTATTTTAAAGTGTATGTCTCCCTTCGGATCCACTGGTCAGTTTCACGTGGGATCTTCACCCCACAGCCAGCTGCTTCCAAAAACCCAAGGAGTTCAAATAAAATGAATCATTTTATACTAATTGTGTCTGGGCTCTGCCCCTGACTGGATCTGTGACCTTGGGCAAGTTTCTTTCTCTCTCTGAGACTCAGTTTCCCAACTCAGAGGGATTTTGGCCACAATATGTGTTCAATCAATATTAGCTGAAGGAATAAATGGATAATGGAATGAGGAGAGTGAGGACATTTGTTTGACTTTGGGAAGGGTTTAGGTTGGGAGGATTGCATCAAGGCATGCTTCTTTTGATGAGGAGTTTGCTTGTTATCCAAGCTTTCCTGGTAGCTCAGCAGTAAAGAATCCACCTGCCAATGCAGAAGAGGTTCAGTCTCTGGTTTGGGAAGATCCCATGGAGAAGGAAATGACAACCTACTCCAGTATTCTTGCCTGGGAAATCCCATGGACAGAGGAGCCTGGTGGGCTACAGTCCATGGGGTTGACATGACGTGAGAACATTTAGAGGGCTGTAACTTGAAGCACTGTGTGGACCAAATGGAGCGATTTGGTCCTTTTCCTATGGCAATGGGGAGACATGGAAGGTTTGTAAGCAAGGGAGGGACACCGTCAGATGTGCGTTTTAGAAAGATCCCGTTGGCAGCTGTTTGTGTTGAGGGTAGATTGGAGGCAGAAGAGGATGAGTTGCGGGTGATGGATGCCCTTGTCCAGAGGAAAGATGGTATATGCTGGCCAGGACTGTGGCAGAGAAAGTGCGTAAAAGGACTCAGTGCTGGGCTGAGTGATATTTACTAGGCAGCGCTAGTGGTAAAGAATCTGCCTGCCAATGCAGGAGACACAAGAGACTCAGGTTCAATTCCTGGGTCAGGAAGGTCCTCTGGAGAAAGAAATGGCAACCCACTCCAGTACTATCACCTGGGAAATCCCATGGACAGAGGATCCTGGTGGGCTACAGTCCACGGGGTTGCAAAGGCGAGGACATGACTGAGAACTGAGGACACGAAGGGAGATTAGATATGAGGGGCAGAGGAACAGGAGACGCCAAGGAGACTGCAAGATTCCTGGCTTCACACTGTTTGCTGGAATCAGGAGAGGAGCAGGAGGGGCAAAGAACAGCTTTGTGCAGGTTCATTTTGAGGTATTTGTGGGAAATCTAAAATGAAGCAAAAGTTTAGAAGGGAGACTGGGAGACTCTTCTCTTCCCTTCTGATCTCATCGTGAAATTATTTCATAAACTTAACTTCTCACCCACATAATGGGTGAGACAGGCAGTTCCATCATTGGGACTTAGGCCTGAGTTTGAATTCTCTTCCGTTATGACTAATTCGGTAGCTTTAGGCAGGTTACATCCTCCGTGAGTCCCAATTATCTCATTTCTGTAACGGAGGTGATAGTGTCTCCGTCATGTTGCGTCTGGGAAGTTTAAGGCAATGGATGTAGAAGGTGTACCAGGGAGGGTCGTTCTCTCCAACTTGCTTTGTGTTTGTACTCTCAGCTCTCTTTCCTCCTCTAATCTTCCCAGTGTAGCAGATTCTTAAAAGTCAGAACCTGAATTTCTTTGGGGGAAGATGTTGTCTTTGTTTATGAAAATGCCTTCTTGGGGCACAGCAGGCATAAGAGGTAAAGCTTTGTGAAGAGGTGCTCCAAGTGCTCTGTTTCACTAAGGGAGGAAAGGAGAGAGGGAAGGGAGGAAGGGAGAGGAGGCAAGGGGATGGGGAGAGAGAGGCAAGAGAGCCCAAGGTGGCTAGAGGGATGGGAGACTGGGAGATGCTGCTGGTGAAAATTCCTTGATGGTGGTCGGAGCTGAAGACATATTAGAAACCATGATGTCTAATGTTTGCTATGAAGCTATTTGCATTCATATGATATAAATTCCTTCTCCAGACCCTTCCCCCAAGTGACCAGTAAAGCTGATTATGTCCAAGAATGCTCTGTGCACATGAAATGTTTTTGGTGACAATTGTGGATGGATTTGAGTTTCTCATTGGATCTGAGTGGCATGAGATAAAGGTAGGGCAGGGCCAGAAGGGAGATATTCCATGAATAGAGCAAATTCTACTAATACAAGATATCAGAGTTAGAAGGACTCTGGAGGGTTCTGTGCTTCCAGGGGTGTGGAAGGGAAGGTCAACCTGATTGTCATCTCCCTCTTTCCCTCCCTCCCTCCTTCTCCCTCTTCCTTCCTTCCTTCCACAAATATTTATTAACCACCTACTATATGTCAGCCACTGTCACAGGCACTGGGAACATCTCTGTAAGAAAAACAAAGTTTTTGACTTTAGAGAACTTGCCTTCTTTCTGAGGAGACCTATGAAAAATTAATAGAAAAATATCTTATATCATATCAGATAGCAATGAGAGTTACTAACCAAACTAAAACAGAGTAAGGAAAGAGACAAAGGTGGTGATTTAGAAAGGGTGATTCAAGAAGTTCTCCTTAAGGAGGTAACATTCGTACAGAGACCTAAATTAAGTGGATGGGTAGATCCTGTCAGAGCTGCTAGACAGACATATTAAGAGCTTTCTCCTCATCTTGCTTGTGACCTTGGACAAAGGACAACTTCCCAGACCTCAGCGTTCTCATTTAAGATTAGGGTCGATATCAACTTCCAGTGGCAGAGGTAAGAGGAATGGAAAGTGAGGCGTGTATAAGGGGACTGTGGGAGGCTCAGCCGAGGTTGAGAGTTAGTTCTTGCCATGGACCACGCCTTGGGTGAGTTGTGGGAGCCTCTTAGGGGATTGCCGGGTGTAGGAACTGAGCTCAGAGATGAAACATGTGTTAGAATGTGAATGTCCAAACTCTGCTGAAGTGACCCGGGAGAAGTGCCTTGCTGCTGCTAAGTCGCTTCAGTCATGTCCGACTCTGTGTGACCCCATAGACGGCAGCCCACCAGGCTCCCCCGTCCCTGGGATTCACCAGGCAAGAACACTGGAGTGGGCTGCCATTTCCTTCTCCAATGCATGAAAGTGAAAAGTGAAAGTGAAGTCACTCAGTCGTGTCCGACTCCCAGTGACACCAAGGACTGCAGCCTACCAGGCTCCTCCGTCCATGGGATTTTCCAGGCAAGAGTACTGGAGTGGGGTGCCATTGCCTTCTCCGGGGAGAAGTGCCTTAATACAGACTATTTCCAGAGGTTCATGAATTCTGTATTACAGTGAATCGTCTCATGATTTTGCCATTGTCTTGCTGATAATACAGCCACTGATGTATTTAACATTACAACTCAGGCAGAAAGACCCGGTAAATCTTGGCTGCATAAGGACCTGGCTACTTTGATGATTCCCTGCTTAACCCTTCACCTGCCGACCAATCCCTTTTGAAGGATCACACCTAAGGATTTAGCCCTGTCTTCACCTTTCCCTATCCTTCTGCATATTTGTCATTCCTCCTGGCCTCTGTCGCAGACTTCGCTGGATGCCTACACAGTAGCCATTACTCCTTCTCATTACCGAGGCTGAAGATACCATAAACTTGCTTTCCTAGCCTTCTATACAGCACAGAGGTGCATATCACTTATCTCTTGCCACAATAGTGCTGGGTAGCAAACTTCCCCCAAATTCAGTGGCTTAAAATGTACTAGCATTGATGTAGCTCCTGAGGCTGGGAGAGTCGATTTAGTCTGAGCTCAGCTGTGGGTTTCTTTTGGCCTTCACTGGGCCTACTCACGTGTCCGCTGGTTGGCAGCTGGGATGACTAAGCTCATCCTCCATCAGGGTAACCTGGACATGCTCTCGTATCAACTGCAGAGGGTTAAGACCTGCAGATACGCATGGTCTTCTTAGAACTAGCATGTCATCACATCAGCCACATGCAATTGGCCAAAGTAAATTACAGATCCAGCTTGGATCCAAGGAATGGGGAAATCGACTCTGCCTCTTAGGTCAGGAAAAACACAGGGCTTTCCTGGTGCTCTAGGGGATCAAAATCCACCTTCCAATGCAAGGGACGAGGGTTCCACTCCTAGTCCAGGGAAATCCTACATGCTGTGGAGCAGCTAAGCCAATGTGCCACAACTCCTGAGCCCACGATATACAACTACTAACCCCCACATGGCCTGGACCCCGTGCTCCACGACAAAAGAAGTGACCGCAGTGAGAAGCCCCTGCAGTGCAACCAAGAGGTGCCCCCGTTTGCTGCCACTAGAGAAAGCCTGCACGCAGAAATGAAGACCCAGAGCAGCCAAACATGAATAAATAAATCTTTACAAAAGATTACAGAAGCTCATGGCAAAGTTGTGAATACAGGAAGGAGAAGTGGAGCAATTACCCAATCAACCAGAGTATATAACCTAATCCTAAGATGACTCTTTGCCTTGCGTGTGGAGGCCATTTTACGATCATGAAGGGACAAGTCTTTGAAGCAGAAAGTTGGACAGGGTCCATGTTCTTGACCATGTTGTAGTTGGTCCTCTGGACAAGCCCTAGAGTCCCCTTCCTATGGATATCATGTTGTATGAAACAATATATTTTTTCTCATTGTTAAATCACCCCCAAACATTGGATATTCTGTAACTTACTGCCAAAGGCATTTCCAGCTATGTTAACCATGGATTTTTGGCCTCCCTTTTCTCGGTTTTGGGAGTTTGTTTTATGAGCAGAGATTGAAGGCTATGACAGACGCTGGGCTGCTGGATGATCGCTTTCCCAGCCTCCCTTGTAGCAAGGTCATAGGCCCATTACCCAAGTGTTTACATAGGCCCCAGATTTTGAATTAGAAAATAATGATATGAAGAAGTGGGATGGACCATCTGGGCAATGGTGGCTTTGATGGCAGCAGCCTCTGATTTTCTGACGCATCACTGCCCCCTTGGAATAACCATCATGGCTGGTAAACTAATGATGGATTGAAAAAGACCCAAGAGAGGGAGACTAATCTGATCCAGAAAAGAAGGTTTATCAGAAGCCAAAGGACTCCCTTGATGCTGGGTCAGCGTCAGCCCCACACCTGGCAGCAGCGTGCACACCAGTTGAAGTCAAAGAAGACCTCTCTTAGTTGAACCTCATCATAAGCTTCCTAGGTGGCTCAGTGGTAAAGAATCCGCCTGCAATGCAGGAGCTCCTAGTTCTATCCCTGCATTGGGAAGATCCCCTGGAGAAGGAAATGGCAACCTACTCCAGTATTCTTGCCTGGGAAATCCCATGGACAGAGGAGCCTGCCTGGCAACAGTCCATAGGGTCACAGAAGACTTGTTGGACACAACTTAGCAACTAAACACCACCACCACCAACAACATAGGCACATGATTGTGCCAAAGCGTCTTCTAGAGACAGGGTCCAGGAACCCCAGTCCCACTGACCTCCTGACTCCCCTCGACCTGCCTCCACGGCTAATTTGATCCTTAGAACCTGGTCTCTGCATTTGGACTCAGACTGTCTGTAGTGTGGACCCTCAAACATTTCCAAGCAGACTCTCTTGCTGACCCTTGGTGACCCATGGACCCCCGGCTGTGGTTTCTTGTCCATATGTTGCAACGTCTGCCACGCCTCTCTGGCCCATCCTGTCCTGCTACCCATGACCCCACAGGGATGAGTAGACATTGTCCATCTCAGTCTGTGGTGGGTTGCTCACCTGTCTTCACCTCCCACCAGCCTCTACCATTGTCTTCTCCCATCCTTGTATCTTCCCTACCTAGAACAGCCTTTGGTGTATGGCAGCTTTCCACCCGAACAAGGTCCAGATGAAGCGATGATGAAGTCAGACTACAAAAGAAAGCAGTGATCATTCAGAGCCAAGGCAGGGTCATTCAAAATGAAACCTGTTTCTTTTTTCATCGTTAGTTTCCGATGGAGAAATTAACAGCCTGTTTGGGGGCTGTTTTCTGACTCTTCACCTGGGTTTAAGGTATGAAGCAAGGCAAAAACACACAGGTGCTTTCTGTTTGCCATTTTCCTAATCCTTAGGCCTGGAATCCCCGGTGGCTCAGCAGTAAAGAAGCCACCTGCCAATGCAGGAGCTGTGGGTTTGATCCCTGGGTTGGAAAGATCCCGTGGAGGAGGAAATAGTAACCCACTCCAGTACTGTTGCTTGGGAAATCCTGTGGACAGAGAGGCCTGGTGGGTTACAGTCCAGGAGGTTGCAGAGTTGGACATGAGTGAGCAACTGAGCACGCACACAATGCTGAGCCCCACACGTCCTCTGTTGTGACACCCATCTCTCTTATCTGATGCCCTTTTCAGCATCTTTTTCACTCCACTGGTGCTCTCCAAAGCCACGGAAAGAGTCTGTCTAGCGATTGTATCCTCAGATCCCAGAACAGGGAATGGCAAACAATAGGCGCTTAATGAAGCATGAATGAATGAGTA
This sequence comes from Bos indicus, assembly GCF_029378745.1. Lineage (NCBI taxonomy): Eukaryota > Metazoa > Chordata > Mammalia > Artiodactyla > Bovidae > Bos > Bos indicus. The sequence continues at coordinate 109,470,124 of NC_091767.1, read as the reverse complement.
GAAACTCTCCCTCTTGTAGAATAACGTGTTGATGTCCATGACCTAATTTCTGGACCTTGTGACTGTATTATTAATAGATTATACTGCAAAGTGGAATTAAGGTGGCAGATAAAACTGTGGATGCTAATCAGCTGACTTTAGGAAGATTATCCTGAATTATCCAATAATCACAAAGCTCCTCCAAACTGGAAAGGGAGACAGCAGAGGAGGTTAGAGTGATGCACTGTGAAGAGGTCTCCTCTTGCCATTGTTGACCTTGATATAGTGGGAAAGAGCCAGGAGCCAAGGAATGCATGTTCCTCTAGAAGCTTGGGAGAAGCTGCTACTTGGCCCTAAGTGCTGTTCTAGGCATTCAAGATACAATGATTGGAGCTGCTGTACTCTGCTGCTGCCAAATTACTTCAGTCGTGTCCAACTCTGTGCGACCCCATAGACAGCAGCCCACCAGGCTCCCCTGTCCCTGGGATTTTCCAGGCAAGAACACTGGAGTGAGGTGTCATTGCCTTCTCCGTGCTATACTCTAGAAGCAAGGAAATAGATCCCTCCCTAGAATCTCCAGAAAAGAATATATATACATGCTAAGTCACTTTAGTCATGTCCAGCTCTGTGCGACCCTATGGACTGTAGTTGGTCAGGCTCCTCTGTCTGTGGGCTTCTCCAGGCAAGAATACTGGAATGAATTTCCATGCCCTCCTCCAGGGGGTCTTCCCAACCCAAGGATAGAACCTGCATCTGTTACGTCTCCTGGCATTGGCAGGTTGATTCTTTACCCTGTGCCACTTGGGAGGCCCTATAAAGGAATATACCCTTGCCAATATCTTGATTTCAATCCCTTGTTGGCCTTCAACTTACAGAATTGTAGGACAAATAAATTTGTGTTGTTTAAGCAGCTAAGTTTGAGGCAATTTGTCACATCAGCCTTAGAAAATAAATACATCTCTTGCTATGGTCTCAACGTTTGCATCCCCCTAAAATTCATGTACTATAGTCGTAATGCCCAATGTTATGGTATTAGGGGGTGATGAGGGCTCCACCCTCATGTATGGGATTAGTACCCTTTCAAAAGGGACCCCGGATAACTCCCAGCTCTTTCCACAGCATGAGAATGCAGTCAGAAGTCTTTGACCTGGAAGAGTCCTCACCTGACCATGCTGGCACCTTGACCTTAGACTTCCAGCCTCTAGCACCCTGAGGAATATATTTCTTTTGTTTAAAAGCCATCCGCTCTGTGGTAGCTTGTATGGCAGCCAGAATGGACTAAGCCATTTTCTCTCACCCTATCACCGTGGTGGGATACTCCTGGATATGGGGTCAAGCACGCTCACCTGTTGGGAAGCCCCTAGAGGCAGGTTCCAGGCTCTGTTTGGGTTTGTTCTGCCTACTGTTGTATCAATGACTCAATGAGGTCACTGTTGGTATTATGGTGGGTGTCATGAGACCTGAAAGTGGGGAAACAAGCTGTTGGATCACAGCCAGAGTGGAATCATGGCTTCGATGGTTTAAATATGAGATTACTTTCACTGTAAAGTGCCAAGGATGGGGAGATTGTGAGTTTGAGAAAAGTCAGCAGAGTGATGAGGCTGGTTTTGTCAATGGATGGCCACTGGGAGGTGTGGACTAGTGGAGCCTGAGGGATCAACTGGGGCAGCCCTGATCCAGACCTTTGAATCTCAAAATTGTAATTCTAGAGAATTTTACTAAAAAAAAAAAAAAAAAAAAACTTGACCAAGACTGAGATTCCGGGAGCTTGTTAGTGACCCCCAAGTGAGCTACTAATCAGCTGTGTGTCTTGTGTGCCTAATTAACTCCTTTGGACCTTGGTTTCTCCAGCTGTGAAATAAGAGCCCTCTCGGCAATGAAGGCCTGGGATCGATCTGAACAGGGCTCCTACCTTGTCTGCCTCCTGTCCTCCAAACCTAGTTCAAATGTCATTGTCTCCTAGAGGCTTTCATTTATACTTTCCCTCTTCCCCAGGCATACTCTGTGTTTCCTTCCTTATCTGTCTATCCATCTATCCCTTTGCTTTCTGCCTATTTTATATCATAAACATTGATCTTCATGCTTATACTCTAAATGCATGGACTTATTTATCTCTGCAACCCCAATGCCTAGAAAATAATAGGTGTTGAACAAACCTTTCTAACTAGAATAGCATTCAATTTGAAATTTGTTATTTAGGATCATTTAATTGTACACATTTCAGCTAAGCTTCATGCTACCAGGTCAAATCTTCTTTTACCAGCAGCAAAACTGAGACCAGCAGGGAAACAGAGAGCCCCACATAGCACAGCTGAAGCCGAGATTAGAACTCATGCGTCTTGACTTAGAATCCAAATTCTTTCTTCTTCAACCAAGTGACCTATTATCTCTGTCTTTGTTCAAGTGACTTGCTGTTGTACTGAGAGGTCCTGAAGCTCAGTGGCGTCATGCAATAGAGGTTTTCTTTTTTTAAATTTGATTTATTTATTTTTGGCTGCTCACAGACTTTCTCTGGTTGTGGCAACCGGGGGCCACTCGTCACTGAGGTGCACCAGGTTCCCATCATGGTGGCTTCTCTTGTTGCCGAGCATGCGCTCTAGAGCAGGGGCTCAGCAGCTGTGGTGCTCTGGCTCAGTTGCCCCGTGGCGTGTGGAATCTTGCTGGACCAGGGATCGAACCCATGTCCCCTGCACTGGCAGGCAGACTCTCAACCATAGGACCACCAGGGAAGTCCCAACAGAGGTTTTAGATTGTGTTCATATAAAGTCCTTTGGCTATGGAATTGACAGGGACTCTGCCATCTCCAACATGTGACCTCCAAGGTCACCTTGGGCATCAGTGTCCAGCTGGCAGCTGGAGAAAGAGAGGGAGCAGAGACTGCATGGGGCTTCTTATGGGCCAGGCCTAGAAGGGACACGCTCTGCTTTGGCCCATGTTCTGTTGGCTGAAACACAGCCTGGGAGCCAGCTAGTAGCAAGGGGCAAGCGGAGGCTGCCAGCTGCCAGTCTCTGCCGTGCCAGCCAAGTTCCCAGCATGGGTTTCGATGTCTAGCATGACATGTTAACGTCCTATGTACCTAACTAAAATCTTCCCATGGGCTCTGAGTGAGCTAAAAGTATATCAGGTGGTGTCGATACTATTATTATTATTTTTGTTATTTACCTGGTAAGAGAGGGGAAGTGGCAGACAGGAGCCAACTTGAATGACTTTGCAGTGTTCAACCCAAAACACGTTTTGCCAGGCAATTTCCCCTTAATCTTGAAACCTATGCGTATTTCAAGGGAAATTTAATCCTTGTGTTTCTGATTCATTTGCACTTAACTCATCAGAATGTTGCTTTGTAAGGCATGTTTGATGTACAAGAAGGCTCATAAGCCCTTTCATAAGCCTTTCAAACGCCTTTTCTCTTTGAAGCAGAAGTTTGCGTTTTTTTCAGCGCTAAACAGAACTAACACCAAAAAAGGCTTCCGCTGCCTTTCCACCCCAGAGGCCACCGATTAGGGTGGTTTGTATAGGTCAGATGTGGACTCTGGCGAAATGGCCGTGGGGAGTGAAGATGCACGGCTGTTTCTGCTCTTTTGCCTCTAGGCCTTGGCTGCTCCAAAGCCTGAGCTTTTTTCCTCATTGCTTACTTACAGCCAATACCTCCCCTTCCTTCAGTACTCAGGTTTTAGGTCCCCTCAAGACCTGTTAGAAAGAGCTAGGCACTCCTTCCTTTGTATCTCATTATATCCTACTGCAAGAGCAGCAACAGTAATAGTTAACCTGAATTGAGCTCTTCTTAAGTGCCAGGCATTCTGCTAAGTGTCTTCCTTTTGTTAACAAATTTCATCCTCCCAACAGTCCCATGATGGAGGAGGAAATGGCATCCCACTCCAGTATTCTTGCCTGGAAAATCCCCTGAACAGAGGAGCCTGGAGGGCTGTAGTTCAAAGGGTTGCAAAGAGTCAGACCGACTGAGCACAAGAACAGAACAGCCCCATAAAGTAGGTATTATGTTCAGCCTCCTTTTACAGATGAGGAAACTGTAGACCAGAGTGGGGAGGTTACTTGCCCAAGGCCCCCAGTGGGAAAGCCAGCATGGCATCTGCAGCTGGGCTGGGCATTTAACCGGGGCAGCCCTGGGAGGCACTGGTTTCTCTGGCGCTGAGAAGGTCTCCCAGCACACCCGAGCGGCTGGACAGTGTGGTGTTGACAGGCCGAAGCCGAGTCCTGCCTCTGTCACTGTATTTGGTGGGATCCTGGAGGGGATATTGAACGACGCCTTGTTTTTTTCACCTGTCAGATGAGGATGCTCAGAGCGCCCATCTCGTACACGTTGTGAGCACCAAGTGAGCTCACACACACCAGCCCTAAATGCAGCCCCATGCAACGTGCTGCACGTTAGATGTTACACCCCTGGGAAGCAAACGAGGTGTGGACGGCGTGCATTTCTCGGTTTTCCAGGGACAAAATAATGGAAGGTCAGTGAATGTTGTGGGAGACAGACTCAGAAAAGGCCCTGGCAGCTTGTACCTTGAGCTGGAATCCTATAGAATGTAACACGGGAGATCGCTAGCCATCCTGGGCTTAGCATCTCACATCAGCCGCATGAGCTTTGGATAGAGTGAGTTACATAAGACCCAGCGAATGTCAATGCTATGCAGGTGCTGTGTTGACAGTGAGTCCAGCTCTGGGATGTCACCGTCCAGCTTAAACCTGGTCAGCAGGGATGTGTTGTCCATAAAGGGGAGGACGCTGTCGTCTTCTCTTATGCATTCAGTCCCTACCGGGAGAAAGGCATGCACACATGGCATCCTATGGTTTTCACTTCTAATATTTTATTATAAATATTTTCATTGTTGACCATTTAGAAACTTTAGAGAAAAATGAGGAAGGAGAAAAGATTATCCTAACTGTCCAACCACCCCTTGATAGTTTGGGTGTATTTCATTCTCTGTAGTCTTTCATAGGCATATTCTTACCAAAGATGATGACTGGAATTTCTTGGCCCCTAAGACTGGATACATTTAAAATCCTTATTCAATACTTTGTTCAGTTCAGGTCAGTTGCTCAGTCATGTCCAACTCTTTGCGACCCCATGAATCACAGCACACCAGGCCTCCATGTCCATCACCAACTCCCGGAGTTCACTCAAACTCATGTCCATTGAGTTGGTGATGCCATTCAGCCATCTCATCCTCTGTCGTCCCCTTCTCCTCCTGCCCCCAATCCCTCCCAGCATCAGAGTCTTTTCCAATGAGTCAACTCTTCACATGATGTGGCCAAAGTATTGGAGCTTCAGCTTTAGCATCATTCCTTCCAAAGAAATCCCAGGACTAATCTCCTTTAGGATGGAGCGGTTGGACCTCCTTGCAGTCCAAGGGACTCTCAAAAGTCTTCTCCAATACCACAGTTCAAAAGCATCAATTCTCGGCGCTCAGCTTTCTTCACAGTCCAACTCTAATATCCATACATGACCAATGGAAAAACCATAGCCTTGACTAGATGGACATTTGTTGGTAATGTCTCTGCTTTTGAATATGCTATCTAGGTTGGTCATAACTTTTCTTCCAAGGAGTAAGTGTCTTTTAATTTCATGGCTGCAATCACTATCTGCAGTGATTTTGAAGCCCCCCAAAATAAAGTCTGACACTGTTTCCACTGTTTCCCCATCTATTTCCCATGAAGTGATGGGACCAGATGCCATGATCTTCATTTTCTGAATGTTGTAGAAGCCCCAATATCTCGATATTTCTGCAGCTACCACAGGGCTGTACCTTTTTATCACTATCTCTGACTTAGATTTCTTGTCTCTCCCAAATTTGTGTTCTTGAATTTGCTTTTGGGTCCTTCATCTTTGGAAGAAGTCCTCCTATCATGCAGAGAGAGGATGGTTCTTCTTGGTTGTCCTGGTCAATGCAAATATGTGTCTGGCTGTGGCCGGGCATATAGAAGAACTTCCACTGAAGGACGGAGGCTTATAGGGAGGAGGAATTGCATTGAACGGCTTTCAGCAAACAACCCAAGCAAATAGCCAGAAAGTCACTGCAAATCCACGTATTGCTTTTTATAAAAAATTGAAGTATAGTTCATTCACAATGTTTTACCTTCAGGTGTACAGCAAAGTGATTCAGATCTATATGCATATATTCAGTTATGGGGCTCCCCTGGTGGTTCAGGTGGTAAAGAATCTGCCTGCAATGCAAGAGACCCAGGTTCAGCCCCTAAGTCTGGAAGATCCCCTGGAGAAGGGAATGGCTACTCTCTCCAGTATTCTCACCTGGAGAATTCCATAGACAGAGGAGCCTGGCAGGCTACAGTCCATGGGCTTCAAAGAGTAGGACATGACTGAGGGACTAACATGTATAGAATATGTATATAACTGAGCTCCAAAATCACTGAGATGGTGACTGCAGCCATGAAATTAAAAGACACTTAGTCCTTGGAAGGAAAGTTATGAACAACCTAGATAGCATATTCAAAAGCAGAGACACTACTTTGCCAACAAAGGTTCATCTAGTCAAGGCTATGGTTTTTGCAGTAGTCATGTATGGATGTGAGAGTTGGACTGTGAAGAAGGCTGAGTGCTGAAGAATTGATGGTTTTGAACTGTGGTGTTGGAGAAGACTCCTGAGAGTCCCTTGGACTGCAAGGAGATCCAACCAGTCCATTCTAAAGGAGGTCAGCCCTGGGATTTCTTTGGAAGGAATGATGCTAAAGCTGAAACTCCAGTACCTTGGCCACCTCATGTGAAGAGTTGACTCATTGGAAAAGACTCTGATGCTGGGAGGGATTGGGGGCAGGAGGAGAAAGGGACGACAGAGGATGAGATGGCTGAATGGCATCACTGACTCAGTGGACATGGATGTGAGTCTGGGTGAACTCTGGGAGTTGGTGATGGACAGGGAGGCCTGGTGTGCTGCGATTCATGGGTTCACAAAGAGTCGGACATGACTGAGCGACTGAACTGAACTGATATATATATATATATATATATATATATATATATATATATATATATATATATATTCTGTGCTGTGCTTAGTCACTCAGTCATGTCCAACTATTTTCAACCCCATGGACTATAGCCTGCCAGGCTCCTCTGTCCATGGGGATTTTGTAGGTAAGAATACTGGAGTGGGTTGCAATGCCCTCTTCCAGGAAATCTTCCCAACCCAGGGATCAAATCCAGGTCTCCCTCATTGCAGGTGGATTGCTTATTGTCTGAGTCACCAGGGAAGCCCATGAATGCTGGAGTGGGTAGCCTATCCCTTCTCCAGAGGATCTTCCCAACCAGGAATCAAACCAGAGTCTTCTGTATTGCAGGCAGATTCTTTACTAGCTGAGCTACCAGGGAAGCCGTATATATATATGTGTGTGTGTGTATATATATATTTAGTTATATATAAAAGGATCTTTTTCAGATTCATTTTTATTATAGGTTAATGCAAGATATCGAATATAGTTCCCTGTGTTATATAGCAGATCTTTGTTGATTATCTACTTTATATATAATAATCTGTATATATTAATCTCAACCTCCTAATTTATTTCCGCCACTCTGGCTATTCCCTTTGGCAACCGTAAATGTGTTTCTATGTCTGTGAGTCCATTTCTGGTTTGTAAATAAGTTCACCTGTATAATTTTTTTTTAGATTTCACATATAATTGATACAGTATTTGTCTTTCTCTGTCTGACTCACTTCGCTTAATATGGTAGTCTTTACATCCATCTGTGTTGCTCAAATGGCATATTTTACTCCTTGTTTCTCACCAGATCCACTTGTTCTTATTCAGTCCTTGCAGCAGTACTGTCACAAAGCGTTCTCACTGGGCCCATCAGTGCCAGAGACCTACCCGCTCTCTGGTTTCCTCCACACACTCACACTCAATCTCCTCCTCTCTGAATGCTCCCCACTGCCGTTAATTTCTTCGTTCTCCAAGTTGCTTGGGCCACAAGCCTCAGGGTTAAGCTTAACTCCTGTGGGCTCTATTTTAAAATAGAATGTGAGCCTGATCACATTTCACTACCTCATTCTGCCACCCCAGTCAAAGCATGTGCCACATGGATCATCACAAACCTGGTCTCTCCACTTCCACCCTTACTCTTCTATAAGATGCCCCCCATACTGCAGCCAGCACGATCTCCTTCCCCTTGAATCCTGCTCATGGTTTCCCATCAGACTCAGGATAAAATCCACGGTCCTGCTGATGGCCTCCAGGACCCTTCTGGATCTAGTGTCTTGCTTGCCCTCTGATCTCGTCACCTGCTGCTCCAGGAGCAAAGAATAGATTTGTAGTACTTTCTTCTTGGCCTTTGCACTTGCTGTTCTCTCTCTGCCCAGACACTTTCCCAAGGTAGCTTCATGGTCCTCACCATGTCCAAACATACTGGGTGTCCCAAGTCCAGTCCAAGACCAGGGACTGTTGATCCTGAGCTCATCCCATGCCTGGAGGAAGAGGTGACATTAATTTCTAACAGTAGAGAAAATAAAATATAATGGCTGTTCTGATGAGCCTTCTTTAATGAAAAGCTACAGGTCCTGTGTGGCTACACTTTGAAACCAGACAAGAAGCAGTTGCTAAGCCCTTTCCATATGGGCATGTCAAGATGGGCACCATAGTTATTGCAGAATGTTGGGATGTTGGTCACAGTTTCCCCCCAAATCAGGGGGCCCATTTTCTCCATTCAACTGTCAAGGCTTTACCTAATTACTTCTTATGGTTCAGTTCAGTTGCTCAGTCACTCAGTCATGTCCAACTCTTTGTGACTCCATGGACTGCAGCACACCAGGCCTCCCTGTCCATCACCAACTTCCGGAGTCTACCCAAACTCATGTCCATCAAGTCAGTGATGCCATCCAACCATCTCATCCTCTGTCGTCCCCTTCTCCTTCCGCCTTCAATCTTTTACAGCATCAGGGTCTTTCCTAGTGAGTCAGTTCTTCTTATCAGGTGGCCAAAGTATTGGAGTTTCAGCTTCAACATCAGTCCTTCCAATGAATATTCAGGACTGATTTCCTTTAGGATAGACTGGTTGGATCTCCTTGCAGTCCAAGGGACTCTCAAGAGTCTTCTCCAACACCACAGTTCAAAAGCATCAATTCTTCGGTGCTCAGCTTTCTTTATAGTCCAACTCTCACATCCATACATGACTACTGGAAAAACCATAGCCTTGACTAGATGGGCCTTTGTTGGTAAAGTAATGTCTCTGCTTTCTAATATGCAATTCATTTGAAAATACTTTCTGAGGTGGAGCTAAACTCAGATTCCTGGTGTTAACACAAGTTCATGTGCCTATGCAGCTTTGAGGCCAAACAAACTGAAATATCAGGATTTGGAGCAGAGAAAGGTTTATTGCAGGGCCATGCAAGGAGGCAGGTGGCTCAGGCCCTAAAAATACCAAACTCCTTGAGGGGTTTTAGCATAGCAATTTTAAAAGCCATGTGAGGGAGGGGGTCACAGGATTTGTGATCAGCTTGTGTACAATTGTACAGAAGCGCACGGGCTGTTACGGACCTTGCAGAAGCATGGCCGAGAGGAGCTATACCCCACGTCCAAGGTCAGGGGCGGCAGCCAGGAGGAGCTTCCCCATGCCGGAGGTCAGGGGCGGCAGCCCAGAGGAGCAATCCCACGTCCAAGGAGCGGTGGCTGCTCGGGCGCAGGAGGGCCGAGAGGAGCCACTCCACATTCAAGGTCAGGAGGGATGGCGGTGAGGAGATACCCCTCGTCCAAGGTAAGGAGCAGCAGCTGTGCTTTGCTGGAGCAGCCGTGAGGAGATATCCCATGTTCAAGGTAAGAGAAACCCAAGTAAGATGGTAGGTGTTGCAAGAGAGCATCAGAGGGCAGACACACTGAAACCATAATCACAGAAAACTAGTCAATCTAATCACACTAGGACCACAGCCTTGTCTAACTCAATGAAACTAAGCCATGCCCGTGGGGCCACCCAAGATGGGCGGGTCATGGTGGAGAGATCTGACAGAATGTGGTCCACTGGAGAAGGGCAGGCAAACCACTTCAGTATTCTTGCCTTGAGAACCCCATGAACGTATGAAAAGGCAAAATGATAGGATACTGAAAGAGGAACTCCCCAGGTCAGTAGTTGCCCAATATGCTACTGGAGATCAGGGGAGAAATAACTCAAGAAAGAATAAACGGATGGAGCCAAAGCAAAAAGAATACCCAGCTGTGGATGTGACTGGCGATAGAAGCAAGGTCCAATGCTGTAAAGAGCAATATTGCATAGGAACCTGGAATGTTAGGTCCATGAATCCAGGCAAATTGGAAGTGGTCAAACAGGAGATGGCAAGAGTGAACATCGACATTCTAGGAATCAGCGAACTGAAATGGACTGGAATGGGTGAATTTAGCTCAGATGACCATTATATCTACTACTGTGGGAGGAATCCCTCAGAAGAAATGGAGTGGCCATCATGGTCAACAAAAGAGTCCAAGATGCAGTACTTGGATGCAATCTCAAAAATGACAGAATGATCTCTGTTCATTTCCAAGGCAAACCATTCAATATCACAGTAACCCAAGTCTATGGCCCAACCAGTAATGCTGAAGAAGCTGGAGTTGAATGGTTCCTTGAAGACCTACAAGACCTTTTTAGAACTAACACCCAAAAAAGATGTCCTTTTCATTATAGGGGACTGGAATGCAAAAGTAGGAATTCAAGAAACACCTGGAGTAACAGGCAAATTTGGCCTTGGAATATGCAATGAAGCAGGGCAAAGACTAATAGAGTTTTGCCAAGAAAATGCACTGGTCATAGCAAACACCGTCTTCCAACAACACAAGAGAAGACTCTACACATGGACATCACCAGATGGTCAACACCAAAATCAGACTGATTATGTTCTTTGCAGCCAAAGATGGAGAAGCTCTATACAGTCAGCAAAAACAAGACCGGGAGCTGACTGTGGCTCAGATCATGAACTCCTTACTGCCAAATTCAGACTGAAATTGAAGAAAGTAGGGAAAACCTACTTTCTAGACCATTCAGGTATGACCTAAATCAAATCCCTTATGATTATACAGTGGAAGTGAGAAATAGATTTAAGGGCGTAGATCTGATAGATAGAGTGCCTGATGAGCTATGGAATGAGGTTCGTGACATTGTACAGGAGACAGGGATCAAGACCATCCCCATGGAAAAGAAATGCAAAAAAGCAAAATGGCTGTCTGGGGAGGCCTTACAAATAGCTGTGAAAAGAAGAGAAGCAAAAAGCAAAGAAGAAAAGGAAAGATATAAGCATCTGAATGCAGAGTTCCAAAGAACAGCAAGAAGAGATAAGAAAGCCTTCCTCAGTGATCAATGCAAAGAAATAGAGGAAAACAACAGAATGGGAAAGACTAGAGATCTCTTCAAGAAAATTAGAGATACCAAGGCAACATTTCATACAAAGATGGGCTTGATAAAGGACAGGAATGGTATGGACCTAACAGAAGCAGAAGATATTAAGAAGAGGTGGCAAGAATACACAGAAGAACTGTACAAAAAAATCTTCATGACCCAGATAATCACGATGGTATGATCACTCACCTAGAGCCAGACATCCTGGAATGTGAAGTTAAGTGGGCCTTAGAAAGCATCACTACGAACAAAGCTAGTGGGGAATTCCAGTGGAGCTATTCAAATCTGGAAAGATGATGCTGTGAAAGTGCTGTACTCAATATGCCAGCAAATTTGGAAAACTCAGCAGTGGCCACAGGACTGGAAAAGGTCAGTTTTCATTCCAATCCCAAAGAAAGGCAATGCCAAAGAACGCTCAAACTACCACACAATTGCACTCATCTCACACGCTAGTAAAGTAATGCTCAAGATTCTCCAAGCCAGGCTTCAGCAATATGTGAACCGTGAACTTCCTGATGTTCAAGCTGGTTTTAGAAAAGGCAGAGGAACCAGAGATCAAATTGCCAACATCTTCTGGATCATTGAAAAAGCAAGAGAGTTCCAGAAAAACATCTATTTCTGCTTTATTGACTATGCCAAAGTCTTTGTGTGGATCACAATAAACTGTGGAAAATTCTGAAAGAGATGGGAATACCAGACCACCTGACCTGCCTCTTGAGAAACCCATATGCAGGTCAGGAAGCAACAGTTAGAACTGGACATGAAACCACAGACTGGTTCGAAATAGGAAAAATAATACGTCAGGCTGTATATTCTCTTCCTGCTTATTTAACTTATATGCAGAGTACATCATGAGAAACACTGGGCTGGAAGAAGCACAAGCTGGAATCAAGATTGCCGGGAGAAATATCAATAACCTCAGATATGCAGATGACACCACCCTTATGGCAGAAAGTGAAGAGGAACTAAAAAGCCTCTGATGAAAGTGAAAGAGGAGAGTGAAAAAGTTGGCTTAAAGCTCAATATTCAGAAAACGAAGATCATGGCATCTGGTCCCATCACTTCATGGGAAATAGATGGGAAAACAGTGGAAACAGTGTCAGACTATTTTTGGGGGGCTCCAAAATCACTGCAGATGGTGATTGCAGCCATGAAATTAAAAGACACTTACTCCTTGGAAGGAAAGTTATGACCAACCTAGATAGCATATTGAAAAGCAGAGACATTACTTTGCCAACAAAGGTCTGTCTAGTCAAGGCTATGGTTTTTCCAGTAGTCATGTATGGATGTGAGAGTTGGACTGTGAAGAAAGCTGAGCACCAAAAAATTGATGCTTTTGAACTGTGGTGTTGGAGAAGACTCTTGAGAGTCCCTTGGACTGCAAGGAGGTCCAACCAGCCCATTCTAAAGGAGGTCAGTCCTGGGTGTTCTTTGGAAGGAATGATGCTAAAGCTGAAACTCCAATACTTTGGCCACCTCATGTGAAGGGTTGACTCATTGGAAAAGACTCTGATGCTGGGAGGGATTGAGGGCAGGAGGAGAAGGGGCCGTCAGAGGATGGGATGGCTGGATGGTATCACCGACTCTATGGACGTGAGTTTGAGTGAACTCCGGGTGTTGGTGACAGGGAGGCCTGGCGTGCTGTGATTCATGGGGTCGCAAAGAGTTGGACACGACTGAGCGGCTGAACTGAAGTGTGTACAGTTCTCTGATTGGCTGATGGTGAGGTAACAGGGTGGTGTCATAGGGGTTACCGTTACGTTTCCTTAGGCTCCAGGAGGCCTGGGGCTGTGTGTGCATGTTGTCAAGTAGTTACCATCTTCCATTTGTTGAAGAACTGGAGGCTTTTTACATCTGCAAAACAACTTGGAAAACGTGCGTCAAATGTTATATTCAGTGTCGTTATCAGTTCAGTCGCTCTCCGTGACCCCAAGGACTGCAGCATGCCAGGCCTCTCGGCCCATCACCAACTTGCGGAGTTTATTCAAACTCATGTCCATTGAGTCAGTGATGCCATCCAACCATCTCATCCTCTGTCATCCCCTTCTCCTCCCGCCTTCAATCTTTCCTGGCATCAGGGTCTTTTCAAATGAGTCAGTTCTTCGCATCAGGTGGCCAAAGTATTATATTATCTAGGTACAAATACTCCATTATCTAGGTACTTCAGAGGGGAGTTAAGCGGAGGATATGAGAGAAGGCCTGTCTCCCTCCACCTCCCGAGGCCCCATGGGGTTCTGCTCTGTAGCCTCGTTGTTCCCATTCTCATCCTAGTTCCAACCTCTCTGGCCACACAGAAGAATCCAACTTCTTTTGTCCCATGATGACCATAAGCAATTTGTGCCCAGTAAGCAAGTCACCTGAGTCCTCTTCTCTTGGTTAACTAATTCCATTTTTTTTTCATTCATGTGTCAGAAATATGATTTTTAGGGCAGCTCCCAGAATTGTAGTCTGGGCAACATTCCCTTTTCTTCTGTCCCTCAGGCACCAGAGAAAGATGCTCTAAACTTCAGCACATTTGGCTTATGCTGGAGATGCTGCTCCTGGTGAAACTCACCTGAAATGAGCAGGTAGGATGCCGCAGGCATTGCTCCAAGTACTTTGCATGCATTCATCGAGATGAGGACTATTATTATCCCCCCAAAATAACAAGGAAACGAAGAGAGGTAACTTACTCAAGGTCACTCAGTCAGTATCAGTCAGTATCGGAGGCAGGATTCAAACCCAAAGCTGTTAATGACACTAAGTAGGTGCCTATTATTTGCCAAGGTCTTTTATGTAACTTATGGAATCCTTTATTCAACTCTGAGAGACAGACATCATTATGTCTATGCTATGGACAAAGAGATGGCTGTTCCCAGAGTTATGTAATCTGCTCAAGGTCACCTAGCTTGTAAATGACTGAGCCTAGCTTTGAACTAGGTCTGTGCTCCCTTCAAATGAAGGCTATCTCTGCACTTCAGGGCTGCACTCTGCTGCCAAGATTCAATAGGAGATCATTAAACACATGCCCTCTCCCTGCACCCACACCCAAGCCTCACACGCGCTGGGAAATAGCTCTCCGTTCATTATGTGTGGCGGGTGAAGTTTATACATAAGGAACCGTGACACTAATGCCATTATATTAAAAGTGCGAAGATTCCAATAAGTTTTCAAGCACACGTGTTACAGTAGAGCCGCCTCTCTCTCCCCAAGCGAGTGTAGAGCTTTCTGTTGATTTGCTTTGCCTCACACACTTATTACAGCGAGATTTCCCCCAGTGTCCCAGCCTCCCATCAGCTCTCATTTAGATTTTCTTCCTAGATGTAGCCATTTAAATGCATATCGGCAGCAATTGAGCCCACCAGATTTCTTTTCCCGATTAGCGGGAAGATGGTCCTGTTAGTTATCTATCTGTGAGCTGAGCGGAAAAATCTGGCGGGTTGGGCAGAACTGCTTTGTGACATGACCTGCTTCTGGCTGTGTCGGCAGAGGGATGGATAACTTGCTGAGAGATCTTTGGTGGTGTGAGAAGGGGAAGGGGCTTGTGGAGGGGCATGGGAATGGGGATGAGGAAGGATGTGGAAACAGAGAGAGGTGTGTGGGTCTGGGTGCTTGCAGGAAGGGTGAGTGTGTGTATCTATAGCATGGGGTTAATAGAACAGATTGTACCTCAGAGTAGGCTTTAGGTGAGGATGGAGAGATGTACAATAAGGTGGTGGGTGGATGGAAACTGGTCAGAGGGGTGGATGAGGAGGTCACTGGAGTCTCTGAGGCAGCTCATGGCTTAGTGTGAGGCCCAACAGGCTCTGTTCATGGAAACTTGGGTTTAGGAAGGCTCCCCCACCCAGCTGGGGAGTGCTGGCTGGTCGGGGGACATGCCTCCCAGCGTGGCAGTCCTCCAAGGCAAGATTTGGGGCAGGGATTACAGAGAAGAACTGCATGCTGGGAGTGCAGGCTTGTCCCCAGGATGCGTGCTGAGCCGAGCCGAGCATGCTCAGACCCTTTTCCTTGTTCACAAATCAGATAAAATTCTCCCCAAGGCCCCTGGGCAGAGGAAGTAAAGCAACAGGGGAGCGGGAGTTGCACTAATTGCACTCTCTCTCCTGGGGGGAAACAGAAGGGGCTGGGAAGAAAGGTTCCTGGTTGTCGTACATGGAGACTGTGAGCTCTGCCATTGCTGTCCTCCCGGGGGCCAGCACAGTCCCGGCCCCCGGGAGGCGCTCCTTGAGGGCGTTGGGAGAGAAGGACAGGGGGAGGGCCGTTCCAGTGTGGGGAGATGGGGGGATGTGTGCACGTTGGTACGGCATGGGGTATGTCCTGGGCAGTGTGTGCATGCATTGAGCTCTCCTACGGCTGTGGGAGCCATGCATTTACCTGGGTGCTCCCAGAGCGGGGATGCAGATGCAGAGACGGGCTGCACAGACAGGTGACTGGGTGACATTGGGTCTGACGGTATCCAGAGTCACGTGTGTGTGCAGGGGCAGGAGGGAGAGTGGATATTTGGAGAAGCCAAAGGGGTGTCCATAAGAGCTGTGCCTGCAGGAGGGACGGTGGTGTGTGTGTGTGTGTGTGTGTGTGTGTATAAGGGAGAGAGAGACAGAGAGAGAGAGGGACAAGGAGCGATAGGGACAGAGACAGAGAGAGACAGGGAGGAGAGTTGATAGAAAGAGAGGGAGAGAGAGAGATAGACAGAGATGGGGAGGGGAGAGGAAAGGGAGGGAAAAAGACACACACACACACACACACACAGGAAGAACTGCGCTTGTCGGTGTCTCCCTTTGCTTTTCCTGCCCGTCACACTCTCATTGTCCCTCTTCTCCCTCTGGTCCCATCATACATTTTCTATCGCCTCTAAGGCTTCCTGAGGAATGACAGGCCACGGGCGGAGTGGAGGGGGCTCAGGCTTTGCGGCCAGGTGGACATGTGAAGTGGGAGCCCACCGGGCACTCCCGTTTTCTGAGTGCCACTTGCCTCCTCTGTGAAATGGAGATGCTAAAACCCACCTCCTGGGGCTGCTGACGGGTGAGCAGGAGGCTGGTCACAGAAGGCCTGGCTCAGAGTGAAGGTCTAGAAAAGTCTGTGTCTGCCCAGCACACAGCTTCCCCTGCCTGAGCACTCTGTCCCCTGGTCTCCATCACCCCAGGAAACTTTCTTCTGTGTGGGGCACAGATACAGGCCAAAGTCTTGATGGCGAGAAAGGGCAGCCAAAGAATCCCACCCGTCTCTTTCTCCCGTCTTAATCCCACCTGTCTCTTTCTCCCATCTCACTTTCTTTCCAAGCTACTTTATTTGCTTTTTTCTTTTAATTGCTAATAGCCCCTTGCCTCAGGATGTCTGAAATCAACCTCAATTATTTGTCCCCAAGGCTGCTTTTCTCTTGCCTCTTGTGTCTTGTAAGGACCTTACCCTGTAGGTACCATAATTTATTCCTATATTACAGAGGAGACAACCAAGGCTCAGGGAGGGCAAGCAACTCACCCAAGGTCACACAGCTAATCAAGTGTTGGGGCTGGAATGGAAGCTGGGGTCTCTCTGAACCCAAGCTCAGGCCCTTTCCCTCTACCAGGATGCTTGCCTCAGATGATAGTCCCCATTGTGAAGGGCGAGGGGTGGGAGAGGAGGTTGCAAAGATGCCCCCTCCCTCCCAGAGGACCAGCCCTTCTCTGGCCTAAGGTGAAGCTTCTTGGAGAGGCTTGGAGGTTAATCCAAGGTGCTTCTTCCATCCCTCGCTGGCCACACCGTCAGCATAATCAGCCCATTAGCAAGTCACCCCGAGCACAGAGACACCTTTCCTGACAAGCTATCAGGGGTGCAGGGTGGCCCGGAGGTGGCTGGAGAGGCTAGAGTGTGGCCGGGGCAAGGTGGGCTGAAAGCCTGGATCCATCTGTAATACCAGCTCCATGTCTTCCATCAGCTTAATCTCTGCTAAACATTCAGCGCAGCTTTTTTTTTTTTTTTCCCCTTTCCTTCCTTTTTAAATAATGGAGCATGACAAGGAGACACGGATGAAGGTCACAGCGAGATCCCTGGCGTGGGGGTCAGCCACACCAGCACTGCCTCCAGCCCGACCTCTTAGGAACTGAGCTGTGTGGCCCAGAGCAAGCCCTTAAACCTTCCTGAGCTTCAGAGTCCCCGTCTGCAAGGCGGGGATTATAAGCCGTACCTTCTGGGCTGGTATGAAGACAGCGTGTTGGTATGGGAAGGCTGGGGAGCAGAGTGCCCGAGAGCCTGTGTGTTTCCAGAGCTCGGCTTTGTGGCTTTGTGGCTAAGTGACCCAGGGCAAGCCTCTGCTTCCTACAGGGCCTCAGCGTAAAACAAGGAGAGAGGATTATTCCTCCGGAGGTGGAGGCAAGGATCAAACAAACGAACATGTGTTAGTGTTCAGCATCTGCCTGACGCTTGATGAGCAAGCAAGATCCCTGTCAACTGAAAAAGAAAGCACATTGTGAGCTCTGTAAGTTAAGTTTGATTTGGGGCAAAATGGGGACTATATGCCTGGGAGAGAGCATTTCAGATAGCTCAGAGAAACGGCTCCCAAGGGGTGCGGGGAAGGTCAGTATAGATGTGATTTTTGGTGAAGGGTGAGTACGTGCAATCAAGCACATATTTCTGCAGAAAGTTTCTGCTAGTCACAAGCAGCATCATCATCATCGTGAAGGATTTCAGTGCTTTTCTAGATACAATGTGATACAGGCATTGGGCCCATAAAAGCTTCTCCTGAAAATATGTAAGTATCTGAAGTCCTGTTCTACCAGTTTTTTCCCAGAGCACAGAGTGCCTCATTCCTGATCCCCATCCTGAACTCCTTTCAGAAGGTGTTCAGGTCAGCAGCTACAGTGGCTCCGACTCTGAACCTTGTAGAGGTAGACGGCATGTGCCCATGGCAAATGCCAGTTTGTCGGGGCTTCCCAGGTGGCACGAATGATAAAGAGCATGCCTGCCAATGCAGGAGATGTAAGAGGTGCAGGTTCGATTCCCGGGTCACGAAGATCCTGACTGGAGGAAGGCATGGCAACCCACTGCAGTACTCTTGCCTGGAGCATCCCATGGAGTAAGAAGCCTGGTGGGCTGCAGTCCATAGGGTCACAAAGGGATGGACATGACTGAAGCGTACTTAGCATGCATGCATCCCCCCAAACAAACAAACAACCCACAAACCCAGATAAACTTATGGTTTTCACTCCTTCCAGAAAGCCTGTGCTGCATCCTTAATGATTCAGCCTCTGAAAGTTCCATGAACTTCCTCCAGGTCAGACACTCAGGCTGGCAGGGTGAGACTCAACCTGGGTAGTCACACTCCAAGATGCCTTCTTTCTCTTCTTCTACTTATACCACAGAGGCAGCTGGGATTCACTCCAAAGAGAGGCCTCAGACACCAAGAGGAGTCACTGATTATCCAGCTTGGACAGCGGGCTGTGGGGAGAGGCCATTCCGAGGTGGGGGGTGTTTACCCTCAGAAGAATTAAAGCAGAGGGTGGATTCCTCCCAGGGCTTTCAGGGTGATTTCGAGGGAATCAAACGATGCAAAAGTCACTATTTACTGGTAGTTAGTATGTATGGGGAGCAGTTTGGGGAACCTGAGGCACGGGAAACGCAAGGCTCGGAGCTAGGACCCTTGACCTCTTAGCTCTTTATTCAGCTGCTGGGCAGCCTGTCGGTCCTGCTTGGACTCTCGGTTCCCGTCTGCACACTGTCTTGGATGGGATGCGATGAGAAAAGCCCCTGGGTGTGTCTTGGGCATCCTCCCCACCGTGGCCACCCCGTCTGATCTCAGAGGGCAGGAGCTGGGGCCGAGAAGACATCCACGTGCCCAGGGGCGCTCCTGGGGTGAGCCCCCTGCCCAGTGATCGCCTTCGACAAACACCCTCTCAAGGATGCCCAGCAGCTGCCAAGCGCAGAGTCCCTCTACAATGCTCAGGAGACCTGTGGTGCTTTGCTGATCCTGGTTGCCAGCTTTCTCTGTAGACAGCCACCTCTCTGGAACCAGGGAAGGCAGAAGAGAGATCCCCAAGCTGCCCAGGGTGGGAAGGGCATGTCTCCCTTTAAAGACAGTGGAGATACTCTGTTAAGCAGGCGTCTGCCCCGCCCATGCCTTCTCTCTCTAGTCCCCTTCCCCTGGGGCCTGGGTCTCTCCTCTCTCGATTACCAGGAGTTAAATTCCCAGCAAGTGAGACGAAGCCTTGGAGATTTTCTTGTGCCTCTGCCTTGCTTGGGGCCTGTCCTAGTCAGGGGAGGAAGTCTTTGGTAAGACCAGGGAAGCTCATTTCACCGAGGCGGGCACATGGCTGTGGGCAGAGGCCATTGGGAGTCAACGGCGGGGCCAAATACTCGTCACTGTCCTTCCCCGGCCATCTCCTGTGCCTCCTCCCCTTCCCGCTCCTCTTCCTCCCCTCCTCCCCCTTCCCCATCCTGCTCCTCCCCTCACCCCTCCTCCCCCTCTTGCCCCCTCCTTCCCTTCCTCCCCATCCTCGCGCTCCCCATCACTATCGTCCAGTGACGACAGCAGTCAACGGCAGACAAGCAAGCCTTTAGTGAGAAGCTGCTCTGTCTGATACTGCACTCAATTCTTCTTTCTCATTTTAACTCCCATAATGACCCAACAGGGAGATTTTATTTCTCCCATTACAGAGATGGGTAAGGTGAGATTTAGTAAGGTTAAGAAACTTGTCCCAAGATCACACAGCTAGCAAACCCAGGTCAGTCTGGCCAGGGTTTTAACTGCTGTATTATTCTTCCAGGGTCTCTGGTCGGGGAAGAATTTGACAAGTTCTGTTACATCTCCAAGCCTCAGTTTCCTCATCTGCCAATGAGGTTCTTAATGATATCATCCCGGCTTGCCTCTGAGAGTTTTGGGGAGGATCTAGTAAGAGTGCTTAGTTGCTCAGGAGTGTCCTACTCTTTGTGACCCCATGGACTGTAGCCCACCAGGCTTCTGTGTCCATGGGATTCCCCAGGCAATACTAGTAGATTGGGTTGCCATTTTCCTCCTCCAGGGGATCTTCCTGACCCAGGGATCGAACCTGCGTCTCCCGTGTCTCCTGCATGTCTCCCCCACCGAGCCATTAGGGAAAAGAGGAGGAGAAAGTACTTAACTGTAAAATGCAGCGGATTTGATGACTTGCTGAGAATGGGCGTACAGGCAGGCTTCCTCTTGGGTGTCCGTCTCTGTAGGCGAACTGCCTAGCTCAGCACCTGGCATATATATGGCGGGTGAGTAAAAAGTGCATAAATAATAAGCTAATGATTATCAGTTGGTATTCACACTCCTCTCCCCAGCAATAGTTTTAAAAAGTTTTAGAGATGACTTTCTTTCTTTCTTTCTGGCTGAGCTGGGTATTTGTGGCCGTGTGGGCTTTGTCTCCAGCTGAGGTGAGCCGAGGCTGCCCTCTGGGCGTGGTGCTTGGGCTTCTCCCTGCGGGGGCTTCTCTCGCTGCTGAGCCAGGCTCCGGGGCACACGGGCTCCCCTAGTTGTGGCTCCCGGTCTCTGGAGCACAGGCTCAGTAGCTGCTGTGCACAGGCTTAGCTGCTCCTCACCACGTGGACTCTCCCCGGATCGGAGACTGAACCTGTGTCTCCTGCACCGGCACGTGGATTCTTTACCACCAAGCCACCGGGGAAGCCCTCCGCAGCAATCTTACTCTCTAGAAACACGGAGTTCTGCTCTATGGAAGGGAACAGTGCTTGGTCAGGCTGATGGGACAGGTAGGGCCTTCTGGCACCTAGAACCTGTGCACCTCCGTCCTGCCACCTGTGGAAGGACCAGGGTCTGGACAGAGGTGTGGCTCTGTCCTCTCAGGCTCCCAGGCTCAGCATCCCCTGAAGGTTATCAGTGCAGGTTTAGAAAAAGAAAGAGGCCTGGAGCTGCGGCTGAAGGAGGCCGGCAGGCTGTCCCTTCAAAGCTTTGCCGTCTTCCTTTTTTATTTTTTAATTTCATTTTTTTTCTTTATCCAAAGGCTGCAGAGCTGAAATAATTTATTTTGGATTTGAATAGGATGTGATAAGCCGAAGAAGGGGCAGCCAGGGTGGACAGGGTGGAAGCATTAGGTTTTAAATTAGTCATTTGACGCCAGTTCAGGGACCAGAGTAAGGGCTCTGGCTGACAAGAGGCACCCGAGTCCCCTTGGCTGACAGCAGCCGTGGATTTGGGGCTGCACCTCCAGGGGCCACCTTCCTGGTTCTCCGTTAATGACCGTCACAGCCCTCCTTGTCCACCTCCCTGGTTCCTTCACAAGCCCTGTGACCTTGGGCAAGGCACCTCATCTCTCAGAGCCTTGGTTTCCTCATACACAAAATGGGGATGAGAGTCATTCCTTCTAACACAGATGCGGACAGACTTTTTCTGTAAAAGGGTCAGAGGGCAAATATTTTAGGTTTGTGGGCCCATCTTTGTGGCAACCATTCGGCTCTGCTATTCTAGTGAGAGTCACGATGGAGAATACATAAACACACAGAGGGTGGAGGTGACTGTATTTTAAACCTGTTATTTACAAAAACAGGCAGCAGGGGGCGTTTGGCCCGCAGGCGGTGGGTGGTTGGCAGACTCCTGTTCTGACCAGGTAGCTCCGTGGGGTACGTGTGCGTAGCGCCCAGTCCATCCCATGACCTCGGCCTGCCAGACTTAATTTTCCTCTTAATATCTGCCTCCTCGAGCCAATCTCCAGGGACGGAGCGTTCCAAATTCCAACTCTGATCACGTCACTATATCTGCTTAAAGAGCCCAGTGGCTCCCCGCTGAGCTCGGGATGAAGCCCAAATGCCTTTTCTTGACACTCAAGGCCCTTCAAAGTCGTCTGCCATTTCCACAGTCCTAATCGTTTTATCCCCCGGACTAACCAGATCCTGGGCTTCCTCGGGGGATAAGCTGGAGGCTCTCAGCTCCTGCTGCTTTGCTTCTCTGGGACTTCCTGTCTGCACTTGGTGGATTTTCCCCATCTTTTAAAGCCTACTCAAATGGGCCCTTGTCCACCCAGTCTCCTTTGAGTGCCCGGCAGCATCAGCTACCACCTCTGCAGATGACAGGGGATCCTGGGTGAGGACTGTATTTTGCTCATCCTAGGTGGGCTGAAGACAGGTGGGATCAGGCATTGAGTGGCTGCCCTGGAGACTGCGAGAGAAAAGGAGAGAGTAGAGAGGCTGTTAGTAAAGAGTCTGCCTGCCAGTGCAAGACATGTGAGTTTGATCCCTGGGTCAGGAAGATCCCCTCGAGTAGGAAATGGCAACCCATTCTAGTATTCTTGCCTGGAAAATTCCATGGACAGAGGAGCCTGGCAGGCTACAGTCCATGGGATCACAGAGAATCCAACACGACTGAGCATGCAGTTTGTGGTGGGGGTGGGGGAGGTGTGATAGGCAGGAAGAGACTTTGCTGGCATAGGTTTCAACCTTATTATTACTTGCAATTTGCAGAGTTTGGTGATATCTGGGGCAAATTGCTTTATCCCCACAAATCTACTCTTTTGTTTTGGACTGACCAAATGGCATATAGGATCTTAGTTCACCAACCAGGGATTGAACCCACATCCCTTGCATTGGAAGTGCAGAGTCTTAACCACAAAACCGCTAGGGAAGTCCCCCACAAATCGATTTTCTTAGCCCTAAAGGAGACAAGTGCCTGTTTCACAGAATGGTGAGGGGAATAGAAATAGTCATTAGAATAATAGCAGCAACATCATGAGCCTGGGCTTCCCTGGTGGCTCAGCTGGTAAAGAATCTGCCTGCAATGCAGGAGACCCAGGGTCAATCCTTGGGTCAGGAAGATCCTCTGGAGGAGGAAATGGCTATCCACTTCAGTATTCTTGCCTGGAGAATCCTATGGACCGAGGAGCCTGGAGGGCTACAGTCCATGGGGTTGCAAAGAGTCGGACACGACTGAGCAACTAACACGTTTTATCATGAGCCAGGGGCTGTTCTCAGCACTTGACAACTATTAGCTCATTGACTCTTCACAGTGATCTTTGTGGGTGTTTTGTTTATCCCCACCTTCTGGCGTGAAAACAGGGGCAGAGGCATCTCCTACAAGTAATCTGCGAGGATGAACTGGCTCCAGAGCCTGGACTCTGTCCATTTGCTCAATGAATGGGATGGAGGTACGTGTGCAGTGCTCAGCACATAGTAGGACCTCAGGAAACATCACCTGCTTCCTGCTCTTTGCAAAGATGTCTAGGCCAGATGTGAGGGATGGGTTTGCTCGACTGGGGACAGGGCTGGTCTGTTCTCTCCCTTTCCCATCTTCTTGCTGGGGAGGAGGAACATCTGGGCGTGCTGTGGATGCCGTGGGGGCAGGGGGTGGGGAGGAGGCCGGGGGATGGCGTACAGTGCTCTGAGCAATCTCACCTGCACCCATTAACCAGATGGGATGTGGAAATGAGTCTCAGAGTGCAGTAGGGACAATGTGGGAAGGAAATAAACACCTGGAGAGAAAGAGCTCTATTTTCTCTTTAGAGCCCATTAAGTTTAAGGGAATTTGT
The DNA here is from genome assembly GCF_029378745.1 of Bos indicus. Taxonomy (NCBI): domain Eukaryota; kingdom Metazoa; phylum Chordata; class Mammalia; order Artiodactyla; family Bovidae; genus Bos; species Bos indicus. The sequence goes on along the minus strand of NC_091767.1, from coordinate 109,446,355 downwards.
GAACTTAGTACAAACCTAATTAAGCTCAAATAGGGATGCCTAAGTGAAGGCAGCAAGTGCAGCGAGGCCTTGGTGGTGAGGAAGGCGACCTCTGGAACAGACTGAGGGCTCATAGGAAGGTGGGGTCAAGGGTAGACGTCTGGGTCTTGACCGCTGGGTCCCATCTTTAATATCCTCATTGATTCTGGAAGGTAGTGGAAAGTCAAGGGGTTTTGTGTCTGACAGAGCAGAGTTTGAATCCTGGCTTTTCCATATCCAAGTCTTGATTTTGCATCTGTAAAATGGGAATACCTGCCTTGAGACGAGATAATAGTGTTGGACATATGACCCTGTGCCTAGCACAGTCTGGATGCCCAGGAAACAGCTGCTGTCATGGTGATGGAGGCATCCTCTGGTTGAGATGGAACAGGAAGAGCTCCTTCCCCTATCTGCATGACCCACTTAGCTTTCCCTCCGCCTCTTCTCTCTACTCTCATGCAGAATGATTGCATTAAGGACCTCTGTTCTCATCCTTTCCCTGTGCTCTATAATTCTTCAGGCCTCTCCCTTCTGAGGCCACCCTCAGCTATGTGACTTCTGACGGCCAACTTCTGATGTCAGTGCTGACAACACAATCCAGTTTTAGGAAAAGCTTGTACACTGTGCCTTGCTTCTCTTCTCTTCCTCTGTGATATTCTCGAGACCATCTCCAGACAATCCCATGGGGGATAAGAAGCATGTGGTGAAGAACCCAGTTGTCCCAGCTGAGGCCACGCTGGACCATCTAACTTCCAGCTGACACTGAGCTATATGAAAGTGCTAGCCGAGGCCAACAGAGCCACCTGGTTAGCACAGACTCGTGATCAAAAGTCCATGGCTATTGTTTGTTTGCAGCTGCTAAGTTTGGGGATTGCTTGTTACACAGAATTAATTGTGACATAAATAGCTGATATACTACCCCATAAAGTTTTGGCCAACTTTCAAAGTTCTGTTCAGATATTCAGGAAATAGTCTCAAGATTACCATGTGGAAGTGATCTTCCTCCTTAGGGAGTCTACTTTGCAGCTTCAGGCTGCAGACTCTGCTAGATCTCTGAGCTCTATAAGGATCAGAGCAGCATCTGACTGCCTTCTGTGGGCTCACTGCCCAGCACAGAGCTGAACCAGGGTAGGGCATGAGAGAATGTTAGGTGATGAATGAGCATGTCCCACAAGAGTGAGTCACTTCACACCAAGGTTCTCTTCCCCACCCCTCTGTCAACAAAGTTGCAGGGAAGGGTGGAGTTTGGGTCTTACTTCCTCTTGCATCCCCCGAAATGGCCACCAGGAGCCATCCTGCTGACCCGCCGTGGGCTGAGTTCTCTTTTGTATCTTCTAATATGGGATGTTTCTATTACTCCATGTGGCAATAACACCAGCAGTGACTATGAAATGATTCTCATATTTCATTTCAGGTCAAATGCTTCCCATGGGTAATCTCAGTGAATGGCCATAACCCTCTATGAAGGAGGGACCACCATCACCCCCACTTCATACACGAGGAAATGGAGACTCAGAAAAGTAGGCGAATTTGCCCAAAGAAACAAGCTGAGTCAGTAGCAGAGTCACTGTTTGAATTGGACCACGGATGGAGTCCATGGTCATCAGTATTATCCTTGCCCTCTTGTCCTGTAGAGCAATGCAGTGCAGATGTGGATTGGGTGGATTGGAATGGAAACAGATTTTACCTCCATCAAGGAAAGCAGCCAAATGGATTGACTCAAACAATCACACAGGGTGGAGCCATGCTCTCCCTCCCCAGCTCACTGCTGGCTCACAGAACAGGGGCTCGCAGAATCTGAAGGGCAAAGTTGACACCAGGCGTTGGGCTCTTGTTGGCTCCAAGCCCTAGGAAGAGATGGGGAGATGGTGAGGGTCTTAGCTTGGTTTGCCTGTTGGGTAGAGCAAAGGGCCACATGCCACTTGCTCACAGAGAAGCCCAGGGTGGCATTCTCATGCCTTCTGGGCCCAAGTGGGGTGTTGAGGCAGCCAGGGTCTCCTAAGTTTCTGGGAGGCTGCTCTGCAGATCCAATTTTCACTTAGGCTGACCTTAGGATTGAGGAAGGCATAGAAAGCCCATTCTGGTCTCATGTCCAGTTTGCCTTCTCCCATCCCTCTTTATCCCCCAGAGAAGGGAAAGGCTACCCACTCCAGTATTCTGGGCTGGAGAATTTCACGGACTGTATAGCCCATGGGGTCGCAAAGAGTCAGACACAACTGACCAGCTTTCACTGTCACAACCTTCCCGTCCCTTTTTGTGAACACTGAAGCTGATAAATTACCCCCAGCTGACGAATCTGTTTCGTAATTGATTCAGAGTTGGAGGAGTGAGGGGTGTGCTTATTTATCACCCTCAGGGACCTAAAGAAAGAACTTCAGAGGAAAAAGGTAGTGAGCATACAGTCATTAAAAATATACAAGTAGGCTCATTGTAGGAGAAGGAAATGGCAACCCACTCCAGTATTCTTGCCTAGAGAATTCCATGGACAGAGGAGCCTGGTGGACTGCTGTCCATAGGGTCGCACAGAGTCAGACATGACTGAAGCGACTTAGCAGCAGCAGCAGCAGATTCATTCTATATCGGCTATTTTTTGGAAGAAGGATTAGATGGGTTTGGGTTTCCCTAAAATGATAAAATTCTATGATTTTTCTTTGAGACCACTCATAGGAAAACTTTAGATAGTACACAATATTAAAACTGCCACAATTGCAGGAGCAGTTTTGGCCACAGGATGATTTTCATGGTTATATATACCCTTCAGCCCACGTATTATAATAAATAGCACATCAACATTTTTTTTTTTTTTTATCTTCTGGTTCCGGCAGGGCCATTATCAAGAGAAGAAAGGCTCTAATGACAATTCCCCTCTCTCTAAAAAGGCCTTTCATGTCTGGCCTCAAAGCAGACAGGGAGGAGGCAGGTCTGACTGGGCATCTTCCTGCGGCCATCCTCCTGGGTACCACCCGTGGTCTCTGCTCTGTTTGGTCCAAGCCTGGAAAGAAGCCTTTGCTGCCACGGGCATTGTCCGGGGGAATTGTGCAGGGGGAGATTTCATGGAGATAAAAGATAAGCAAAGGAGAGATGTGTGTGAGATCATGATAGAGTGCATCCCTGAGTGTCAGTGAGAAAAAGAAAAGCCCAGGTCACCCATGTTTCTTGTGGGCAGATAATGAAGGTACAGCATAACATCCAGAAAAATAGCACGCCATGAGCCCCTCCTGGGTGCCCTGCCCTTTAAATACATGTTCACAGTCCTCCTTGCAGCAACCCTGGGAGGTAGGATGCTGACCCCATTTTACAGATGGACTAGTTAAGTCTTACAAAAGATGAAGTGACTTGCCACAGCTTACACAACGATGTGTCTGAGTGGACTTTGAACACAAGCTTATGAAGGGACAGCATATTAAAAAGCAGAGACATTGCTTTGCCTACAAAGGTCTGTCTAGTCAAAGCTGTGGTTTTTCCAGTGGTCATGGATGGATGTGAGAGTTGGATCATAAAGAAAGCTGAGCGCCGAAGGCTGAGCGCTGAAGAATTGATGCTTTTGAACTGTGGTGTTGGAGAAGACTCTTGAGAGTCCCTTGGACAGCAAGGAAATCAGACCAGTCCATCCTAAAGGAAGTCAGTCCTGAAAATTCATTGGAAGGACTGATGGTGAAGCTGAAGCTCCAGTACTTTGGCCACCTGATGTGAAGAACTGACTTATTGGAAAAGACTCTGATGCTGGGAAAGATTTAAGACAGGAGGAGAAGGGGATGACAGAAGATGAGATGATTGGATGGCATCACGGACTCAATGGACATGAGTTTGAGCAAACTCCAGGAGATGGTGAAGGATAGGAAGCCTGGCATGCTGCAGTCCATGGGGTCCCAAAGAGTCGGACTTGACTGAACGACTGAACTGAACTGATGAGGAGCTGAAACCAGTTCTTTTTAAATTTAATCAGTCCTGATGGGGCAGAGGGAGATTAATTCAAAGAAAATGTGCTTTTCCTACTGTGGTAGGCTGAATTATGCCCAAAGATGTCTGTGTCCTAATCCCCAGGACCTATGAATCTTCCCTTACAGAGTAAAAGAGAGTTTGCAGATGGAATCAGTGTTAAAGATTTTGAGTTGGGGACATTATCTGGTTGTTGCTGTTGTTCAGTTACTAAGTTGTGTCTGACTCTTTGTGACCCCATGGACTGCAGCATGCTAGGCTTTCCTGTCCTTCACTATCTCCCGGAGTTTGTTCAGATTCATGTCCATTGAGTTGGTGATGCTATCTAACCATCTTACCCTCTGCCTCCTCCTCCTCCTCCTGCCTTCAATCTTTCCCAGCCACAGAATCTTTTTCATTGAGGTGGCTCTCCACATCAAGTGGCTAAAGTATTGGAGCTTCAGCTTCAATGTCAGTCCTTCCAATGAATATTCAGGACTGATTGCCTTTAGGATTGATTGGCTTGATATCCTTGCAGTCCAATGGGCTCGCAAGCGTCTTCTCCAGCACCATATTGAAAGCATCAATTCTTCAGCTTGTAAGAGGAAGTCAAGAACGTCAAAGCCTCGAGAAAGGGATGCAGTGGTGGAAGCGGGACTTGACCAACGTGGCCAGAAGTCAAGGAGGACTGTGACCTCTAGAAGCTGGAAGGAGGCAGGAAAAATTCTCCTCTGGAGACTCCAGAAGAAACCAGCTTTGCAGGCACCTTGATGTTAGCCCTTGAGACTAATTTTGGACTTCTGACCTCCAGAACTAGAAGAAAATAAATATGTATTGCTCTAAGCCACCAAGTTTGTGTTTATTTCTGATGGCAGCCATAAGAAATTAGTATGCACACCATCTTTGATAAAAAATATGACTTGACAATCACATTGTGGATGACTTTTCCCAGGTCATAAGTCTCTTTTGGCCTGTTTGGGTCTGGGAAATTAATTAAGTCAACTTTGGCGAAGCACAGCTTTGGCTTAGCATATTCTTGAGAAGAGGGGATGACTAGGTAGTTCTGAAATAACAGCTTTGGTTTTGAAGGCCAAGGACGATGTAATGCAAAGTACAGTCCACAGACTGGTGCTGATCCCTGAACTGTTGGGAAGAAGGAATTTATGCTGCCCTACCCCCACCCCCCCCAACTGGCTCTACCTCCAAAGAGGAAGAGCAATAAGAATATGGGCAGGAGTTAAGTGTTTAAAACATTTTGCAGCTATTTGGTATTGCTGAGGTACCCAAGCATGTAATCGGAAGGCTTCCCTTGTTGAATAGGGCACAGACTGGTTTGGGTGTGGTTGGAGGCGGGTGGTGAGTCGCAGATTAGGTGGTGAATTGTTGGTGAGCCAGCATCCCTGGGAGATAAACTATAAAACTGATCTTCTTGCAGATGTGGTGGGTGCGTGCTAAGTCATCTCAGTCATATCCAACTCTTTGGGATGTGATGGATGGTAGCCTGCCAGGCTCCTCTGTCCATGGGATTCTCCAGGCAAGAATACTGGAGTGGGTTGCACGCCCTCCTCCAGGGAATCTTTCCAACCCAAGGCTCAAACCCACAGCTTCTGCATTACAGGCGGATTCTTTATCTCTGAGCCTCTGAGGCAGCCTGTAGATGTGATCCATGTACACAGTGGAATACTACTCAACCTTAAAAAGAATGAAAGTGTCATTTGCAGCAACACAGATGCAATTAGGTATTGTCATACTTAGTGAAGAAAGTCAGAAAGAGACAGACAAATACCATATGATATCACTCGCATGTGGAATCTAAAATATGACACAAAACAAAAACAGACTCATAGACATAGAGAACAGTGCTGTGATTGCCAAGGAGGGGAGGGAGAGGAAGGGGGACGGAGTGAGTGGGAGTTTGGGATTAGCAGATGCAAGCTATTATAGATGGAACGGATCAGCAACAAGGTCCTAATGTACGGCACAGCAGGTTATATGCAGTCTCCTGGGATAAACCATAGTGGAAAAGAACATAAAAAAGAACTCATGTATACGTATAACTGAGTCACTTTGCTGGAGAGCAGAAATTAGGACAACATTGTAAATCAACTATACTTCAATTAAAAAAAATAAGGATGCTGATATTTTAAAAACAGCATCAACAACAAAAACCAAACCGATCTTCGTGTTTGGCTGTGAGAATGAGGAAAGCAGTTTCTGACATTTAGACCTCGGAGCTCTTTGGAGCTGGCCTGGCACTCCCAGTGGGCTGTGTGTCCTCCCATTGGACACGAACGCTCTCACGGAACTCTTGAGTCAGACAAGATCACTCTGCAACTCTAACAAGGCGAGACAAAGAACAGGACCACTTCATCACGCCCTCTGTGCACAGACGCGAACAAGGTCGCCGTGCAGCGCGCAGAGGGCCAGGACCCTCCCTGCCGGCTACCATGTGCGACTGCTCCTCTTTCCCTGTTTCAGGTTCTGCTCTTCTTCTTCTCCCTTCCTTTCACATAGGGTTCATTAAGGTCCCCACTTAGAGGATTACCCCCACTTTCTGAGCATCCATCCAATGAACTGCCCTTCTTTTGAGCCCTCCCCAGACCACCTACAAGAAGCTTCAATCCCACCCCAAGTCATCTCGCAGCCATCCATGGAGGCTCCTCACGGTTCCCCCATGGGACGTGCGCTTCCTTGTTGCGAGTGAAGAAATTAGCTTTGAAGGCAGAACACACCACTGGCTGCCGGTGTGTTCCTGGTGACCATTCGGATCGGTGACATCGACACATGAAGCAACCTGAGCCATCAAAGGTCAGCTAGAAACTGACCTATCTGTTGGTCCAGATAGCCCAACATCGCCTTCCCAGGGGTTCCTGTTGGCCCTGACCTTGGGCCTGACCAAAACCATTCTGTTCTTTAGGCCACAGCAACCCTTCAGAGATCGGAAGGCAGTGAAATTGTCTCCCACCGCTTGAATCTTCTCTGCTTAAACCTCCTGGGTTCTGTCTTCCATCAGCTCATCAGGTGCCTTTACTCCTCTCATTCCCCTGAGTCTGCAGAAACCTGAGGTCTCGCAGGCTCCTTCGTGTTTTTTCAAAGGGATTCAGGTATTTCCCTTTGCCCTGCTTCTGTGAACAAGCTTTGCTGAAGATGTCAGTCCCCTGGAACATGAAAGCACGTCCTTTGTCTGCGTCCATGAAGAACCAGGAAGCAGAGGTTCCTGTCTCTAAGCCTCCCCAGTGGCTCTGTGGTCCTGAGACGCAGCACACATCCTCAGGACGTGGGCTGCCATTGATCCTTTCCCGAAGTCTGGCAGTTCTGTTTGGCTATTAAAAAGACCCTGCCACGTTGATGAATTATTTAAACCTCAGCAGCACTCAATTTATGCAAATCCGATTATCTGTTTAAGGGCAGGTTGGCTTGGAACAGCTCGTAGTTGTGATACTTATTATTATTATTATTTTTTGGCTGAAAAACTGGCAAATTCAGTCGAAAGAGGAGTTTAATTTCACCCAAGGACTGCTCAGCCCAGAGCTGCCTCTTGATGGGTACGGGGGTGTTGCGGGGAGGTACCTACCCTCGGTTTCCCATGGGACTGGTCTCTGCCTTGCTGTCTCCACGTCATTTAGGTCTGCGAAGGGCCTTCCAGACCAGCTGGTTCAATGCCTTCCTGTTACAAAGGAGCAAGCTAAAACCCAGAGAGAGAAACTAACCTGTCCCACTTATGCAGGGTTTTGTTTTTTTTTTTTTGGTGTGGGGTAAGGGCTCCAAATCTTGTTCCAGATCTGGGATACTTTCTCCCTAAACCATACTGCCTCCCTGCTGGGAGATCAATACAGAGCTCAGAGTCCTTCCATCCACATCTGTGCAGTTCAGTGAGTGACAGACAACTTCATGGGGCAGAGAGAGGAGAGGGGATCCTTTAATCTGGAGGCAAGAGACCCAGTCCCCGACTTGCTCTAGGATTTTGGCCAAACATCAAGACCCTCTCTGAGCTTCAGACCCAGCTCTCCAAGTGAACTGTGAAAGGGTTAGAGTTGGACTAACAATCTCTACCTTGTGGCTCAGATGGTAAAGAATCTGCCTACAATGCAAGAGACCTGGTTTGATCCCTGGGTCGGGCAGATCCCCTGAAAAAGGGAATGGCTACCTACTCCAGTATTCTCTCCTAGAGAATTCCATGGACAGAGAAGCCTGGCGGGCTACAGTCCATGGGGCTGCAAAGAGTTGCACACAACTGAGCAGTGAACACTTTCATTTTCACCAAAGTTTCCAGCTCCATCTGACTGTTAGTCTAAATGCAACACCCAGAACTGGAGTCATGGGTGGGTGTCCTGTACCACACCCTCACAGCCCCCCATTCAGAAGGGTCCCACTCTTGGGTTGACGCTGTGCTGCCGCCATCTTGAAATTCTTAATACATTTTCAGCAAAAGGCCCTGCATTTTCATTTTGCCTTGGCCCCACAAATTATGTAGCTTATCCTTATATGGCTCTTCTCAGGGGGAGACAAGTGGAGAAGTTGGAGAACCAACTTCCTTTGTCAACTGCATTTTCCCAGGCGGGCTCTGACCTGGTGGCCCAAGAAGAAAGCCCAGATCCCTCCTTCCCACGACCCAGGAGGAACTGGGTATCACTGACTGTATGGCATGGGTATTTCTGGGAGGGTTTGGATGGCTGAGGGGGCGCTTTGGACAGGAGGAAGGGACTAAATAGATTTAGCTTTAGGAGGATTGCTTTTGGTGACTGGGGTGGAAGATAAAATGCAAGGGATAGGGCTGAACACAGAAAAGAGGCAGGAAGCGTTCCCAACGCTCCCAGCAAGAAATGCTGGGGCTGGATTGAATCGCAGGAAGACTGAGATTTATTGCACAAGTAAAATTAGAGCCACACATGAAGAATGCTCACGAAGATGGCATCTGGTTCTCAGGCTCTGATACTGCCTTTTTAAATTTTCCACTGACCTCCTATGGAGACATGAGATAAAAGCTCGCAGAATCACCTCAAACTAAGATCTGTAACGAGCATAACAACCGATTGACTGAACAATGACCAGCATAATGTAGAATCAAAGAGAGATTTCCACTAACACTGAAGCAGATAGAGTTGAACTGAGAGAAACCTGCCTTACTGCTCTTTAAGTGAAGCTAAGACCAGTTAAAGAAAAATAAGAAGGGACTTTGCACTTCCTTCTTGTCTCTGAGATGCTGGGGATGTAAAAAACAAACAAGCAAACAAACAGAAAACCCTGGGGACGTAAAAATAGGGCTTTCCTGGTGGCTCAGATGGGAAAGAATATGCCTGCAATGCAGGAGACCCAGGTTCAATCCCTGGGTCGGGAAGATTCCCCTGGAGAAAGAATGGCTGGCCACCCACTCCAGTATTCTTGCCTGGAGAATCCCATGGACAGAGGAGCCTGGCAGGCTACAGTCCATGGGGTCACAAAGCCTTGTACACGACTGAGCGACTAATACTTGCACTTGTCCTGAGACCCTGGAGACATAAAAATCAGAAAGTTGGGCAAAGAACCCTCTATTGGGAGGCAACCAGAATGATGAACTTCCCCTCCCACCCCTGATTATTGACTGCATTCAAGCAGAGACAGTAACTCAGGATTTTCAACAGAAAATGTGTGTGTGTGTGTGTGTGTGTGTGTGTACTAATTTTGCCATATTCCAAGTCATGGAGTTCAAAACACACAAATGAGATGCTGAAGACAGAAAAAAGGGGATGAACGCATGTCACTGCGTTATGGTTTCTCCATGTGTCTTTATCTAAGAAGAGAACTTGTCATCAAGGTTGACTAGATCCCTCCATCACCTGAGTTAGCTGCTAGGAACATAGACACAGTCTAGCTGTGAACTGCCCCCTTCAGTCTGTCCTCATGAAGACAGAAAGGGGTTTAACCATCACCCCTAAGGACAGACAGTGCGGCCAGAACAGTTCTAATGCCCTGTTTTTTTTTTTATATTTAGATATTAATGTTTAAATTTTCTTGAAGATGAACAATACGAAAAGAAGTCAATAAAAATCTTACATTGCAGATCAAGAGAAGAGACCTATGATGAAGGTACATCTCTTTAGACTCCAGAAAACAAAACAAAACAAAACAAAACACCTCAGGAAACTATTTTGTATCCTTGGCAGACATTGAGAAGACATGGTCTGCTGGAAAAAGAATCAGAAAGTCAAAGAAGGCAAGTTGAGCACTGAGAAGGATGTTGGATGAGATAAGGAAGAATTTCAATTACTCTTTAGTCGACAATCATCAAATCAAAACAAACTATAATTATAGACTGTGGCAAATGCATGAACAATGAGAATACAGCATATCAACACTGATGGAATATTGCCAAGGGTATCTCCTAAGGAACATTCATAGCCTTTAATAATTTCTTTAGGCAGGAAAGAAAAAAAAAATACATGGCCTTAGCATTCAACTTGAGAAGTGATGGAGAGGACCACAAAGTTAGCCCAAGGAAAGTGGAAAGAAGAGCAGAAAACATGAATAAATGAGAAAAGAGAAGAGGAGACGACTTGGTAAATAAATCTAGGATTTAATGTTTTTTCAAATGAGTACAAAGCAATCTTTGACAGTCTCAGTAATTAAAAGGAATAAAAAATAGTTGACATAGAACAGGAGGAAGAGTATCTAAACTCTGATAAAACAGAAATGTGAGCAAAATACTGATATTACATAAACCTTCTTGCTCATGAATTTGAAAATCTGGATAAACTGAATAATTTTATAGGAAAGATGACAATAAAATGAAATAAAAATGACCTCGTGCCCACGACATAACTATCGGTGAGGCAGAGCTTGGGGGAAAATCACAAACATCTACCATGAAAATGGTGAAATCTTAGGTGGACAGGTAAATTCTTCTAAACCTTCATAAAACAACTATTTTGTGTAAAATTTTTCAGAGGATAGAAAAATATGGAAAACAGACCGAATTTTAGAAGGTGATGCAGCAATTTTTGAGAGAAAAATTTGTGATTCAAGATTTTATACCCAGTCAAACATGGTCAACAGAGAGACTTTCTTGGCTATGTAAGGGCTCATGAACTACCATTCACAGTAGAGGGGACCTGTCACATTAGTGGAAAAGAATGGATCAGTCAGTAAATGATATTGGGATTGACTATTCATAAAATACATGGATTCAGACCCCTGCCTCATGTAGCTTACTCAATTCCAAGTATGCTGAAGATAAGAAAAGTTTTAGGAGGCACATTTGGGTTAAAAAAAGAGTAAATATTTACCTGATTCAGAATGGGGTAAACATAAGCAGTAAAAACATACAATAAAGGAAAATATTAGTAGATTTGACTAAATCAAATAAAACTATTCTAGGAATTCCCTGCTGATCTAGCGGTTAGGGCTCTGCATTTCCACTGCCAAGGATGTTGGTTCAGTCTCTGGTCCTGGAACTAAGATCCCACAAGTTTCATGGTGTGGCAAAAAATTTTTTTAAAAAAATCATTATGCTTCAAAAATTCTATAAACCAGGTTCAAAAGATAATATAAACCAAGGATATATTGACAGTATATATGACAGGCAAATGATTAAGAAATATACGAGCAATAAAAGAAGCTCCAGTAAGAAAATGGACAAAGGGTGTGCGTGTGTAATTCAATTACAAACGAAACACAAAGTCCCCTACTTGACAAACAAGAGCAAATAATGAATCTCATGGTGATGACAGAAACAAACATTAAAGCAAAACTGAGATGGCATTTTCACCCATCAAATTGGCAGAAAAAAAAAGATTACTATCCCTAGTGCCAAGTGAGCCTGTGGAGGAAACAGACATTTTCTTAAATGGCTGATGGTGTATCAAATAGGTGCATTATCTGTAGAAGGCAATTTGGGCAAATGTGATCAAAGCCTCAAATACATCTATTTCTTTGACCCAGCAGTTATATTTCTAGAAATGGATTCATAATTCTAACTATATATAAATATCTGCAAAAGTTTATGTGTAAGGACATTTACTGGGGCTTTATTTAGAAGAGTGAATTCCAAAATCAGGAGAGCGGTTAAATTATGTACTTTCGTCATGTGGAATATTATGTAGCCATTAACAGTGAACTAGAAGAAGAAATGTAATGCCATGTGAAATGCTCATGTTATGTGGTCAGGTAGAAAAAGTGGAGGGCAGAAAATCTCATGTGTGTGGCCTAATACACGTGTGTGTGTGTGTATGTGTGTGTGTGTGTGTGTATGTGTGTATCTGTGTGTGTGTGTATGTGTGTCTGTGTGTGTGTCTGTGTGTATCTGTGTGTGTCTGTGTGTATGTGTGTGTGTGTGTGTGTGTATGTGTCTGTGTGTGTGTCTGTGTGTATGTGTGTGTGTCTGTGTATATGTGTCTGTGTGTGTGCGTGTGTGTCTGTGTGTATGTGTGTGTGTCTGTGTGTGTATGTGTCTGTGTGTGTGTGTCTGTGTGTGTGTGTACCTATGTATGTGGAAGTCTGGGTGCGAGCAAGCATACAGGTGGGAGGGCTTGAATGACAGCAAAATATCAAGAGTGGTTTTCTTCCTTGTGCTTTTCTGTATTTTTCAAAATTTCTGCAGGGCCCATACATGACTTTTTAACTTAAGGAAAAAATCAACTACAATTTTCTATCATGACATATTGCCCATCCTCACTTTTTTCTTTATATCTTCGCGGATGTAGACAAATATAACCCGGAGATCCGCACAGGCCTCCCGATCCTCTGACTCAGTGCCGCAGCGTTCAGATTCTTCCCCGGCTTCGGAGAGTTTCTGTGTCCACTGCTCCCTGGCTTTGCTCTGCTCCCGATCTCTGTTCGTCCACTTGATTTTCGGTTTTCTTTGCATCTGTCTGAGCACAAAGTCCAGCCACTTTCCTCGGTGCTTGAGCAAGCCCTGCCCTATCGCTTGTGCAGGAGTTAGTAGCTTGACTGACACATGGGGGCTCACGGAAAGGTCTCCCACCTCCTACAACAGGGGGTCCCTGCCTGTCTGCCCGCCCCCTCCCCTCTCCCTTCCCTCCTCAACTCCTCCTCCGTGACCATCTGCTCTTGGAGTCGCAAGAGAAGTTTCTCCTTGTTTCACGCAGGTGGATCCCCACATTTACCCATTTCTCCCCATGTAACTCACCCAACCAAATGCCATTTTCTCACCAAAAGAATTCTGGGAGGGACAGGGAGAGAGGAGGTAAAAATTTTGCCATCTCGTTAGATCAACATTGGAGAAGGCAATGGCACCCCACTCCAGTGCTCTTGCCTGGAAAATCCCATGGACGGTGGAGCCTGATAGGCAGCAGTCTATGGGGTCGCACAGAGTCGGACATGACTGACATGACTTAGCAGCAGCAGCAGTAGATCAACATATTTTGTAAAGCCTAATGTACACGCAGTGCTATTCACTGCCTAGTCCTCGCCTTTACAATGTTGTCTCCGCTGCCTTTTTACTTGCATCATAACAGCTTCACACTGCTACCCAGTTTCCAAAGTTACTCCTTTTTTATTGGCTGGAGAGGTGATCCACTGGTTAAGACTACGTTTTTCTCTAAAAGTATCTGCATTTGCCTAATTCGTTTGGGCCGCTGCATCCTCTTCACATTGAATTAGACTGAACTGCTGAGGTTTTCTTTGGGAAGGAAGCCTCCTGTGAATGGAGACCTCGTGCATGCTGGGTGACAGGCTACCTGCTGGGGACACGTTATCCCACAGGTGCCTCAAATCCTTTCTGGAAGAGGGCAGGTGTGTACATGCACCCTAAAAATACATGATCTCCTTTGACCCTCACAGCCACCCTCTGGAATAGGGCAGGTATGTACATGCACCCTAAAAATACATGATCTCCTTTGACCCTCACAGCCACCCTCTGGAATAGGGCAGGTGTGTACATGCACCCTAAAAATACATGATCTCGTTTGACCCTCACAGCCACGCAGGGCAGCATCCCAGTCACAGGTGAAGAAACAGGTTGACGGGAGTGGAAAATACCGGAGATTTTGTGATGGCAATTGATGGCTTAGGAGTCAGTCTCAGGCCAACCAGCTTGGCCATCCTGAGGGATGCAGCTACAAGCCTAGGAATGCTGAGGACTGCCAGGAGCCACCAACAGCTAGGAAGGGACAAGGAAAGATTCTTCTCTAGGATCTTTAGAGAGAACATGGCCCTGTCAATACGTTGATATCAATGCTGGGAGAAAATACATTTTTGTCATTTATAATCACCCAATTTGTGAGCATTTATTCTAACAGCCCTGGGAAACGAACACACTTCTTCTCTTCTGCCCTTGTGGCCTGAGAACCATATCCTGCAAAAGAGCCATATGTGGCTGAAGATTATTACAATTGATGTACACAAGGTGAATAGGAATTGTTTAGGGGAGGGGAGGGCATTGAAGAAAAGAGTTTAAAAGGACCAAGGAGAAAGAGAGAAAGTGTGCAAGGGTGGGGGTCTGTGCCAAGCAGGAGAGGTAGCCACCTGGAGATCTCCTCCAGTCTCCTGTCCTCAGACAGTGTTGGGGGTACAAGATGAAGAGGCCGCAGAAGCACATCCAGATTGTTACCATCCTGTGGGCTGTGTATGATCTAACTGCTTAAACTTGAAACACAGAACCACATTCAGTGGTTCCCTGATTTCTCTCTCTCTGAACTAGTAACACTAGCTTTCATGAAAACTGTATCCCCTCTCCTTTCCTTTATGGAGGGTGCTGATCTGAACACATCCCCCAAAGGGTGACGCTTTTCCCTTTCTCCAGAGGGTTTTCTCCAGAGGCTTTTGCCACAAGCTCCAAGGTTGGCACTCACCTCTTGTGTGCTGTGCTGGACACGATTTTCCATGGAAGATTCCAGCACCGTTGCTTGGCAAATCTAGAGCTTGTGTTGTATGTAGGGAGCCTCCTCAGTGTTTCTGTGTGTTATGGTCTGGGAGAAAATTCATATGACAGAATTAATAGCTATGAGACCCATGAGCTTCTTGCCCCACCTCATCCCACCATCCCTCCTATTTCAGGCTGGAGCTCTTGGCAGGACCCCACTCTGCTGGGATAGCAACTCTGCAAAGAAGGGGAAATTGCGCTGTTGCTTGTGGGCACAGGAGCAAAGGTGTACAAGACTGCTTTCCTGATCTTGCTTCCTTGGGGGTAAGATGTTGGAAGCGCAGACTGGTCTGGCTCCATTCTCTTTCCAGCCCCTGCAAGGTGCTCAGCAGACGTGATCCAGAGTCATTTTTCTAAGCACATTCTGACCGAGACGCATCCCCACCCCCAGACTTCCGATGACTCCTCGTTATGCTGGGGACCAAGTCGAGCTCCTATGCCTACCTTCCCGCTCTGCTGTTGGTGGGATCATCTCCCTCACCTGCTCCCACCACTTTAACCTTTGTGCAGTTCCTCTGAGCATCAGTCAGATCTCCCTGCCGGATCCCAACTGTTTTCTGCCTGGAATATTCCCTCCTCACTTCCTGTTACCAAACCGAACTTGAGTCCGCTTGCCCAAGTGTGCTGTAAAGCCAGTCTACTGACATTGGGTGGTGGTGAAAAAAATCCTGTGTTTACTGCAGGGCTCCAAGCAAGGGGAATGGGTAGCTCGTGCTCAAAACACCCAAACTCCCTGATGGAGTTCAGGGAAGGGGTTTTAAAGGCAGTGTGAGGTGTACCTGTGGTCAATTCATGTTGATGTATGGCAAAAACCGTCACAATATTGCCAAGTAATTATTCTCCAATTAAAATTTATAAATTAATTAGAAAAATAAGGGCAGTGTAAGGGAGGGGACTGCCGGGTGCATGACCAGCTCATGCACAATTCTCGGCTTGGTTGGCATCAAGGTGAAGCATTCAAGCATCATCAGCCTCCTGGTTTCAACTGATCTCAGGTCTATGTTCTTGTGGTCAGCAGTTTCCATCTGGTGGGGGTCTGTGAATATATGTTCAGCTTTTATCTTTATCTTTCAGGGAACTGATCGGGGAGGGGGGTCCCTGATTCTATGATGGGGCTGTTTCATAGTCTAAATTGTTACTTGTTTTTTAAGCCTAACAGCTCTTCTTTTTTTCTGTTATCACCAGATTTCCTAATCATGAACTCTTGAGACAGCACTTTGAGACACAGAGAAGGCTTGGGAGACTAAAGGAAAAGGCTTTTACTTCAGAAGACAAGGACACAGGGACTTGATACAGTTCCGTTCCTGAGCAGCACTCCCCTCTTCCTCACCCAAAACCTTTCCAGTGTTTTGATGCCCTTCCCACTCCTTTTGCGACTTCCTCCCTACGGCTCTGTCTCTCTCAGCCCTGCGCTGCTCCCTGCGCGGTGTGGCATCCCTCGCACCTCTGTGCCTCCCCGCTACACTGAGCCTCTGTCTGCCCCACGGACGGAAAGTTCCTAGAAGATGGCGAGAATTGCTCATGGTTTAGCAGAGCACTTGGTGCCTAAGTGCTTCTCAAATGTGTGTTGAATGAATGAATAAATCATGTAATCTTAGAATTAGAGAAGTGGAAAAGATCAGCTGAGTCAATCCTCTCATTATTTACTAATAATGAAGAGTCTTAACGGGTTGGAATATAAATATGAGATGCTTACATTTTTCCCCCTTAACTGCCACCAGCTGTGCCCGCCGCACCCCCCACCGTGTGCTGAGCAGAGGACTCTTGTAAAGACAGCTCGAGTTGATTCCAAGACTGCCAGTTACTTTTGGTCTTTATTAGTCTTATTTTTATCATTCAGATTCAGATCTGCTTATTTAAAAAATTCCAAACTCATATTAGATTTCAAAGCTTGCTTTAAAACCCTAAACGGTCTAGAGCTGAGATCTCAGAGGTCTGGGTGGGGCTTGAAGGGGAGGGCCACATATCACACAGACCCACTCTCTCTCCCGGTGTGGTCTCCTCTGGCACTGTGGTAGGAGCAGGGATGAGAAGGGAGTGTGCTTCCCTCATCTCAGGTGATGATTAGTGGTTCGACTTGTGCCCTGTAAGCTCAGACTAGATGCAACCCCAACAGATCCCCCCGTCAATGCACCCTATCCCAAATGCATCTTCTAGGCTTCGGACGTGCCTCGTGTGGTGTGGTTGAATCCTCCCACTGAGCCCCTCCCGGCAGCCTGGAATGGAAGTACCTCTCGCATCCTCATAGCCACAGTCCTCCTCTGTTCCAGGATCCCAACCCTGAGATCTGCCACACACTCACGACCACCCAGCTAGTACGTTTTGATACTGAGACTACATCCCAAATCTTTTGTGTTCTGATCTCAGTTTCTTTCCATTAGATCACACTCTCCCCCGAGATAATGAGTCAAAGTCAAGAAGTAACCACAGTTAATATATACACAGAAGTACACTCAAAGGAAAAGTAATGAAAATAACAACAGAAATGAAATTCCGTTTTTCACTAAAGATGAAAGCAATTCCTAATAGCCAGTCCTGGTGAGAATGCAGAAACAGGTCCTCATGCACCCAGGCAGACTCTCAAATGGACATCGCTTTTTGGAGGGTGATTTGGAGATATCTATCAAAATTTAAAATGCACAAGCTGTTTGCTTCTGTAACTCCACTTTTAGGAATTAAATTTGCACATCTAGCTGCCCACTGCCAGGTGGTCTTAGATGTTCACTGTATGTTGTTTGGAATCATGAATGTCAATGTCCTCAATGTCCATCAACAGGGAAATGACTAAATGACTTATCATAAGTGTTCTAAGTAATATTAGGCAACCTGCTAATTCTTTTTAAGTAGCATTTGCCTCTGGATTTATTGGGGCTTCCCTGGTGGCTCAGCAGTAAAGAATCTGCCTTCAATGCAGGAGAAGCAGGTTCAATCCCTGGGCCAGGAAAATCCCCTGGAGGAGGGCATGGCAACCCAGTCCAATATTCTTGCCTGGACAGAGGAGCCTGGTGGGCTATGGTCCATAGCGTCACACAGAGTTGGGCATCACTGAAGTGACTTAGCAAGCGTACGGATTTATTATATTGTCCCTCAACTCTACTTCCCAGATTGTGCACTCAATGCAGATAAGAACTGTGGGTTTGCTTAAGAACCTGAGATCTGGAGTTAGATTGCCTGGATTCAAATCCCGAATCCACCATGAACTAACAGGTGACATCATGTGAGTTAGTTAACTTCTTAACACCTCTGTTTCCTATTCTGAGAATGCAGGTGTTAACAGTACCCAAGTCATGGGTCATTCTGATAATAAAAGAGTGTCAGTGTGAAGGGTGCAGCATGTGTCAGCGGCTCAGATGAAGGTGATGATGATGGTAAGGACTGATTCATTGACTAATGTGCCTGGCACAGTGCAGAGCTCCATAAATAGTTAAAGAATGAATAAACTGCCACCCAAGCACTGGCAGAGGAGGCTGTCTAAGATACATAGTTGGAGGAAGAAAATCAAGCTGTGTTTGTCTAACATAATCCCACTTGCATCAAACATATTACAATTTCTGTGGGGGTCAAAACAGAAATTCCATATGTGGTTACCTCTGAGAAATGGGTTTGGGAGCCAGAGGAGAGGAGAGGGGCATTCGCTTTTTACTTCATTCCCTTCTGTACCACTTGCTATTATAACGGTGTCAGTGCCTTACTTCTGAAATTAAAAATTTAAAAATCTATCATGTTTGAAGGGCCACAGGATTAATTCTTTCCCAGGAATAATTATTTTGATCATCTTAGGATTTTATCTTTGACTTCAGTCTTCAGTGAAATTAAAAAGAGCCACAGGCATCCAGGAAGAGAAGTGGCCAGCGAGTGGGGAAGGCAGATAACAGAGAGAGTCTTCCTCCCCCTGAGCCTGGGGCCGGTGAGTGGGGAAGACAGATAACAGAGAGAGTCTTCCTCCCCCTGAGCCTGGGGATGGTCAGACCCCGTGTGATGGAGCTTCCAGGGGTGGCTGGGAATGAACTGGCGCTTATTATTTTGTGGCAGAGGCTACATGTGAGATAAAGAGGGGCAGCCCAGGGGCCTTGCCTCATCAGGATGACTGTGGCATCAGAGGGTGGGGCACATGTTTTAGACTTGGCAAGCCTGGGCTCCAGGGGATGCATTCTTCCTTGACCTAAGCCTCAGTTTCCATGTCTGTGAAATGGAAATAAGTAGAATAACCCTGTAGGTTGTTCAGCGGATTAAATGTGATGATAATTCAATCTGTTACTCAAGAGTCAGCACTCCATAAAAGGCAAATTTTGATAATAACGATAATAATAAGAAGAAATGGCCTTAGAAAGCAAGCTAGCCACAGCTCCGGAGCCTCAACTTCTTCACCTACAAATGGAGGTGATAAATCTGTTTAACAGATTGGTGTGTAAACATTAACGTGCTACTTGAGAAGGTGCATGTGCACATTTATAAATATTCGAACAATTTCATGGCGTCAAACACTAGCATCCTCGCCATCCTCTTTGTCCAAAAGGCTCTGAGTTCCGTTGTGCTGTTAATACCCTCTCAGTGAGGGCAGTACCGGCCTCCCTCTCTTCCAGGCGCCCATCAGAATGTGACAGGACCGAAAAGCAGAGGCCATGAACTCAAATATTGGTTTTGAGTTAACTGACTGCAACACCCATTAGCGAGGTGAGACGCTCCAGGAAAACAATAGCTGATCTGTTTAAAGTTTTTGATCGGTTTCCATACTGATGGATCCAATTCCGTCTAGATAGTGGGGTGAGAGAACTCATGCCTATGGAACAAGAAGTCACTCCAGATGAATTCTGGATGGTTCAACTGGAGACTGTTTACTTCAGGGACCGCTTACAAAGGTGTGAGCCTGGATAAGAGGGTAAATGAGGGGAGCTGAAGCACCCAGAGACTAGCATCATGTGAGGAGCTGTTGGCATCTCTGGGGATGAAGGGACAAGGGGAGGACAGAGTGTACCTGGGGGAACTTGGTGGAAGCTGGAATTGTGTGTGTGGGGCGTCTCTGATAGCTCAGTTGGTAAAGAATCCACCTGCAATGAGGGAGACCCCGGTTTGGTTCTTGGGCAGGAAGAGAAGGGATAGGCTACCCACTCCAGTATTCTTGGGCTTCCCTTGTGGCTCAGTTGGTGAAGAATCCACCTGCAATGAGGGAGACCTGGGTTCGATCCCTGGGTTGGAAAGATCCCCGGGAGAAGAGAAAGGCTACCCACTCCAGTATTCTGGCCTGGAGAATCCCATGGACTGTATAGTCCATGGGGTTGCAAAGAGTCAGACATGACTGAGCAACTTTCACTTTCACTTTTCAGCCATTGCTAGAGGGTAGTGGTAAAAGATGGGGGTGGGGCTGTGAGCCCGAGAACAGTGTCTGTTTCCTTCTCCTCCCACATGTTGATCTCCTGGGGGTGGGGTTCCCCGGGGCTGAATGCGGGCAGGAGGAAAGCTGATGGTGAAGTCCTCAGCTCTGAGCTTCCTGGTCCCTAGAAGTGGGGCCGAGGAGGGCCAGCATGGATCTGCAGAGGGGAAGGTGTGGCAGATGGTGAGTCGCCTGAGCCTTAATTAGGTCTCCTGTCTCCATCCTCCCTTCCTTTCCCTCTCTCTCCCTCTCATCCTCTAGCCAGCCTGCCCTCCTATTGTCCTCCCTTCCTTCCTTCTTGCTTTTTCTTACCCACCTTCCTTTATTTGTTCACTAAGTGTACTAACTACAATCCCAGTCCTGCCATTGAACCCTTTTGTGCCTCAGTGGGCTCATCTGTAAAATGGGCATACATCTGGCTGTCTCGCAGAGTTGCAGGGATCAATCAAGATCATGAATCAAAGTGCTTCACAAACTCTACCATGCTGTGCAAATGTAACAAATTATTATTAATATTTTACCTTAGAAGTATAAATGTGACTGGCGTGGGTAATTAGGACAATTTTGCATAAACTTCTTGCTTTGAAAGTGCCACCAGAGACCCCGTAAGATAAAAGAGACCGCTCTCTGTTCCAATTCAGAACTAATGTTGAGGTGATGATAAAGTTCTTTTTTCACCTGGGTCTTTTTTTTTAATTATTGCTGAAGGGTGAAGAAATATTTTTTTTCTTGTTCTTGCGTGGAAGCCACAATAATATTTCATCGCCACTGCTTACCCTAAAAAATAGATTTCCTTTTCATCCTCAGCTGGTGATTTGGTTTGCATTAATGCCTTTCATAACTCATACATTTTGCTATTAAAAATTAATGGTTGGCACTGACATAAACAAATGAAATTTGTATTATTAATGTTTTACATAGGTAAGGCTCTGTAATAACAGATTCATCACAGCAGACTGTTTTAATTAAAAGATTCACTGGTTCCATGAACACATCTGAGAGACTAGTTTGGGGAGAACCAGGGATGTGAAAAATGGCAGGTAAAGAGAGAGGGCGTTTCTGATGACCAGGGATCAAGGAGCCGAAGGCCCGGGTGTTGGCAAGGGCGCCACCGGTGGTTGCCTTTGGGGGCGCACTGAGCGGAGGGCCCTGGCCCACAGCAAGCGTTCAGTTAATGGTGAGACGAGTGTTAGAGGAGAAGAAAAGGAAACAAACATTTATTCCTTGGATACATATACCTATCCATGTGTTTATTTGAGAAGTATTTAGTAAACACCTAATGCGTGTCAGGAACTGTTCTAGGAACTGGGGACACAGTAGGGAAACGGATGGCTGCTTTCATGAAGCCAGTATTTCAGTGAGAAGAGATGGACGATATATAGGATGTCAGACGGTGACAAGGCTTATGCAGAAAAGTGCAGCAGAATCAGGATTAGGGACGGCTTGGGTGAGTGAGAAGAGAGGTTTGAAAATTTTTTTAATTTAAAAAATTTTATTGGAGTATAGTTGCTTTATATTGTTATGCCTTTTTTTTTTTTGCATCAGCGAAGTGCATCAGTTACATAGATACATATGTTCCCTCTTTTTTGGGTTTCCTTCCCATGAAGGTCACCACAAGGTACTGAGTAGAGTCTCTGTGTTACACAGTTGGTTCTCATTAGTTATCTATTTTATACATTAAAATAAAATAGATGGACTGAGACCCCATGGACTGTATGGAATTCTCTAGGCCAGAATACTGGAATGGGTAGCCGTTCCCTTCTCCAGGGGATCTTCCCAACCTAGGGATTGAACCCAGGTCTCCCTCATTGCAGGTGGATTCTTTACAAGCTGAGCCACAAAGGAAGTCCAAGACTATTGGAGTGGGTATCCTATCCCTTCTCCAGGGGATCTTCCCAACCCAAGAATTGAACCGAGGTCTCCTGCAGTGCAGGTAGATTCTTTACCAGCTGAGCTACCAGGAAAGCCCATTATATATGCTTCTGCTGCAAAGTCGCTTCAGTCGTGTCCAACTCTGTGCGACCCCATAGACGGCAGCCCACCAGGCTCCCCCATCCCTGGGATTCTCCAGGCAAGAACACTGGAGTGGTTGCCATTTCCTTCTCCAATGCATGAAAGTGAAAAGTGAAAGTGAAGTCGCTCAGTCGTGTCCGACTCTTCGCGACCCCATGGACTGCAGCCCACCAGGCTCCTCCGTCTGTGGGATTTTCCAGGCAAGAGTACTGGAGTGGGGTGCCATTGCCTTCTCATTATATATATATACACCATTCCTACTCTCCCAATTCATCCTGCAATTTTAGATGGAGCAGTCAGGTTAGGCCCTAAGAGAAGCTGACCTTTGAGTAAAGACTTGGAGGAGATGAGGGAGAGAGCATATTGGTCCCTGGAGAAAGGTTAACCAGGAAGAGACGAGCAGGTGCGAAGGCCCTGAGGCAGGAGCACGTGGACAGAGTGGAGTGGATGAACAAGAGTCTAGGAGATGAGGTTTGAGAGGTGGGGGCAAGAGGTCACTGGGCTTGGTAGGCCAGGGTGAGGACTTCGGTTTTGATCCTTCCAAGTGCTCTGTGAGGCTGGATGTGTCAGCTCCATCTCACAGCTGGGGAAACTGAGACACAGGTGCTTTCTCCACCAGGAAGGAGCCCACGCCGTCTTCTAACCCAGACCTGTCTGGCCGTCTGCCTCCCGTGCGCTGTATCAGGAGTCCACGCCGTCTTCTAACCCAGGCCTGTCTGGCCGTCTGCCTCCCGTGCGCTGTATCAGGAGCCCACGCCGTCTTCTAACCCAGGCCTGTCTGGCCGTCTGCCTCCCGTGTGCCGTATCAGGTCACCTTCAAGTGGGGCCTAAGGGACTCAGGTCAGTCATCTTAATCCCACAGCGGGCTCACACTTCTGGCATCTTACTCTAGGAGCTTTAAATGAAAAATGACCTTGGATATCACCTAGTTCAACACCCCGATTTCACAGATGAGTAACCCAAGGTCTCAAATGTGATCTACCCAAGTTAGTGGCAGAGCTGGAACCAACATCACAGAACTTCTGGGCCATCTGTGCTTTTGCGGCCGAGTTCATCTCAGCCCATCTGGATCAAGATGCAGGGTAGCCTGGTGGATAAGATCCTGAGTTTGAACCTGTGTTCTGTCACTCTGTGCTGGGTTATGTCAGGCATTATTTCTTAACCTCTCTGGCTCTCCTTTCCTCATCTGAATAAAGGGGATGACGATCACCTGATCTGAAAAGAACTGTTGGGAAGACGTGATGACGTAGGCACTCAGCACTCTTCGTGGCGCCTGATGGACCCTGCGAGTAACACTATTGACATTCATCGCAGGAGCTGGGTGTCAGCACCTGCGGTTCATGGGTGGGCAAACTGAGCCCCCGGAGGAGGAGTGCTTTATGTAAAGGCTCTCAGCACGCTGGGAGCTGTGGCCCAGTCCCCCAGGCTCCCGGGACGGTGCTAGCCGATCGCTGAGCTGGGAGCTGTGGCCCAGGCTCCCAGGCTCCCAGGACAGTGCTAGCCGATCGCTGAGCTGTGAAGAACACTTTGGCATTCTTTGACCACGGTCAAAACCCCTGGGTTGCAAGTGTTGGGGACTCAAGATCGGGGGTTTGAGCAGGACTGAGATCACATTGATATTGGTGAACGCAGTGTGTTGAGAAAGCAATTTACCAGCTCAGCTCCCAATATGCACACATTAGTCCCAAGGTGCTAATGGACTTCCTCATCTGCAGGAAAATGTCAGCCTCACAGCACACGTCCCATCAACTCATTTCCTTGAGGGCAGAAGTGGCAGGCTGTGTGGGGAGATTTTGCCTTATGTAATAATAATAACAGCCTCTGTTAATGAAGGCCCTACTATGTGTCAGGCTCTGAGCTAAGTGCTTTATGCACCTTCTTTCCAGTTCCCCCAACAGTCCTGCAGAGTGGATATGACAGTTGCCATTTTGCAAAGGGGAAATTGGAGGATCAAAAAGTATGTTTCCTGAGATCATACAGCCCTGTATTTGGTCATTAATTTATTCATTCATTCAGTTGTTTGATAAATTCTCCTTAAAAGCCTCTGTGCATGGGTCCAGGGTTGCTCTGGTGGCTCACTGGTAAAGAATCTGCTTGCAATGCAGAGACGCGGAATCAATCCTTAGGTCAGGAAGGTTCCCCGGAGAAGGAAATGACAACCCATTCCAGTGTTCTTGCCTGGGAAATCCTGTGGACAGAGGAACCTGGCGGGCTACAGTCCATGGGGTCTCAAAAGAGTCGGACACAACTTAGTGACTAAACAACAGCAGATGTATGGGTCCAGCCCTCTGCTAGGTACTGGGGATTTGTCTGTGAACAATACCAGTGTGATCATGAAGCTTATGGTCTAATGGGGAAGCCAGAAAACAAATAATCATTGCAGCAAGCCTATAATTCTGATTTGGGGGGCTATGAAGGATTCTTTGAGTGAGACCCAGAGAGGAGCTGCATGAGTGGCTTGCAGGAGGTTCCAGAGTGGTAGGAAGACCTCAGTGGGTGAGATGCGTGATCCTGTGGATTAGGAGGAAAGAAGGGGCTATAATTATTGCGGACACTGCCTCGGAAATGCACACTGTTCATTGACTTTGACACTTGCAGTGTAATTATATTAGTAAATGTGCTGTACTCTACTCGGGAAAGGTAATGAAATTTTAATTGCATGTGACTTCTCCCACCCTGCCCAGGGTCCAGGCTCTGCTGGGATGTGTGCGCAGTCAGTGGCATTTCTGCAGAGAAGGACCAGGAAACCTTGGAAATGAGTTGTGAAGAGTTTCAACCACACTGGGGTTCATGTTGTATTGTCATCATGACAGTCCAGGGAGGCAGCGCCATTTGGTAGATGGGGACCCATGACACCAGAAAGGAAAATGTCTCATCCGTGTTCTCAAAAATGAAATTAAAGCAAGTTGGTAGCCTCTGGGTTAAGAATTCTTTCTTTCATATTATGAAGCCAGGGAATGAAGAAGTTGGATCCAGTTTCCATCACAGTTACACAAAGGAAAAGGAGATGGAGCCTGGGGGTATTACCAACTGGAGATCAGGAGAGATAGATACATAGAAAGGTGAGAAATAGTCATTTCTTCTCATTGAGGAGGTGTTAGTCATATGACATTAGAGACTTCAGAGGAGAGAATTCAAGATGCTGAGGGGTAATCCCGGCAGGCTTCCTGAAGGAGGTGATGTTGGAAGCTGATACCATCATGAAGGATGAGTAGCTCTCCTACCAGAATCTGCCACTCTGAGTTGAGTCCTTGTCTGTTTTATGGTAGACTATGGGCAGGGGCTGCCTTATGTATCTTGGTAGGTGCCTGTCACAGAGCCTGGCACACAGCACACGTTTAATAACCTCAGGTGAGCTCTAGTAAAAGAGCCATTTCTGTGAGAGCCTGGGCAGCTGAGCATTATATTGAAAGAACACCCAGACTTTGGTGGGAATTTCTGGTGGCAGCACTCTTTTTGATAGGAGCTAGATGCACACTGAATGAATAATTACTTCCATGCACAAAGTAGATAGCTAGTGGGAACCTGCTGTATAGCATGGGGAACGCAAACCTCTGCTCTGTGGTTACCTAGATGAGTGGGATGGGTGATGGGAGGGAGGTCCGTAGTTAGGGATAGGGCCTCCCTGGTGGCTCAAACAGTGAAGAATCCGCCTGCACTGTGGGAGACCTGAGTTCGATCCTTGGGTTGGGAAGATCCCCTGGAGGAGGGCATGGCAACTCCAGTATTCTTGCCTGGAGAATCCCCAGGGACAGAGAAGTGTGGTGGGCTACAGTCCATGGGGTCGCAAAGAGCTGTACAACACTGAGTGAGTAAGCACAGCACAGCACATATGTACACGCAGAGCTGGTTCACTGAATTGTACAGCAGAAAATAACACAACATCGTAAAGCAATTATTCATCAGCTCCAAGATGGTGGAGGAGAACAACATGTGCCCATCTTCTCCTGCGAGAACTCCAAAATTACAACTTGCTGCTGAACAACCATCGTCAGGAGAATGTTGGATTCCACCAAAAAAAGATACCCCACATCCAAGGGAAAAGGGGAAGCCCCAAGTTCCCCTTCACCCTCCAAGGGGAGGATGCTAGGAGGGGCGAAATTGCATTTAGAATCAAACCCTATACCCACCAGAGATGCTCAGAGGGCTCAAACAAGCCTTGTGGGCACCGGGACCCAGAGACCCCACAGAGACTGAGACAGAACTGTGTTTGAGTGTCTCCTGTGGAGGTCCAGGTCAGCAGTGGACTCCCGCAGGGGTGGGGCTCTGGGTGCAGTAGACCTAGGTATGGCTCTGTGGTGGGTTAATGGCAACTTCCTTCAAGAGGGCTTCAGTTCAGTTCAGTTCAGTCGCTCAGTCATGTCCGACTATTTGCGACCCCATGAACTGCAGCACCCCACGCCTCCCTGTCCATCACCAACTCCCGGAGTTCACTCAGACTCATGTCCATCAAGTCAGTGATGCCATCCAGCCATCTCATCCTCTGTCGTCCCCTTCTCCTCCTGCCCCCAATCCCTCCCAGCATCAGAGTTTTCCAATGAGTCAACTCTTCGCATGAGGTGGACAAAGTATTGGAGTTTCAGCTTCAGCATCATTCCTTTCAAGGAACACCCAGGGCTGATCTCCTTTAGAACAGACTGGTTGGATCTCCTTGCAGTCCAAGGGACTCTCAAAAGTCTTCTCCAACACCACAGTTCAAAAGCATCAATTCTTTGGTGCTCAGCGTTCTTCACAGTCCAACTCTCACATCCATACATGACTACTGGAAAAACCATAGCCTTGACTAGACGGACCTTTGTTGGCAAAGTAATGTCTCTGCTTTTGAATGTGCTGTCTAGGTTGGTCATAACTTTCCTTCCAAGGAGGAAGCATCTATTAATTTCATGGCTGCAATAACCATCTGCAGTGATTTTGGAGCCCAGAAAAATAAAGTCTGACACTGTTTCCACTGTTTGCCCATCTATTTCCCATGAAGTGATAGGACCAGATGCCATGATCTTAGCTTTCTGAATGTTGAGCTTTAAGCCAACTTTTGCACTCTCCTCTTTCACTTTCATCAAGAGGCTTTTTAGTTCCTCTTCACTTTCTGCCATAAGGGGGGTGTCATCTGCATATTTGAGGTTATTGGTATTTCTCCCAGCAATCTTGACTCCAGCTTCTGCTTCTTCCAGCCCAGTGTTTCTCATGATGTACTCTGCATAGAAGTTAAATGAGCAGGGTGACAATATACAGCCTTGACGTACTCCTTTTCCTATTTGGAATTAGTCTCTTGTTCCATGTCCAGTTCTAACTGTTACCTCCTGACCTGCATATAGGTTTCCCAAGAGGGAGGTCAAGTGGTCTGGTATTCCCGTCTCTTTCAGAATTTTCCACAGTTTATTGTGATCCACACAGTCAAAGGCTTTGGCATAGTCAATAAAGCAGAAATAGATGTTTTTCTGGAACTCTCTTGCTTTATTGATGATCCATCGGATGTTGGCAATTTGATCTCTGGTTCCTCTGCCTTTTCTAGAACCAGCTTGTACATCTGGAAGTTTACGGTTCATGTATGCTGAAGCCTGGCTTGGAGAATTTTGAGCATTACTTTACTAGCGTGTGAGATGAGTGCAATTGTGTGGTAGTTTGAGCATTCTTTGGCATTGCCTTTCTTTGGGATTGGAATGAAAACTGACCTTTTCCAGTCCTGTGGCCACTGCTGAGTTTTCCAAATTTGCTGGCATATTGAGTGCAGCACTTTCACAGCATCATCTTTCAGGATTTGAAATAGCTCCACTGGAATTCCATCACCTCCACCAGCTTTGTTCGTAGTGATGCCTTCTAAGGCCCACTTGACTTCACATTCCAGGATGTCTGGCTCTAGGTGAGTGATCACACCATCGTGATTATCTGGGTCGTGAAGATCTTTTTTGTACAGTTCTTCTGTGTATTCTTGCCATCTCTTCTTAATATCTTCTGCTTCTGTTAGGTCCATACCATTTCTGTCCTTTATAAAGCCCATCTTTGCATGAAATGTTCCTTTGGTATCTCTGATTTTCTCGAAGAGATCTCTAGTCTTTCCCATTCTGTTGTTTTCCTCTATTTCTTTACATTGATCGCTGAAGAAGGCTTTCTTATCTCTTCTTGCTATTCTTTGGAACTCTGCATTCAGATATTTATATCTTTCCTTTCTCCTTTGCTTTTCGCTTCTCTTCTTTTCACAGCTATTTGTAAGGCCTCCCCAGACAGCCATTTTGCTTTTTTGCTTTTGTTTTCCATGGGGATGGTCTTGATCCCTGTCTCCTGTACGGTGTCACGAACCTCATTCCATAGTTCATCAGGTACTCTATCTATTAGCTCTAGGCCCCTAAATCTATTTCTCACTCCCACTGTATAATCATAAGGGATTTGATTTAGGTCATACCTGAATGGTCTAGTGGCTTTTCCCACTTTCTTCAATTTAAGTCTGAATATCTCAAAAATGACAGAATGATCTCTGTTTGTTTCCAAGGCAAACCATTCAATATCACAGTAATCCAAGTCTATGCCCCAACCAGTAACACTGAAGAGGCTGAAGTTGAACGGTTCTATGAAGACCTATAAGACCTTTTAGAACTAACACCCCAAAAAGATGTCCTTTTCATTATAGGGGACTGGAATGCAAACGTAGGAAGTCAAGAAACACCTGGAGTAACAGGCAAATTTGGCCTTGGAATACAGAATGAAGCAGGGCAAAAACTAATAGAGTTTTGCCAAGAAAATGCACTGGTCATAACAAACACCCTCTTCCAACAACACAAGAGAAGACTCTATACATGGACATCACCAGATGGTCAACACCGAAATCAGACTGATTATATTCTTTGCAGCCAAAGATGGAGAAGCTCTATACAGTCAGCAAAAACAAGACCAGGAGCTGACTGTGGCTCAGACCATGAACTCCTTATTACCAAATTCAGACTTAAGTGGGCCTTAGGAAGCATTATTATGAACAAAGCTAGTGGAGATGATGGAATTCCTTTCAAATCCAGAAAGATGATGCTGTGAAAGTGATGCACTCAATATGCCAGCAAATTTGGAAAACTCAGCAGTGGCCACAGGACTGGAAAAGGTCAGTTTTCATTCCAATCCCAAAGAAAGGCAATGCCAAAGAATGCTCAAACTACTGCACAATTGCACTCATCTCACACGCTAGTAAAGTAATGCTCAAAATTCTCCAAGCCAGGCTTCAACAGTATGTGATCTGAGAACTTCCAGATGTTCAAGCTGGATTTAGAAAAGGCAGAGGAACCAGAGATCAAATTGCCAACATCCACTGGATCATCAAAAAAGCAAGAGAGTTCCAAAAAAACATCTATTTCTGCTTTATTGACTATGCCAAAGCCTTTGAATGTGTGGATCACCACAAACTGTGGAAAATTCTGAAAGAGATGGGAATACCACACCACCTGACCTGTCTCTTGAGAAACGTATATGCAGGTCAGGAAGCAACATTTAGAACTGGACATGGAACAACACACTGGTTCCAAATAGGGAAAGGAGTGTGTCAAGGCTGTATATTGTCACCCTGCTTATTTAACTTCTATGCAGAGTACATCATGAGAAACGCTGGGCTGGAAGAAGCAGAAGCTGGAGTCAAGATTGCTGGGAGAAATATCAATAATCTCAGATATGCAGATGACACCCCCCTTATGGCAGAAAGTGAAGAAGAACTAAAGAGCCTCTTGATGAAAGTGAAAGAGGAGAATGAAAAAGCTAGCTTGGAACTCAACATTCAGAAAACTAAGATCATGGCATCTGGTCCTATCACTTCATGGCAAATAGATGGGGAAACAGTGAAAACAGTGACAGACTTTATTTTGGGGGGCTCCAAAATCACTGCAGAGGGTGAGTGCAGCCATGAAATGAAAAGATGCTTATTCCTTGGAAGAAAAGTTATGACCAACTTATTGACAGCATATTGAAAAGCAGAGACATTACTTTGCTGACAAAGGTTCTTCTAGTGAAAGCTATGGCTTTTCCAGCGGTCATGTGTGGATGTGAGAGTTGGACTATAAAGAAAGCTGAATGCCAAAGAATTGATGCTTTTGAACTGTGGTGTTATAGAAGATTCTTGAGAGTCCCTTGGACTGCAAGGACATCCAACCAGTCCATCCTAAAGGAAATCAGTCCCGAGTATTCACTGGAAGGACTGATGCTAAATCTGAAACTCCAGTACTTTGGCCACCTGATGTGAAGAACTGACTCATTTGAAAAGGCCCTGATGCTGGGAAAGATTGAAGGCGGGAGGAGAAGGGCATAACAGAGGATGAGATGATTGGATGGCATCACTGAGTCTATGGACATGAGTTTGAGTGAACTCTGGGAGTTGGTGGTGGACGGGGAGGCCTGGCGTGCTGCAGTCCATGGGTCACACAGAGTGGGACACAACTGAGCGACTGAACGAGACTGAGCTGAGAGCAATTAGACTCCAATTTAGAAATGAATTACTACTACTACTACTACTACTAATGATGAGGATGATACAGATAATAATGACAATATATCCAGTGATCATAGCTACTATTTATTGAGTACTTAGTATATACTGGACACCTTGCTAAGTATTTTACATAGATTTTTTTCATTTACTCTTCATGAAAGTTTATGAAGCAGGTACTATTATTATTTCCATTTTACAGATGAGGAAACTGAGGCCCAGATACATTATGATATTTGCCTTGAATCCCACGGTTAGGGAAGGGCAGAATAAGGGCTTGAATTTAGGCCTGTTGGATGCCAAACCTCACACTGTTTCACTGCTCTGTACTATCTCTGGAGTCACGAGGGCATAAGGAATGGTCAGACCGATTTATGTTGACCTTCAGTGTCATTGAGGGTAAAGGCAGGGTGTTCTCAGAGAGACACGAGTGGAGGTTATCACCAGAGGGCTTTGCTAAGTGGGTAGAAATGTGCTGGTGATGCCGTGCTGTGATTTTGCCTAATTTATTTATTTATTTTTATTTTTTTAATTTTATTTTATTTTTAAACTTTACATAATTGTATTAGTTTTGCCAAGTATCAAAATGAATCCGCCACAGGTATACATGTGTTCCCCATCCTGAACCCTCCTCCCTCCTCCCTCCCCATACCATCCCTCTGGGTTGTCCCAGTGCACTAGCCCCAAGCATCCAGTATCGTGCAAAGAGTTCTCAGTTAAGCAAAATGATTTGGTTCCAGAACCCCCGCTGCGTTAGGGTATATTCCCGAGTAGCTGTCTACGTTTATTTGAGGTTAAGATGTGAAACGAATCCTGCCTCCACACGGACCTTTGCTTAGTGCTCACAGGCAGGTTCTTAGCATGTCCTCCGAGAAACCACGAGAAGCTTGGAGGAGGCCCCTGGGAATGGTACTGGGCCTTGCTCCTCCAGTCTTGCCCAAGGTTCCCCCAACTTTGCCGTGGGATGCTGGTCACAGTGGTGATGGGAGGAGAAAAATGTCAGATCCGGGGAAGACTGAGTGAAGTTGAGCGAGGCTCAGGTGAGAAGTACCAAAATGAGACTCAGACCCAAGTTGACTACTCTTTCTTTTACAGCTTTACACGTTAGGGAACTAGTGAACAGAAGTGGAATCCCGTTTTAGCTCAGATTCTCTTTAATCACAAATGTGGAGGAACTTGACTCAGGGGGAGTCAATTCTCTTGGGACCAGCAGAGTTGGTGACCACAGAAATGATAGGATCTGTCAGCCTCTCCAAGAGTTGCTGAACTGCATGACAGACGTCACAGAGGGGAGCTCAGGATGGGCTGGACTCATTAGGAAGGCTTCCTGTAGGAGGTGGTATTTGCTAAGCAGGTTCCGCTGAAATAGGCCTGGGACGGCCACAGCCTGCTTCCATGGTCAGACTGGCCACTCGGATCTCTGGATCCTACTAGCCAGATCGACCCCTCTCTTCGTTACCCAGAACCCTGAAGAACGAGATAACCGGTGAGGGGCGGGGACACTTGGTACAAGGACAGAAGGCGCATGGCCTGGCAGTCGGGGTCTGGGGTCTAAGCCCGGCTGTGCCCCTCTCATGTGTCCTGTGGGCTTTTGGTCCTCCTCTGGGGTCCTTCAGCCTTGCGTGTGTGACATAAAGGCAGTGGACCAGATCATCTCTCCAGTCCCTTTTTGGTCCTGAAATTCCCTTATCATGATGTATCCATATAAAAATATATGTATCAAACCTGAACAGTGAGGTTTTTTTTATTATTTTTATATTAATTAATTTTTTAATTGAAGGATAATTGCTTTACAGAATGTTGTTGTTTCCTGCCAAATATCAACATGAATCCAAGTTTTTTTCCTTTTTTAGTTGGAGTATCATTGTTTTGCAGTGCTAGCTTCTGCTGTACAATGAAGTGAATCAGCTCGACGTGTTCACATAGGCGCCCCCTCTCACGCCTGCCTCCCACCGCGCCCCGCACCGCACCCTCTGGGCCATCGCAGAGCACCGGGTCACGCTGCCTGCTGAGCAGCAGCTCCCACTAGCTACCGACGTTACACGCGGTGGTGCGCGCGCGTCAGTGCCGCGCTCGCAGCCCGTCCCCCGCCCCTCCCCTCCTGCTCTGTGTCACAGGCCCGTTCTCCACGTCCGCTTCTCTATTCCGAGCAGCAAGTATGGTGTCCGGGAAATGGTGCGGTCTGTTGAAAGGGAAGAAGCTTGGCTGAGGGCACCGTTGGCTTGGGAGCTGGCCGAGGCAGACTCAAGACCTTCCCAGGACAGGTGGTGTTGAGGGGCAGGGGCTCTGGACCGTGAGGAGGCTTTCTGTAGACAAAAGATGAGGATGCAGAGGAAATAATCCAAGCAGAGAATCAAGGAAAGCGGGTCCAACAGGCTTTCTATAAACAGTGAAGGGCCAGCTAGTTGGAGCGAGGCTGCTGGGCATCCTCGGCCTCTGCTTCTCAGTGGCATCAGTCTGCCTGACCTCTGGACTCCTAACTTCCTCGGGCATGGAGCCGCCTGTCACCCCTGCATCCCACAGCCTGGCACGGGGGCTGACATGGAGTGGCCTGTAAAAAATCCTTGTCTGGTGTAAGAAGGAATCTCTCTGCATCTCAGCGCCCAGCTGCATCTAACCAGATGCCTTTGGTTGAAAGAGGACGTGAGCAGAAGCAGAATTCTGCTAATATTTTAAAATACTGACCATGAGAAACTCAAATAGCATACCGTTTGGAAGACCGTGGCCCCCTTGGATATCCTATAGATTTGGAAAAAAAGTCCCTGGTTGACAGCCTTCAAGCCATTCTTAGATCCTGAGGGCTTTGAGAGTAAGGCTGCGGTGTTTTTTAAATATATATGTGTGTGTATGAATTATTTTATATATACTTCTTCTTCCACTTTAATTGTTGCTGAGCTCATGTTTTATTTTAATTAATGTTTTAATTTAGTACACGCACCATGAGGCACTTTCTCTGCGGGTATAATTAAGTTGGAAAAAACTGGCTACTCCAGCATTTGAGGCTGGGAAACCAAGGCTCAGAAAGGTTGGTGGCCCCAAAGTAGGGATGAGTTCAGGAGGTGAAAGGTCTTTAGGGAGCCCTGTAGGAGGTCCCCAGCACCTCCCCTTTGGAGCAAGAGTCAGAGCGAAAGTGAGCGATATTTATGGGCCACCGCTACGTGACACGCTCCATACTGTGTGTTACACACAATTTTATAGAGTGTCGTTTTATCCTCTCGACAACCCGCAAAGCAGTTTTTCTTGTTCTCATCTCTCAGATGAAGAAAGGAAGCCTCAGCGATTCAATTCCTTCTTTAGACTCTAGCAGACAGTAAAAGATGGAGTCAGAATTTGAATCCCTGTCACCCTGCTCTCTAACTCTGGGTTCATTTTACCAAACCACACTTTTTCATTTGGGGCACACGGGGAATCCTGCATGACCACCCTGGAGCCAGGCACAGGAACCTCTCACTAATCTAAGGAGGAGGAGGCTGTCTGAAGTCTTCATTAGAATTAAAGTTCACTGGTAATGTTCAAAGTCAACTTCAGTCCCACGGATTTTTGAGAGTAGCTGTAAACTCTCACAATATTTGGACCTAGAGATTATCCTACTAAGTGAAGTAAGCCAGACAGGGAAAGATGCTATATGATATCACTTATATTTGTGAAATCTAAAAAAAAAAATTGATACAAATGAATTTATTTACAAAGCAGAAATAGACTCGCAGACATAGCAAACAAATTGATGGTTACCAAAGGGGAAAGGAGGGAGAGAGAAGTTAGGAGTTGGGGAGTAACAGATATAACACTGCCGCCCGTGAAACAGATAACCAACGAGGTCCTACTGTACAGCACAGGGAACTATATTCTATAATTTGTAATAACCTATGGTGTAAAAAAGATCTGAAAAAGAATGTATACAAAGAACTGAATCACTTTGCTGTGCACCTAAAACGAATACAAGATTGTAAATCAACTATAATTCAATAATACAAAAAAAATCCCCGAACTCTCACAATTCTGCTACCCACACCTCCAGCACCACCTCAGTCACTACTAACAGCTTTTCCTGAGCTGTTCGAAGCACAGTCTATAACAACTCTGGAGGCAGCTCTACTATAATCCCTGTGAGAGTCATGGCAGCTCATGTTTGCAGAGGTCACACCTCTCTCAAAGCTAGCCCCTTCTCAGATCATGGGGTCTGAGCACATCCTTGTCTGGAAAACTCTGGGTTCAGATCCAGTTGAAAACTCAGCGCCGCCCCCCCACCCCACCAATCTTCCTGGCCATGTGTCCTTCCCGGATACATTCCATGTTCACTGGCTCCTATCATGGCTGTTCCCCAGGCTGGGAACACTGGGACAACCCCAGCTCATATACAGCTTACCTTCCAACAGGCAGACACAGGCAATGAACTAACAAATATATATATTTACACACACATATCAGACAATGTTGAGTGCTTTGAGGAAAATAAACGGTGGTGCTACAGAGCACCTCAAAGGATGCTTAGGGAAGGCTGTTCTAAGGAAATGATGCCACGTTGAGGTCTAGGATACAAGGTGGACCCAGCCCCGTCCAGAGCTGTGGAAAGCATCCCAGAAGGGGAAACAGTGCTTAGGAACATCCATTCACTCGTCCATTCATTTGTTGACTGAACGAAGAACCAAGGGTGTGAAGTCTTCCCACTGCCGTTGCCTTCCATTTCCGGCCTCTTCCTGCATTTCTCTTCCAGGACACACTTACCACGCAGGTGATCACACGTTCACTGTGGGACTATCTCATCAGTACCCACCTCTCCACTGACCGTGAGCTAGAGGGGGCAGGGGCCAGGTTTGCCACGTTCACCATTGTAACCGCAGGGTATAAATAGGGCAGCTGGCTTGTAAATATTTGCCGAATAAGGGAATGAATGAATCCTCATAGGTGCTATTCCCAACCCCTGTTCACTTCTGCAGACTAAGCACGATCAACTGAGAGTTGACAAACGAGGCGGCTGAAAGCTCCAGAGCCCAGTACTCGCCTCCGTCTTGTGGAGCTTTTCACTTGACCACGAGCTTCCACTGCGTTCATTCACTCAAGACATGCGCTGAGTGTCTACTGTGTACCCGACCTTTCGCATTTGAATCTTGTGAGGCACAGGATACGGTGCGTGTGCCCATTTCTCAGACGGGGAAAATGCCCCAGGTATTGTACAGCCAAGGTCATTGATGCGCTAATGCTGCATTCATGCATTTTTCGGTTTCATCCCCTCATCTGTTCTGTCTGGGAAAGCACTTCCTAGAACTAACTCATAGACCTGACGTTTGCCTGGGGGATGGGGCAGGGCAGAGGTGCTTTAGGGGAGGGGGAGCAGAGATGTGAAGGTGTTTTTTTTTTTTTCCCCTGCAGCCCTTCTAGAACTTTCTTGGTGTCTGTGATATGGCATATGATTGATAAATACACTTCTGCTCAACCCTCTCCTGGGTCCCAGTCACCCCCATCCACTCAGGATAATGCCCACATGTCTGCAAGCCCTTTGCCCTCCGGGTGTGCCCAGTGCCCCTCACCGGGCTCTCCTGTGAGGAAAGCAGCAAGGCCAGCAGCAGCATCGCCTCCTTGCTTTTCTCTGCTCCCAAGAGACCAGATCCCTACTGCAGGGCCATCACTCTCACCCTGGTGTTTTCAGTGCTCACACAGGGCTTGGCACATAGTAGGTCCTCCATAAATGCCTGTCAGAGGGATGACTGAAGTCAGCACAGCCACCCAGGGAGGCTGGAGGGCTGGGAAGGTGCTCCTTGCTCATTCGCCTCACTGGACGTTGGACTCTTCCCGTGGGGGCTACTGGTCTTGACCGCCCCTTCCGAAGTGCGTGGTGTCCTGGGTCTGCAGCTGCGTGTCTGGCGTGAGCTTGCATCCACCGCTGCAATTTGCAAGGCTGAAGTCATTTAATTAAAAGGGACAGAATTGAATCTGTGAGGCTGTGATCACGGATATTGTTTTCTGTGCACGGCCTGGCAGCCAGGGAATCCACGGGAGGCCTGGGAGTGAGCTCTCCAGTCATGCTGGGCCTGCGCGCCCAGATGGTGCTGGGAGGCAGCTGAGACTCTGAGTCCAGATCTGAAGTCAGGGGTTCAAAGCCCCTCCACGTGTGCTTCCCCCGTGGTGGATCGGAGCCACCGACAGGCGTGTGGCTCTCCACAGGAGGCCGCCCGAGCTAATGTGCAGAAGGGAACCTTGCCAAGCCTGAGCCAGCTCTCATTTGCCTGAGTTTGCATCAATAATGAAGCCAACCTGGTTTTACACAATACTCCACATAAAGTTATTAGCTCTGAGAGCTTGTCTTCATCTCCCCCCAGAAGAGGCCTATTTGGAGCCTAAGAATTGATGATCCATGAGAGATCAGTGATCTTGGGTTCCAAAATCACTGCAGACAGTGACGGCAGCCATGAAATTAAAAGACGCTTGCTCCTTGGAAGAACAGCTATGACCAACCTAGATAGCATATTAAAAAGTAGAGACATTACTTTGCCAACAAAGGTCCTTCTAGTCAGAGCTATAGTTTTTCCAGTAGTCATGTATGGATGTAAGAGTTTGACCATAAAGAAAGCTGAGCACCAAATAATTGATGCTTTTTAACTGTGTTCTGGTGTTGGAGAAGACTCTTGACAGTCCCTTGGATTGCAAGGAGATTGAACCAGTCCATCCTAAAGGAAATCAGTCCAGAATATTCACTGGAAGGACTGATACTGAAGCTGAAGCTCCAATACTCTGGCCACCTGATGTGAAGAACTGCCTCATTGGAAAAGACTCTGATGCTGGGGAAGATTGAAGGTGGGAGGAGAAGGGGATGACAGAGGATGGGATGGTTGGATGGCATTACTGACTGGATGGACATGAGTTTGAACAAGCTCAGGGAGTTGGTGATGGACAGGGAAGCCTGGCGTGCTGCAGTCCATGAGGTCTCAAAGAGTCGGACATGACTGAGTGACTGAACTGAACTGAATTGAACTGAACTGCGAGATCAGATGGGCAGCTTGGAAAGTCATTTTCTCCTTCCTCAGTTCAGGCTCCCTCTGGGGCTCCAGCAGGGTCTTGGCCATTGTCAGCCATGACTTTCAGAAGTCCACGTCCTTCAGTAACTTTCCACCATGCTCCTAATTCAGCGTTGATTCACATTGGCATTTCCAGCGTCCTCTGCTTTCTCTCTCACAGTTCCCCTCTATTACTTCTAAAATGCCATTTCTGTGGGTTGAACTCCTTCCTCCTTCAAGGCTGAAATCCAGTGATATCTCCTCCAGGAAGCCTTTTCTGATTTCTCCAGGGATTATCTTCTTCTTCCTGCCTTCTAGTCACCTCTGTTTTGAAAGGTACCCCAATCTGTTCTGTTTTACATCATCTAGTTACATGTTTTCATCCCCAAGGGAGAGTCTATGCTTCCAGAGGGAAGCTAATGAAAATTAATAGTGGAATCCCTGTTCAGTGTCAGCGGCTGTAACCATGGAAGGAGGCAGAGGTGTGCTTGTTGTTCCCCCTGAACTGGCTTCTGATCTTACTTCCACGTTTGGCCAACAGCATCCGTAGCTTCTCAGTTACATGCACTTAAACCTTGTCCTTTTGACCATTTGCCTTTTTCTTCTTTCTCCAGCCAAACGGTCAGTAAGTCTTATCATTTGTCCTCACAAACATCTCTCAAATCTGGCTTGCTTTCCAGTTCCTCTGAATCTCTTCCCAAGCGAGGAAACAACATCTGACCTGCAGGCCTCACCTGGGGTCCCCACCACCCGGGTCCTTTTCCCATCTCCCCACCAGAGCCCTGTTCTGTTCACAAGCACCCAGCCCTGCCCACCCCCCCTCCCCCACCCCTACTGCCTAAGGTCAAAGCTCTGCCTGCCAAACCAGGTTCTCCTAGACCCATTCCTCGCTACTGACCAACCTACACCAAACCCCACAGAACCTCCATCGCTGCTCAAACATCTCTGCGTTTCAAAGTCTCTCTACAATTTCTTCTGTCTAGAAGAATCTTCGAGGCTCCTCACTCACCTCCCAACTCTCCACCCATCTGCCAAGGCCCATCTCAGAAGTCACCTGCCTTGTGACGCACTTCTCCCTTTGCAGAGTTGAGGAACATTTTCTGGGCTCCAACAGCACATTGCTCCCCCGATGATATCCGTGTTTGTGGTGTAAGTCTCCATGCCTGCGACCTCTGCACTGCATCTTAGCACCCTGATCCCTTTGAGGCAGGGCAGTGGCCACATCTTGGTTTTTATATCTCCTTCCCTAAAAGTCTAGTCTGATATTTGACCCACAGCAGGTGTTTGGTCAACATTTGTTGAATTATTAAGTAACTGCTGGAGAAGTTGGAAATGAGAGAAGGTGGTCTTATGATCTATGGGGCAAGAAGGTATCCACTACTGTTATTGTCTTTGGTTTGGTTCTGTTATTTCTGAGTCATCAAGAAACATGTACACTTGTTCATTTGTCCTAGGTGTTCAGACAAATTTCTGTTTTAAATATTTCATGATTGGGTGGTCCAGTGGTTAAGTGGTGGTCCAGTGGTTAAGAATCCACCTTGCAATGCAGAGGAAGCAATTTCAATCCCTGGTTGGGGAACTAAGAGCCCACATACCTCGGAGCACCTAAGTTCCTGCACTCCAGCTAGAGAGGCTGAGCACCGCAGTGAAAGATCCCACAGGCCACAACCAGGACCAAGGCAGCCAAATAAGTCAATCAGTGCTCAAAAGTCTTTCATGGTTTCTCAAAGGACTTAAAGTAGAAATACCATATGACGCAGCAATTCTACTCCTGGGTATATATATCCAAATAAAACACAAAAACCCCCAAAACACTAATTCAGCATCCCAATGTTCATTACAGCATTACTGACAATTTCCAGGATGTGCATGCAACCTAAGAGTCAAGTAACAGATGAATGGATAAACATGATGTGGTGTGTACACACACACACACACACACACACAATATTACTCAGCCATAAAAAGAACAAAAAATTGATGGAGAGCATTATGCTAAGTAAAGTAAGTCAGATAAAGAAAGACCAATAATGTATAATATCACTTATATGTAGAATCTAAAACAGCAAAAAGCTAGTGAATATAACAAGAAAGAGACTCACAGACACAGAGAACAAGCTAGTGGCTGCCAGTGGCGATACAAGGATAGGGCTCAGAGAGTAGGAGGTGCACACTGGTGGGTATACACTGGGCCCAAGGATGCAGTGTACAAGTTGGGAATAGAGCCAATATTTTGTAATAACTGCAAGTGGCATGTAAGCTTTAAAAATTGTGTGAAGATTAAATAGATAATTATTCCATCTCCTTGTCCCCTTAAAGAACATTCAGATTGGACATCCCAATATTTTGTTTTGAAATAAAGTCCCTTCAGAAATATATTAAATGCTATATTCTTGGTCCTGGATTCGGCGCTGGGAGAGGTACCCAAAACAGAACGGCCCCTGCATGCGGAGAAGGACGCCCTGTGCTTTTGGGACAGAGCGTGTCTGGTAATGATGCTTCTGATCATAAAGTCAGGCACCGAAAGGCAGCCTCCGTGGAAATTGAGCTGTAACTGTACTCTCGCTTTCATCAGCCGGCAGCAGTGAGAAGCCTTTCAAATGGAGAGTGAAATCACCGCATTTTGAAAGGCATCTTGGAGGTGCAGTTTGTTGAACAAGATGGATCGAAAGTGTCTCTATTTTCTTTGCCGGTTGGGCAGCACACTTTCTCCCACAACCGTCTTCTTTTCTCCCCCTTCCACTCCTCATTCAATCCCAACCGCCTTCTCTTTTCTTTCCAATACATCTCCCTTTGTTTCTCTTGAGATTCTCCTGCCAGCCTGTCAAGAACTCTGCACAAATAGTGTATTTCTGTCAGGAGTTCCGCGTGAAGTGCTAACTGCCTCTTGAACACAGGCAGCAAGCTCGGCAGTGTGTGGGGACAGTCCGGATGCCTGCTGACTGCCTTTCTGGTAAGCTCTGAGCCGACTCGAGCCTGCTGATTCAACACGGAGCCCACGGTCCTGCTCAGCTTCCAGATGCTCTCGCAGGAAGACCCATGGTGAGGAGACGGGGTCTGAGGGCTCCCCTGTTGCGGTCCCCGGAAACAATATTCCCGTTTCAGCAGCGGACAGCACGGCACAAGCAGGCCCAGGTGTCTCTGGACGGAGTCCTGCCCGTCTCCAGTTTCCCCACCCGCACGACAGTGGGAGTAGATAACCCCCAGGGTGCCTGCCTGGTCTGTCAGTGAATCGTTCCACGAAGCTACAGCAGCTACCACTTGTTGAAAATGTAATTCTCTCTCGGGAATCCAAAGTCAATAGAAAAAGAAATGGTCTAAGTAATTCAAAGACCCAGGAGGGACATTTCTTTTAGGGAAGTAAGATAATAATAAAATCTAAGATCACAGTGCTTTTCCATCTCTTATCTGATTCTCCCGGCAGTCCTGTGGGAAGAAAGCCAGCTACATGGGACTTTTCCCTGGACCATCAGAGCCACGCTGAGCAGATTTTCCGGTTGGGCACTGCACAAGGGCAGCGTGTCTGAGGAAATGCCGTTTGTACTGGAAATACAGACGAACTTCTCGAAGAGGGTGTGCGCTTGGTCACAAAGACTCCGGGCTTCCCAGCTGGCACACAGGATTGTAGACATGCCTGGGGAACCCCCCGCAATATACCCACCTGTGCATATACATGTGTAAAGCTGTTCCTGACCTGACCACACTCGGGGTTCCTGAGAGCATCCAACTAGCCTCTTGGAGGGAAAAAGGTGTTGGGGTCTCAGAAAGTGTGCTCTGCCAAACACGTGTACCTGTGCCAAATGAGGTGGGAATAAGACAGTGGGGTGTCTGTGGGTTTGTTCTCTGATGTCTGATCTCTGAGACCTCCCCTGGGGCAGAGCCAGGCCAAGCCCAGGGGACACACCCAGACAGCTGCTGCAGCACATGACTCGCAATGGGACGAGTCTGACACCCTGGCACCCATTGAAAAAAGAGCTGTAGAGATTTTCTGTGATGGAGAATTTTAGCTAATGGGGAAGATTAAAGACAGGTTGAGAACTTCCCCCACCCTGGCCTTGTCCCCTTGCTTCCTTCCTCCACCCTCCCTTTCCTTACCTGAGGGCCATGACGTACCTGGAGGGGCCATCTGCCTCCTTGTCTGCTGTGCCAAAGCCAGACTGCTCCTGGTTGCTTGGCTTAATATGCGTGCATGCATGCCAAGTCGCTTCAGCCGTGTCTGACTCTTTGCGACCCTGTGGACTGTAGCCCGCCAGGCTCCTCTGTCCATGGGATTCTCCAGACAAGAGTACTGGAGTGGGTTGCCATTTCTTATCCAGGTGATCTTCCCGACCCAGGGATTGAATCTGTGTCTCTCATGTCTCTTGCATTGGCAGGAGGGTCCTTTACCACGAGCACCCCCTGGGAAGTCAATTATATGCTGACTCTGAAAATTGTTGCTGAAGGTTGGATGTCTTTTTCTAATTTGCACAAAGACACCATTTGGGTCCTAGTGGGCAGGCAGGCTATGGTAGTATGCATGGGGATTTCCTCGGTCCAAGCTTTGTTGCAGATACCAAGGATGCCTTTCCAAGACACATAACTCTTCCTACCTCAAACACCTT
Organism: Bos indicus; assembly: GCF_029378745.1. Lineage (NCBI taxonomy): Eukaryota > Metazoa > Chordata > Mammalia > Artiodactyla > Bovidae > Bos > Bos indicus. Next base: position 109,404,129 of record NC_091767.1, on the reverse strand, counting down.
CTATGGCTCCCCATTACCAGTGAGAGGGTTTTGCAAGGGTGGAGGGAAAATGGCATATCCCAGAACTGCATGGCTCACATTATCAAAATACACATTTTCAGGGTCCCCTCAGATAGAAAATATTGGAGGTGATGGGGAGTGTGGAGAGAAGTTGAGAAGGGAGGGATGTGTATTATAAGAAGTTCTGTCCAGGGATCTGACACACTCCCTAAGAAACACCATTCTTCAGGATACAATTTAAACTCTGCCATGGCATTCAAGGTTTTCTAAGACTCAATTCAGTTCAGTTAAGTTGCTCAGTTGTGTCCAACTCTTTGCAACCCCGTGAATTGCAGTACGCCAGGCCTCCCTGTCCATCACCAACTCTCGGAGTTCACTCAGACTCATGTCCATCGAGTCAGTGATGCCATCCAGCCGTCTCATCCTCTATCGTCCCCTTCTCCTCCTGCCCGCAATCCCTCCTAGCATCAGAATCTTTTCCAATGAGTCAACTCTTCACATGAGGTGGCCAAAGTACTGGAGTTTCAGCTTCAGCATCAGTCCTTCCAAAGAAATCCCAGGGCTGATCTCCTTCAGAATGGACTGGTAGGATCTCCTTGCAGTCCAAGGGACTCTCAAGAGTCTTCTCCAACACCACAGTTCAAAAGCATCAATTCTTTGGCGCTCAGCTTTCTTCACAGTCCAACTCTCACATCCATACATGACCACTGGGAAAACCATAGCCTTGACTAGATGGACATTTGTTGGCAAAGTAATCTCTCTGCTTTTGAATATGCTATCTAGGTTGGTCATAACTTTCCTTCCAAGGAGTAAGCGTCTTTTAATTTCACGGCTGCCTAATGACCCAGCTCCTTCTCCTGCCACTCTCCTTCCCGCAACCCACACACCAGATGACTAAGACTCCCCCCACTAGCTAGACACCACTGTCTAGATGCCACCTCCTCTGCGAGGCCCTCCTTGATTTTCCAGTGCAAATGGCTTCCTTCTTCCTTTGTGACTCCACATTCCTACCGGTCAAGAGTTGAGACCTGGGGGCATCTGAGATATAAGTGATACTATTAATATTACTCCCCTGGATATCTCCATGGTTTCAACTTTTTGGAGAAGGAAGAGGAAAGAACAATGTGTATGTATATCTGTTTATGTGTTTGTGTGTGTGAGAGAGAGTGAGTTTGCAGGTGTCTGAGTAGGAGGGAAGAGCTAGAGAGAAAAAAATAGCATGAATCCAAGGCCTGCGTTCCCTGCTGTCGGCGGAGGAGACTGGTTTTGAGCGTTGGCGGAGGGAGACAGCTGGAGCTGGAGGTCCAGGCGCAGTGCCATTTGGATGGAGGTAAACGGTTTCTCCTGGCCCTGCCCAAGCAGGCCCAGACCCCGTTGTCCACACTGGGGGGCCCTTAGCAGATTCGAGCCTCACCGGCCGCTTGTGTGCATGGGGAAGTTGGTGATCTCCTGGTGTGAAGTTGGAGAACTGAGCGGAGATTTTCTGTGAACTGGTGTCTGGCTCCCAAGTGCGCTCTGTCTGTGATGGGTGCTTTCTGCCCTATGTGTCACACTGCCCGGGGCGACTGGGAAAGATGTTGTGAGGTAGCCTTTAATCTCACAAACAGTTCGAGATGCTTCTTGCTTCATTTTTCCCCCGGGCCACGCTGCACGGCTTTCGGGAGCTTAGTTCCCTGCTCAGGGATGGAACCCGGGCCCCGACAGTGAAAGACCCAAGTCCTAACCTTTGAACCGCCAGGGAATCCCCTTGAGAGGTGGCTTCTTTACGTTGAACGCCTGGCGGAAACCCGTCTATGCAGACATCATTCTCTCCTTACACGACTTGGATACTCCTGCTCATAAACATGGTGAGTACGACTAACATTTTTTAAACACCGGTGGTGTACCCATCCTTTATGCTGAGCATCTTATTTAATGCTTCTGATAATCCTGCCATATGGTTGTTATTCAGCCCATCTTACAGAGGGGGAAGAATATAGATCAGGAACTCAGTATCTCCTGTGTGGGGCTCACAGTTAGAAAGTGCAGGAATGGCTTAGAAACCCGTCTATTGGACTGAAGATCTGTTTCTTCCATGCTAAATAGGAGCTCGTTTTCCCTACCCCCAAGGTCATTTCTGAGTTTTTACCTGTTCCTACTTGACTCAAGGCAGAGTTCGGTCCAACCCCTTGCGTGTGTACCATGGTCCCAGCCGAGATGCGTCACATATTAGCAGCGTGACCTTGGACAAGTAACTCGACTTTTCTGAGCCTCTTTCTTCATAGAGCTATAATGGGGATTAAATAGGAAGGTAGACCTAAGAATTTAGCAGAGTGTCTGGCACATAGCAAGAGTTCAATCAATGGTGACTGTTACAACACACACACACGCACACACGCACACACACAAACACACACACATGTCTGTTGAATAGGCGTTAATGGAGGACAGACTCTGGGCAAGTGTAGCATCCACACCTCGGATGGACGCTGGGCCGTCTGCGTGTATCCTGGTCCATGACACTCCGCCCTCTCTCCCTTCCCTCCCAGTCTTTGCTGGAGCCTGCGTTGCATACAGAGTGGAGAACTTCCCTCCCCCGAAGTCGTGCGGGGAGCTGCCGCTCTTATTTATCATTTAGGAAGCATCTGCTCTTTGGTGAAATACCGCCATCATAAACAAACACAGTGCAGGCATTTGACCTTTCTCCGCCAGCGCCGGCTGCTTTGCTCACTGCTGGGAATGAAGCAGCTTTGAGGAAGAGACACGTGCCAGAGGACCTTTCAAAGGGGCCGCCAGATGGGTGCCTGGGTGATGACCCTGGGGCTGGGAGCAGCAGACGAGATGGATTGGGGGCTGCGAATGAATAAACCTGATCCCATTACTCCGATGGGCCAAGAAATCTCCCCGCACATCTGCAGGTGACGTCAGCCAGGAAGATGCCGAGAGTGCAGGGCGGGGCCTGGCTGCCGTGACCCTCAGCACCACGCGTTGGTGCCCCTCTTGCGTCCTGGGCGGCAGCACTTGGCACCTGTCAGGTGCGACCAGGAGGTACGGCTGCCCAGGCCCTCTCAGGGGAGTCTGCAGGGGCCTCGCTGAGTCCACTGGGGTTTGCCTGAGCATCTGAGAACCCTCCAGACCACACACCCTCCCAGGGTCTGTGACCAGTCCTCTGAGCTGGAGGCTGGGATCACCAGAAGAGGCAAAAGAAGCTCTAGACAATAAAACCCTCCGGACAGCACACCTGGACAAGTGTAGTCCTAACAGCTCCACCCAAGGGTCAGCTCTCCTCCTGAGGTCTTTAGAGGCTCTACTGAGAAATGACTCATCCATGATAATGGCTGTTCCAGTGTAAGGGGCTATTATTATCAATTGGCTTCCTTCATTCACAACCATTTGCTGAGACCTACTGTGTTCCGGGTTCTTTGCTAGGGACAGAGGGACGCAGAAACGAACTCATCAAAGTCATTGCCTTTGTGGATCTCCAAGCCTTTTGGGATCAGGGGCAGGGGCAGAGGTGGGCAGAGGTGGGCAGAGGTGGGCAGAGGAGGGGTGCAGAGTAGCTGAGACAAGGTTCAAGTTACCAGCACAAAAGAATCGACTCAAGAGTCTCAGCGCTCTGTCTGAGAGACTGTGCTTTGGCTGGCTCAGGACCTGCAGAGTACGCTGGTTTGGGACTTGAGAACAGAAAACAGGCAGGAGACAGGTGTGGAGTAGGAAAGCCCTGTACATTCGCAGCAGATAGAATTGGCCGCATTCCTGGGTCGCAGGGTCAATGAGGCGGCGGGGTCTGAGATTTGAAATGTAGGTTGGGGCTAGTGCACTGGGACGACCCAGAGGGATGGTATGGGGAGGGAGGAGGGAGGAGGGTTCAGGATGGGGAACACATGTATACCTGTGGTGGATTCATTTTGATATTTGGCAAAACTAATACAATTATGTAAAGTTTAAAAATTAAATCAAATTAAAAAAAAATGAAATGTAGGTTGTGGCAGAACCACAGATACCCTGGGGAATTTCTTCCCAAGGCCAAAAAAAAAAAAAAAAAAGGAGGTTACTGAAAATGTTCAGGTTGTGCTTGAGGGCATTGCAGGGTAGCATTTTATAGGCTGTGCTGGGGAGTGGGGTGCAAGACTAGAGGCAGGAAGGTGAGTGAAGCTGCTCTTGCCTTCAGACACAAAGGCTGGAAATGAATATCCCAGAATCTACCAATTTCTGTGGTCACCTTCCTGACCCATCCCCAGCCAGAGTCTGAACATGGATAAACCAGAACGTTACCAAGGAGGAAGTCAGGTGGCAACCTCCGGGAGAGTGGAGCCAACAGGAAATATTTTCAATACGAGGAACCACTGAAAGGAGCCTGCCTTCGGTCCCTCTGACCCCTCTTTTCATCTGCCTTATTTGCAGCCTGGATCTCGGATTCTGCAAATGCATTAAGAACAAACAAACACAGGAAAATCAATGCAAACTAGACAGGAGACCTTTCTAGGCTGGTGAGTGGAGATGGCAGGTGGTCTTCATTAATCCCCCTTTATCCAAAGGGTGGATGGGCTGGGCAGAAGGCAGGATCCAGGCAGATGGAATGGAACCCACTCAGGTCTCTGCCACTTGCTCATCGGGTGACCTTAACCAAGTCCCTTAGCACCCTGAGCCTTAGTTTCCTTCTCTGAAAATGCAGTGGTTGCCATCTTATAATGTGAGGGTTACGATGTCTTGAGGAAAGTATACATCAACTGCCCAGTAAATGCTAGCTTCTTTTCCCGTGTCACTTACAAGAGCCTGGTGATCAGTGCTTGTTGTAGCTAAAATACTGCCAGGAGAGTATCCTTTTCCTAGCTCAGCTTTAAGTCAAGATGTGGATCTTTGTTAGGTGATGGTTCTCATGACAGAAGTTGAGTTTTTCAACTGTTAGCAGTCATTTACACCATAGTATGAATAAATCTTAATTTCCAATATGTACCAGCTGGAGAGATCTTTACAGATGATGAAAGACAACACACTTGTTTTCGTATTGGGATTCCTGTAGTCTAGGGAAGAGAGAGAGAGAGGTTCCCAAGATTTTAGAGGGACGTAGATAAAGAACCAGGGTGGAATTCAGGTCTCCTGTGGCCTGATTGCTCCTCCTTCCATTATTCACGATGAACATGTATTTATTGTTTTGATAGCAGGTGGATCCTGGAGCCTGAGATAGAAGCAAGGAGATGTTCATCAGGGAACACTCTTGGGAGGGAAACAGGGGTGGGCAGAGGCAGAAGGTGAGCTGTTCTGCAGTCCTGAGGATAGCAGCCAGGCCACACAGCACGCTGGATCTGGAGGGCCCTTTAGAATTGTCCTGAGTGAGAGCCACCAGCTTCCTTCTCCAGCTCTGCACGGTCACTTGGTGCAGACTGCATGAAGGCAGCATGACCAAAGCCAAGGCCAGCCCCCCTCAGCAGAGGGCAATTTCCAGAAGCAGCAAGGTGAGTGAGGTGTTCCACCAACACTTTCAGAGGCTGAGCGAACTGACCTTCGCTCTTGAAAAAAAATTTTTTCAATCAAAGTATAGTTGATTTACAATGTTGTGTTAGTTTCAGATACACAACAAATGAACATGTGTGTGCATGTGTGTGTGTGCATGTGTGTGTGTGTGTGTGTGTGCGCTGTGTGCTGTGCTAAGTGGCTTCAGTCGTGTCTACCTTTTGCAACCTTATCAACTGTAGCCCACCAGGCTCCTCTGTCCATGGGATTCTCCAGGCAAGAAAACTGGAGTGGGTTGTCATACCCTTCTCCAGGGCATCTTCCCAACCCAGAGATGGACCCTGCATCTCTTACGTCTCCTGGATTGGCAGGAGGGTTTGTTAGTGTTACATATATATGCATGCGTGCATGCTAATTTGCTTCAGTCGTGTCCAGCTCTTTGTGACCCTATGGACCATAGCCTGCCAGGTTCCTCTGTCCATGGGGATTCTCCGGGCAAGAATACTGGAGTGGAAATAGTTCTCTGTGCTATACAAAAGGTCTTTGCTGCTTATCTATTTTATGTATGCTGCTGCTGCTGCTAAGTCGCTTCAGTCGTGTCCGACTCTGTGCGACCCCATAGACAGCAGCCCACCAGGCTGTTAATCCCAAACTCCTAATGTATCCCTCCTCCACTCCTCTTCTGGTAACCATAGGTTTGTTTTCTATGTCTGGAGTCTGTTTCTGTTTGTCAACAAGTCCTTCATTCTTGAGCAGGGGTAGGCTGTGTCAGCTTTGCCTCTATGGCAATCCAGGACAGGGTCGTTACAGAGGGTCATATTCAGGGGCCTCTCACTAACCATCCTTGCAGGCACCCGAGCAGACGAGACTCAAATTCCTCAGTAAGGCAACGCTTATCTCTACAGATTTGGCTTCAGTCTGTGCATATTCTGCCATCTCTCTTTTTCCTTCCCTGCTTCTTCACCCACAAAGAGCCTTCTGTGAGTCCTACCACATCCTTCCCTACCTCTGTGCCACTGTACACGCTGTTCCTTCTTCCTCCAATGCCCTTCCACCCCTTCTCCTCATGACTTGGGAAACTTATCCTCATTCCTCCAGACGCAGCTCAAATATCACCTCTTCTCATGTTCCATCACACTTTATACATACCCCGGACACTCGTTCATTCTGTCGTTCAGCAGATACTGGTCCCTGTGTCAAGACTGTGCCAGTCTACCACTTCCTGTGCCAGGACACCATCTGCACATGTATCAGCCTCCTTCTATTGAGGCGAGGAGTGTGCTGCATTCATCTGTAAGTTCTGAGCATTTCATCTAGCGCCTGACACAGAGCAGGTGCTGGGTAAAGGCTTGCCTGGTAAATGAATGGGATGCAGCGAATTGGGAGTCAGGGCAGATGCGTTCCCTTCCCGTCTCCTTCCAGCTGGAATGGCGTGTGTGTTTGCAATCTGCAGTCTGATGGGAGACACGGGGATTATGCTGCCTTTGGCTGACATCAGCAAGCCCCTACTAGATTCCAGGTGCCGTGGGAAGCCTGAGAGGCAATGTCCCTGCTCTCAGAGGGTTTCTTTCTGATGGGACAGACACATGCGTTCCCAGGGTGCCACCGATGGGGCACGCTCAGCGCCCAGAGACAGGGGCAGAGACAGTGCCTGTGGTTTGGGAGAAGGATGAGTGGCCTCAGGGCGGGCTCCATGGACAAGGGGCTGGTAAGCTGAGACGTGAAGCAGGGACAAGATATGGAGAAGGAGGCAGGCAGGCAGTCCCAGGATCAGTTGTGGAAAAAGTAAGTTTGCCACTTTGGAATGTGAAGTGAGGTGTTGGTCGCTCAGTCGTGTCTGACTCTTTGCAATCCCATGGACTGTAGCCCACTGGGCTCCTCTGTCCAAGGAGTTCTCCAAGCAAGAACACGGGAGTGGGTTGCCATTCCCTTTTCCGGGGGAGGGGGATGCTTTGGAATGTATTTATAGTAATTAGATACATTTTTCCCCTCCCCGTAAAACTGAATTTTGCCTTTAATATCATCTGGCCCCATTACCTAAAATATGTTTCCATGGAAAATGGGTTTGGCGAAGTGTTTTTATTTATCTATTGATTTTTATTTGGCCCTTCACAACTTCTCTAGTTGTGGCATTCAGGCTCAGCTGCCCCAAGGCATGGGGGATCTTAGTTCCCCGACAAGGAATCAAGCCCCCATCCCCTGCATTTGAAGGTGGATTCCCAGCCACTGGATCACCAAGAAGTCCCTGGAGACTGTGCTGACAGGTGTTCTTCAAAGAGTAAAAACTTCCAGGGCAAAGAGAGATCCAGCTGAACAGGGCTTTCCTCTGCGAGCCTTACCGGAGCCTTTACTGTGCTGACTGGGAGACAGAGCGAGGAACGTTCCACAGGCTGATGGGACCTCAGAATCCTTTGTTTCGAGCCACGCATTTCTGCAAATGTGTTCTGGGGAGGGATCTGGCTTCTGTCTCTCTCCCTGTCAGTCAGGGCGTGTGTGTCGGGGCAGATGGAAGTCATTTGCTGGGGACAAAGGAGCCAGCTCCAGGTCTTAGCCTCTCAGGCTGATACTGTAAGGAGGGGAAGGGACCCAGCACTGGCTGAGGTCCTCCTTCGTGCTGTGTCTCTGGTTGATCGTGTGGCAGTTTTCTCCCCATCATCCCACAAGGCAGATATTCTTATCACTGCCCCACAGAAGAATGGGATTCAGAGAGGCCAGAGGATTTGCCCAAGGTCACATAGGCAGGAAGCCACAGTCTGGGGCTTGGACATATACCCCTCTGAGTCCAGCATCCACGTTTTCCCTGCAGTCTGCTCCCACACTGTAACTCCAGATTTCTTCCTATGAAAGCTCCCTACATCTAAGAATCAACCCCCCACTGCGCTCTCTGTGTGGTCCCAGACTCCCAAGGACTTCCTTTCCCCACTGGTGGGAGCCCAGCTTCTCAGGGTCTCCATTAGCTTTTGGAGGAAGATCCCTGCCCCCCTCCCCCTTCTCCTGCCAATGGGCTAAGAATGACTCTGCAGGACCAGGGGCTTTGTACCCAGACACCCCCATACTGCCCTTGGCTTCCTCTGTCTCTCCTGACCCCTCACCCCACACTCCAGGGAAGAAGTGTGCCTTCTTCATGGGGGGCCTGGTGCCAGCCTCCCGGCAGGAGGCAGGACACACCCAGGAGGGAGCCCTCTAATTTCAGAGGAAGGAGAGCAGACGCACTAAATTACCAGGCGGATTAAAACTCCGTTTGCTCGGAAACCGAGTTGTTTTAGCAAAAGTCCGTCCTTGATTTCTGCATCGTCAGAGGCTGGTTTTAAATTTTATGTTTTCCGGTCTTTTAGCATTCTGCCTGGTTTGCTCTCGCACTTTACTGGGCAATTTTCAGACATTACACCTCAGTCCTGGCAGCCTTTGAAGGTGGGGGAGGGCAAAGCTTCCAGGCTCCAGTGGATGTGGAGGAGAGGGAAGGGGTTGGAGCTTAGGGGGACTGGGGAGCTGCACACCCCATCACCGTGAGAAACCTGACTGCCCTCCGCAGGGGAGGTCAGCTCTCTGTGCTCCGTGCCCCACCTTCATGGCAGTCAATAGGAGAGGCGGTCTAGCCCAGTGGTTAGGGCCATGGCTTTGCATCCCTGTGGGCCACCCTCTTGCAGTGAGGCCCTGGGGGAGGCATTTAGCCTCTCTGCGTCCTCTAATGAGGGGCAACAAGTGTACTTGCTTCACAGGGTGATTATGAGGCCGCAGTTATTACATGCAAAGCGCCTGGAACGCAGCTGGCACATAGCAAGGCCTCAGTAAGTGTCAGCTCTCGTTTACGGAGCCTGCACTGTGTAGCTGACACATAGTCAGTGTCAGTCCTGTAAACAACGCTGAGTCTGATGTGGACTCCATTTGACAGATGAAGAAAATGTGCCTCAGAGAGACTGAGTATCTTTCTCCACATCACACAGCTGGTTAGGGGGACCTGAGAATGGAACCCAGGTCTCCTGGATTCCCATATCCAAGCACCTTGCCTTTCTTACCTGTGTGAAAATATTTGAGTAGGTGCTTTCTGATTCCTATGAGAATCATGGTTTCCAGGGAACAGAACCCTCTTCCAGCTTACCTTTTTAACCCCATGGCACCTTGCACGGAACCATTGCTCTGTAGGGCTAAGTGAATGGTCTCTGGGAGAAAGGAAACTCACATGCCCTGAGTCCCTACTGTGTGCAGACACTTTATCAGGCATCTCTTTAAAGTCTCACTGGTCAGGTGTTATCTTTGTTTTACAGCCGAGAAAGCGCCAGAGGACTCTCTTAGCTCCAAAGTTAAGAAAGGAGATTAGATGCTCGATGACCTTTTAATGGCCTTTGCAAAGATACACTTAGAAGAAAATGGAATTTTAATATGAAAGGCATGGCAGAAAGGCAAAGATAATGCACTCAGTCACTGCTTTCTAGTAGTGGGCGGCACTGTGGTAAGAAGAGAGGCTTGAGAAGCAATCAAAACTTTCCCTAACCTTGGCTCTATTACTTTTTAGCTGAGTAGCATCAGACTTAGACTTCCCAGGCGGCGTTGTGGTAAAGAATCTGCCTGCCAATGTGGGAGACGCAAGAGATGTGGGTTCGATCCTTAGGTTGAGAAGATCCCCTGTAAGAGGAAATGGCAGCCCACTCCAGTATTCTTCCCTGGAAAAGTCCATGGACAGTAGAGCCGGGTGGGCTACAGTCCATGGGGTTGCAAAGAGTCGGACACAACTGAGCTACTGAGCACACTCTACAACATTAGATTAGCTCTTCGACATCTTTGAGGTTCACTTCTCTGTAAACTGAAGACGATCAGCCTACAAATACTTATTGAATGTCCATCACATGCCAACCCTAGTGCTAGGTACCACAAGTGCATTAGTGAACCAGCTGGAAGGGTCCTGCTGTCAGTGGGGCTGACACTATTGCAGAAGAGGGAAATCAAACAACACAACCAATCCTCACATCTGTAGTTTCAAGTATTCATTAGTACTTAAGACCAACTGACTAGAGTCAAAATGCCTGGGGTGAACCAGTGGTTCCCTTCGTGGGATTGATACTTGCCTTGATCCCTGGATGGTGAGAAGAAGCCAGCCATGCAAAGTGCTAGGTTGGAAGAGCCTGGTGTTGGAAGGAGAGGCAGGCTGGAATGGTTGCAATGGGATGAACAAGAAGGGAGGAGAGAGCATGAGGTTGCAGAGGAGGTGCTGGCTAGGTGGCCTGGCACCAAGTAGACCTCAGCAGGACACATGGATTTCATTCGGGATGCTATAGGAAGACTGTCTAAGAGTTCCAAGATAAATCAGGAGGCAGTGGTAATTTTCCAGGTGAGGGCTGGTTGTGGTTTGGAAACTAGTTGAAGGGATGACAAGTTTTGGATTCACGCCATATCATAATGTTGGAGGTGGAGCCAACAGCCGGCTTCCCTGGTGGCTCAGACAGTAAAGAATCTGGCTGCAATGCCAGAGACCTGGGTTCGAGCTCTAGGTCGGGAAGATCCCCAGAGAAGGGAATGGGTACCCACCCCAGTATTCTTGACTGGAGAGTTCCTTGGATAGAGGAGGGTGACAGTCTATGGGCTCACAAAGAGTCAGACATGACTGAGTGACTAACACTTCCACTTCACTTTCAGAGCCACGAACATTCACTTACTTATTGGACTGAATGTGGAGTATAAGGAAGAAAGAGCAATTTAAGATGACTCCTGGGTCTCGGGTTTGGGCTGAGGGGAGACTGCTGCTCTTTATGAAGATGGGCTAGACTTGGGGTGAAGGGAAGGGGTAGGAATGAGTGGTCCTGATTTGAGGATGTTAAATCTTAGATACTTACTAGACATTCAAATGGAGATACTAGAAGGGCAGCAGATTGGGAAAAGATGTACTGTGGTTTAAACCATGGGGGCAGTTGACACCCTCTAGAGAGTGAGGCAGAGAAGAGGTCTGGACAAGAGGTCTGGTGGAGCAGAGGATCAGCAAAGGAGACTAAACAGGTGAGCTGGCAGAGTCAGGGAGCTGAGAGGAAAACAAAGGTAAGGTGGATGCATATCTGGAGAAGACCTTATCCCAAACAGGGGACTCAACCATGTAAAGTCTCGTGGAAGATCGAGTAAGAGGGGGACAGAGCCCTTGCTGTTGGTTCGGCAGAGATGAGCCACGGAGGACTCTGATAAGAGTCTTAAGGGGATGGTGGGATATAAGCCTGATTGGAGTGGGACAAAGTTAAGACTGGAGGTGAGAAAGCAGACACAACCCTAACTCTTCACCCTAACCCTAATGTGTATGGGCAGATCTTCCATATAATTTTGCTGAGAAATATGATAATATCTGGAAGGTGTTCCGACGTCAACAAGGTTTATAAAGCTATGTGACATTATGAAACATCTATGCCATTCTGAGGAACAAAAGGATTTGTATTTCAGCAAAACAATTAACACACAATGGCCCAGACAAAGAACTTGATAAATAGAGGCCATTATTATCATTCAACACATATACAGTGAACACCCATCGTGCTCCAGGGGCAATTTTTTTAAAGCAGATACATTTGTTAAAAATAATGCTATTATAGTCCTGGAGTCACTGGGTGACTCAAAAGGGTGTTTGCTGGAGATTTTATTATAATTATGTAACAGCTGTATAATAAAGTCTTGTTTTTTTAACTTATAGAGTCACTAAATAATAGAGAGGGAAGATAGAGTAGGGCTGATCCAGTAGACACTGACGCTGGGATCCATCTTTCCTAAGCATCTGTTTGGTCGTCAGCCTTGGGCAAAGCTTGAATCTAAAGGGTTAATCAGGGTCCAAAGTGATTACCAATATTTGGAAGTCTACGCTTTCTGGATCCCTTGTGTAGTCATGGGATCACATGACTAGCTCTGGTCAGAGAACTGTGAGTGGAAGAGATATATAACACGGTTGGGCTGAAACATTTTATTATCAGAGTGAGACACCTCTTCCTTGGGTGGTGATCATGGAAGCACACATCAGGATGGGAATTTCATCAGCCTGACTGCAACGAGCAGAGTTCTCTGAAGACAGAAGTACCATAAATGAGAAATAACCCCCTTTTCCATCAAGCTGTTGTACCTTTGGGGATATCTGTTTCTGCAGCATACTCTAGCCTCTCCTGGTTGAATCAGCAGTGATCACCAGTAAGTTAGATGTTCCTGTGCCAAGATGCTCCCTGTCCAGGAGTCAATCTGGCAGCCTCTACAAAAGCATAGTCAGGGATACAAGTGTTCTTATGGGAGATGTCGGGTGTTTGGGGAATGGATGGAAGGGTGACCACACCTCCCAGGCTTGCAGGGTTGCAATGGCAGGGTTGCAGGAAGGCCTCCCCCAGGAAGGGATGTTCAAGCTGAGATTTGAGGGGTGAGCGGCAGTTAGCCAAGTGATGGAGAAGCTGGGGAGGAGGGGGCATTCTGGGAAGAGGGAATTGATGTCCTTGAAAATCTAAATGCAAGAGAAAGTCCAGCCCAATTCAGAGATAAAAAGAGCAGTGTGTTTGAAATGGGTAGGGTGTGAAGGAGAAGTGACTTAAAGTGGGTGACTCCAGGGCAGACGAAGTCAGGACTGAGATGGTAGATGGCTTTGTCATGTTTAAATGCCTTTTGTACTTTATCCTAGTTTTTGATCTGGGTATAGCACCTAATATTCCAGAATCCCAGCCACTGCCTCCGTCCTAAGTTGAGTCAAGGAGGTAGCTGGAGCAGAAGTGTTTAACAGGAGCCACTTCCCACGTCAACCCACCAAAGGCCTCCTGGTCCCTGCAATGGGAGCAGGAAGGAGCCTTGCGTCCTTGTGGCAACAGAAGGTGTGCTGATAAGTTATCTGCATGGAGCCCTTTGGAGCTCACCCTCATTCCCAGTGCATTGCCTCTAAACCTTGATGGCAGGAAGGCAGGTATTGTCACAGCTTTTCTAAGCCTGGTGGCCTAGATCATTTCAAGGATTTGAAATGCACCCTCTTCCTCTCTGGAACTTTGCACAAAGATCAACAGACAAATGGGAAGTCAAGCTTGACTTTCTACAAAACAAAGTGATTCTCCATTCCCAGTGTCATTCCCAGCGTCAAGTTGATCTGAAGAATGTGCACACGGAAGGAAAGACAACAATAAACAGAGCATTGCGGGTTGAGTACCTTCCTAAACCTTGGCACACTCATAATCCCATGAAGCCGGAAGTAAAGTTAAATGGGAAACAGGCCCCCTGCAGGTGAATAATTGTCAAGTATTGAACAAGAGGGTAGACCTTTAACATGCCGGGACCCACCATGCCAGTTAGTGAAACAGGGCCTGGAACTTCCGGTTCCTCCTGCCAATCATAGGAACAACTCCTCCTCCTGCAGGTGGGGCTAAGATAGGTTGGCCAGAGCCCATACCTGCTTCTTCAATGCTGTACCTGCAAGCAAGGCCAGCATCCTTTCCTCAACATAATGGGCTTATCAAGGCCACACAGAGGGCGTGACATTTCCCTTTCTGAGATGGTGCAAACATACTCAAGATCCTGCCCTCCCTTCTCGCAACCTCTCTTTTGCAGTTCTCTTCGGACACGACTGAGCGACTGAACTGAACTGAACTGAACTGATTGTCACTAACTTCCATGCCCAAGTTCAAAAAGACAGTGAGAAGTGGGGCCCTGAGTTGGGAGGGCTGGTTAAGTAACTGCTCCACTTACATGTTTTGCTCCCACCTCAAGGCCTGGATGAGAGAGGTGTGAAACAGAGCAGTGCATTTCAAGCCCACATGATCCTAAATGTGTTTCTTATTTTTAAACTGGGCTTATTTATATATTCAACAGTTACTTTTTATAAATGCGAATGGAATAGCAATGAACATCCTCTTCTCTTTCTGTATCACGCATGGACTCCTCAAAGTTTTGTACACCCTGGGGTTTCTCCCAACCAAACAGCAACACTCTGACCGAATTACTCCAGGGTCCTTAGAAGTGGTCCTGGGCCTGTCTTTACATAGGCTGATGGAGGAGCCTGGTGGGCTGTAGTCCATGGGGTCCCTAAGAGTTGGACACGACTGAGCGACTTCACTTTCACTTTTCACTTTCATGTACTGGAGAAGGAAATGGCAACCCACTCCAGTGTTCTTGCCTGGAGAATCCCAAAGACAGAGGAGCCACTGGGCTGACGTGTATGGGGTCGCACAGAGTCGGACACGACTGAAGCGACGCAGCAGCAGCAGCAGCAGCAGCAGCAGGATGTGGTTGGGACTTCCCAGGGGGCGCTAGTGGTGCAGAACCCGCCTGCCAATGCAGGAGACAGAAGAGATATGGGTTCGATTCCTGAGTCAGGAAGATCCCCTGGAGGAGGGCATGGCAACCCATTCCAGTATTCTTGCCTGGAGAATACCATGGACATTTCCGGGACTTGGAGATCATGTTGACACTGAGGACTTTCTTTTGTGAAATATCTGACCAGATTTATACTCTGGGAATTTGAGAAAGTGAGGAATGTAGATTTGGATCCAACCAGTGTTCTACTCATCCATGTCAACTGCATTTTCCTTGTCAGAGCCTCTCGGGAACTTCTTGTATTCATTCATGTGCTCTGTAGAGACAGGTGGTGCTCCGGTGTTAGGGGCACAATGTTGCCTAAGGCGGACTGGATCTTGGATTCCTTGGGTCTTACACTGTACTGTGTAAGAATGGACCCACCCAGCAATACAGACCCAGCTGCTCATTGTCATTAAAATAAAAGTCGTTCTACCTTGATGCTGTGCAGAGTACTTGAGGAAACACAAAAGGAGCATAATTATTATTATTCAGTAGGTCTGAACTGTACTGGAAGTAGAGCGTCAAGATGAAATTGAGGCTTTGAATGAGTCAGACTTGAGTTTGAAAGTTGGACTCATCACAAGTGAGCTGGGTGAATGTTGGCAAGTTGTTTCACCTCCTTGAACTCCAATTTTCATCCTTAAAGGAGGATTTGAAAATACTAGCTCTGTAGTGTTGTTACTAAAATGAAATAAGAAAGTGTTTAAGTATAGTGGCTTGAATTCAACAAGCATTTCATTCACATGTCTTTCTGAACTTCCTATAGCATTGTGCTGGGAAGAACTTAAGAACAGTTACCTTTAAGGAGCTCCTGGTCTAAACTGTAAGCTCTGGGAGAACAGGTGCAAGGTCTCCTTAGTTTTCTGTTGTGTCCTCAGGGCTCAGTCCCATACCTGGCCCATGGTCCACAGTTGATACGTATTTCTTACTTACTGACTCAAAGAACATGGATTTAAAGAACATCAAATCAAGGTAGAAGAAAATGACCCGTCTTTTGGGAGAGGTGCTCAGGGCAGCGAGCGGCAGAGACTGCATTAGAGCTTTAATTTCCGTGATGATCAGGGTGTAGCAAGATGAAGAGGATTACAGGGTACAGTATCACGCTGCACGATACTGATGGAGCATCAGGTGCAAGAGGACGGAAAAGGGACTGCGGGAAATGGGGCTGGAGGAGTAGGCAGCGACTGGGACATGGACGGCTCCGAACGTGACCGTTGGGAACCATCGAAGGCTTGTTACTCAGGAATGTGACATGGCGGGACTTGCGTTGTGGAAGACCACCTGGGATGAGTGGGGAGGATGCAAGTGTAGAGGCGAGGGGTCCAGCTAAGAAGCTGCTGCAATGGGCTGAGCAGGAGATGGCAGTGAAGTGACCTCAGGTGACGGCGGTGGGGACGAGGAGGAGAGGACAGTTCCAGAGAAGCGGAGGCTGCTCAGCGGCCACTCGGTATCCACGTCCTTGGGGACGGAGGGTAAAGCTTTGTGATCTGTGTCCCCACCAAGTAGGAACCGGGGATGGGGGAGGCGGTCTTTATTCCGCACTGAAGGATGGGCATTGTCCTGGTGGAAGGACCTTCTCAGAGCGCTTTGTTAAGGGAGAGGAATCGCTCTGCTCCCTCTTTACTCACCAAGGCTGTCAGTCTGGTAAACAAAGTGTTGTCAAACTGCCTTATTGAGAAGTAGTTTAAATTAACCTTGACAGTGGATTAATAAATAATAAGGCCTGAATAGCTTATAAAGAAATCAATTACACTATAAATTTTAAAGCAGCACATGCTCAGCTCCAACTTAGTGGAACCATGGCATTCTTGAACCATTCAAAATGGGCCCAAACTCCAATTCCAGGCAATTCTGCCCCTCAGGGGATTGGACAGGATGCATTCAGTGTTGCAGATTGCCATGCCCTCTGGGAAGGCTCAGGAACATTCAATAGGTGAGGATGATTTGTGGAAAAGAAGATAATTTACCTCATTCTGTGCCTGGAATGTATGGCACGTGATCAGGGCATGTTTCCACTTTGCATGATATCCAGACTTTGCAGGAGCTGAGAGGGACCCAGAGTCATGTGACCCAGTGGCTTTCAAATGTTCCAGACTAATATTTTGTGATGTGCCCTTTATTATCCTGAAATGGAATTCATAAATTAGATAACCCAGCCCCAGACATCTCATTTTAAAAATCTATGTAATGCCTGTATGACAAAGTAAATGAAAAATAAAAAGCAGAGTAATTTGTAATAAAATAATATGCATGTTGCTATGCGAATGAGAGGTGATGACTAGATGAGGAGAAGTAATAGCTGTCAGATTATGGAAAATGATGGAAATGGGAGTGAAGACGTGGAACTGGCCACTCAAATACAGGAACGGCCTGGCCTCCAGAGCTGTCATTTTCTCAGTGGAGATCAGAGCAAAGCAAGGTACAATCCTGCCTTCACGGCATGGTAGTTGCATTCCTGGAAAATTCAGGGTATGGTAAAATCATGCAAAAATTCTTCATGTCTGTTTGTGAAATGGAACTAGGATCTGGGCCCAGATAAGCACAGAAGGGATCTTGCACTTACCTGTCAGATGCTTGTGCATGCTTGCACGCCTGTTGTAGCCACGTGTTCCGGGAAACACACACACTCAGAAGGACACCGCAGATAGTGGAGTGCAGTTTATTACACCAGCGAGCCCAAGGCAGAGTCTCCTCTTAGCCAAGGACCCCAACCAGTTTTTATGAAAGCCTTATATACCCTAAGAGTACGTGCCCAAACCCACCTCCCCAAATTCCCTGAAACTAGTTTGAACAAAGGAAAAAGAAAGATACAATCAAAGTTAACCTTGATTCATATGCTTTAAGCCTAGGTAGTTAACAGTGGACAATTATCAATAGGACTGTGGTCATACCCCAATATAGAGAAGGCAATGGCACCCCACTCCAGTACTCTTGCCTGGAAAATCCCATGGATGGAGGAGCCTGGTAGGCTGCAGTCCATGGGGTCGCTAAGAGTCAGACATGACTAAGCGACTTCACTTTCACTTTTCACTTTCATGCATTGGAGAAGGAAATGGCAACCCATTCCAGTGTTCTTGCCTGGAGAATCCCAGGGATGGGGGAGCCTGGTGGGCTGCCATCTATGGGGTCACACAGAATCGGACACGACTGAAGTGACTTAGCAGCAGCAGCAGCATACCCCAATAAGTGTAATAGAATGTATGATTCTATTCAGTTACACAGATAATTAGGGTATTCTTTCAGGAGATGGAGAGACATGGGGCTCTTCCTTCTGGGGGCCTGGTTTTCCATTTGGTGTGTTGTTTCCATAGATCCTGGGCATATAGCTCACAGTCCACAGTCTGGCCCAAGACGGAGTCTTACTTTCAAGATAGAGCCTGTTCTGTTTCCTCCTTCATGCTCAGTCACTCAATCATGTTCAACTCTCTGCAACCGCATGAACTGTAGCCCAGTTTCTCTTGTTCATAGAATTTTCTAGGCAAGAATACTGAAGCAGTTTGCCAATTTCTCCTCCAAGGCATCTTTCCGACACAAGGATCGAACTCACATCTCCTGCATTGGCAGGTGGATTTTCTACCACTGAGCCACCTGGGAAGCCCATGTGTCAGTTGGGACATCCCCAGATCGAGTCAGGTGTAGTCCTGTTTATTGGGGCAGGCTGTAGGCTGCCTAGCATCCAAATGCCCACAGCGCCCCTTCCATCTTTGATGACAGCCAAAAGTACCTCTGGAAATGTCCAAACTGCCCCTCTTGAGAGCCACAGTTCTTATCCAACCCCTTCATGGTTCTGATGCAGATATAGAAGGCTGGAGATGGAAAAGTGAAAGTGAAGTGGCTCAGTCATGTCTGACTCTGCGACGCCATAGACTGTAGCCTGCTAGGCTACTCTGTCCATGGGATTCTCCAGGCAAGAATATTGGAGTGGGTTGCCATTTCCTTCTCCAGGGGACCTTCCTGATCCGGGGGTTGAATCCAGGTCTCCCACATTTCAGGTGGACTCTTTACTGCCTGAGCCACCAGGACATGGGAAGGGACTTGCATGCATTGAGTTCTTGGTGGAGGGAGGCTCGGACTCTGTCCTTCTGTGTGTCAGGCGAGCCTTCCAACTGGCCTGACTTGACTGCAAAGTGGGCTGTAGGATGGGTCCTCCTGTGATGCCTCTGCAACCTGGCCTGTGGAGTGATCCTTTTGTTCAGGGGATGTTTGTCCCTTAACCTGTGTGCTATGAATTCAAGCTTCAGTACTGCGTGCCTACTCCTAAAGTGAGGTTCATCTGCATTTTAAGATACTACTGGGTTTTTTTTTTTCCTTCTTTTTTCCCCTGTTATCTTATTCTAAGCAAAGGTGGGTAAAAAACTATATATACCAATGTACACTTTATCTTTTAAGGAATGTTGAAAGTGCTCTTTCTGTATCAAAATGTCTTCCCACCAGCTGCCAAGGATGTCCAAAATACCCCCATACCTTTGAGCAAAGGCATTTAAAATTCTTTAAAATGCAAACATTTCTTAATTGCTCATGCGCATTCTTCAGTAATCTCTCAGGTCCTCAGTTCCTTTATCTTTACAATGGAAATAAACACATATATTTCCTAGGGTTGTTATGAGGATAAAACAAGATTAATGCATACAATCCAAACACTTGATCTGTAGTAGGTGGTAGAACTATGTTTACCTCCCACTTCTTCAGGAGGCGTTCTGGTAGATACAAGGCAGTCTTTCTGCTCTCCTCCCATGCTCATCTCAGGTCAGACACCACTAATCTGTCTCACTGCAGCTCTCCTATGCACAGGTACCAATGTGGCTTCCGATCCCTGCTTGAATTAGAACTCCAGGCAGCCAAGACTAAGTCAGCACAGAAATTGATAGGTTTGTTTATTTTTGCCTTACCTAATTGCTGGACATTAACTCCTTTCTTGTGAATGAGGGATGAGAGAATTCCTCCACTACCAGAGCCTGGAAGGATGGAGAAAGTTTCTACAGAGAGGCAAAAGACGGCAGGGGTAGGATAAAGGGGAAGTGCCTGGGCATGTCCATTGGAGGAGGGCATCGAATACATGGCAGAGAGTTGGCATGAACACCTGCCTGGAACTTGCGTTGGGAAGTTAGCTTCATGCATGGCACCTAGGCTGTGCCATCGCAACAGGGTGCCCAGGAAAGGTTGCCTCTTCTCTGCTCGCCCACCTCCTTCACTGCTTCCTCAGGCTTCTTTGTTCTAAGGCTCCTTGCTGCCATGTTGTCTCCGTGGTTCAATGCAGATTTAATGTGATGATCGTGACTAATAATCACTAATATTTATGACACACTGGAAACTCTTCTAAGTGCTTTCTGCGGAGCCCATCATTTTATCCTCAAAATAGTCTTGAGAGATGGGTGCTATCATGGTCCCTCATTTTACAGATCAGAGACGTAAGGCCCAGGGAAATTACGCTGCTGCTCAGGGGGACAGCTAGCCCGTGGTGGAGCCGGGATGCAAAGCCAGGCTTCTGCTGTTGAGGATCGCAGTGCCAGGTGGACATCCAGCCCCACCATGGGTCTGGCTTTGTGCTGGGATGTGGGATGGAGGGCATAGTGCTGAATCCAAGGGGCTCTCAGTCTGGGATCAGGGGTTCCAGAAGGAGAAGAGAGAGGGAAAGGGTGGAGAACTTATTTTTGAAGAAGTAATAGCTGAAAACTTCCCCAATTTGGGAAAGGAAACAGACATTCAGTTTCAGGAAGCACCAATGTAACATTAATAAGATGAACCCAAAGAAGTCTGCATCAAGACGCATTACAATGCAAAATTCCAGGACCAGATGGCTTTACAGGGAGATTCAAAAACATTTTAAAAGAGTTAATGCCTATCCTTTAGTCATTAGGATATTCCAAAGTATTAAAAAAAATTTGAAGAAGGAGGAACATTTCCAGGCTCATTGTATAGGGCCAGCATACACTGATACACAAACCAGCCAGACACTAAACGGATAGTTATAGGCCAATATCCCTGATAAACATAGATGCAAATATGCTCAACAAAATATTAGCGAAACAAATTCAACAATACATCAAAACAATCATGTACCATGATAAAATAGAATTTATTCCAGGGATACAAGGATGGTTCAATACATGTAAGTCAATCAATGTGATACACCACATTAACAAATTGAAGAATAAATATGTAATCATCTCAATAGATGCAGAAAAAGCTTTTGACAAAATTCAACATCCATTTATGATAAAAACTTCCAACACAGTGGGTATAACAGGGATATAACAGGGATAAACCTCAACATAATAAAGGCTGTATATGACAAACCTACAGCTAATATCTTCCTCAATGGTGAAAAGATGACAGCATTTTCTCTATGATCATATTATCTCTATGAAGATACCCACTCTTTTCACTTTTATTTGAAATAGTATCTAAAGTTCTATTTGCAGCAGTCAGACAAAAAGAAAAGGAATTCAAATTGGAAGGAAGAAGTAAAGCAGTCATTATTTGCAGATAAAAGATACTATATACAGAAAATCCTAGACTTCACTAAAAAATTATTAGAACAAGTAAATGAATTCAGCAAAATTGTCAGTTACAGAAACTTGTTGCATTTCTATACACTATGCTCATGGATTGTTAAAATGACTATTACCCAATGCAATCTCCAAATTCAGTGCAGTCTCTACCTAAATACCAACGGCATTTTTCACAGAGCTAGAACACATCACTTGAAAAATTTGTATGGAAACACAAGTGACCCTGAACATTCAAAATAATCTTGGGAAAGAAGAGCAAAGCTGGAGATATCAAGTTCCTCAATTTCGAACTATACCGCAAAGCTACAGTAAACAAAACAGTATGGTACTGACATGAACACAGACACACAGATCAGTGGAGCAGAATGGAGAGGTCGGAAATAAGCCCACACGTCCCTGGCCAATTAATCTACCGCAAAGGATGCAAGAATATCCTGTGTGGACAGACAGACCTTTTAATAAAGGTGCTGGAAAAAGGGGGCAGCTACATGCAAAGCATCAAACTGGACTACTTTCTCACATCATATAAAAAATAAACACAAAATGGACTACAGATTTCAATGTAAGTCTTGAAATCATAAAACTTTCAGAAGAAAACATGGGCATTGGTCTCAGCAATATTATTTTAGATATGTCTCTTCAAGCAAGGGAAACAAATGCAAAAATAAACAAATTGGACCACATCAAACTGAAAAGTTACTGCATAGTCAAGGAAGTTGTCAAAAAAATATATATGATAAAATGTTATACCTGATTTACTATATCTGATAAAAGGATAATATCCAAAATATACAAAGAACTCATGCGTCAACACCAAAAAAACAAATAATCCATTTAAAAATGGGCAGAGGACACGTATACACATTTTTTCAAAGAAGACACACAGATGGCCAACAGACGCATGAATAGGTGCTCAACATCACTAATCATCAGAGAAATGCAAATCAAAACTACAATGAGATACCACCTCACACCTATCAGAATGGCTATCATCAAAAAGACAACAAATAAGTGTCAATGGGGATGTGGAGAAAGGGAAAGCTTTGTGCACTGTCGGTGGGATTAGAAACTGGTGCAGCCACTATGGAAAACATTATGAATATTATCCAAAAAGTTTGAAAATACAACTGCCATAAGATCTAGCAATTTCATTTCTGGATATTTACCCAAAGAAAACAAAAACACTAATTCGAAATGATACATGCACTCCAATGTCCACTGCAGCCCTGTTTCCAATAGCCAAGACACGCAAGCAGCCTGAGTGTCCATCAATAGATAAATGAACAGACAAGATGTGAGATATATATATAATGGAATATTACTCAGCCATAAAAATGAAATCTTGCTATTTGCAACAACATGGATGTAGCTAGAGGGTATTATGCTGAATGGAATAAGTCAAACACAGAAGGAGAGTTACCATATGGTCTCACTTACATGTGGAATCTAAAAAAACAGACAAACAAAACAAAATAAAAACAAACTCAGATACAGAGGAAAAGCCGGGTGATTACCAGATGGGAGGAGAGTGGGTGGTGGGGGAAATAGATGAATGGGATTAAGAGGTACAGACGTCCCAGTTATAAAAATGTGGGTCACGGGGATGTAATAAACAGCATAAGGAATATAGTCAAGAATGTTGTAATAACTTTGCCTGGGGACAGATGGTTGGTGGACGTATAGTGGTGATCATTTCCCAGTATATGCAAATACCGAACCATTACATAGTACACCTGAAACTAACATAATATTGTGGTCAATTGACACATTAGAAAAATAAAGAAAAACTTAAAATTCGAGCTGAAAAAAATAAAAAAACCACCTTGTACAACGTTTCTAAAAACCTTCTCTGCAATGGATTGAGATGAGGCTTTGCTTGATTTCCACAACAAGGCAGGGATCACATGGGCAATAAAATCCACCAAGACTTTATCAGCCGAAAGGGGCCAGAGCTTCAGGGGAAGACGAATACTGATGTGTGGAACATCTGCCGTTCATTTCCTCTTCTGCCAGTGCTGTTGAATCAGTTTCCTAAGGCTGCTATAACAAAGTCCCGTAAAGTGGGTGGCTCAAAGCAATAGTCGTTAATTCTCTTACAGTTCCAGAGGCCAGAAGTCCAAAGTCAACGTACCAGCAGGGCCATGTTTCCCCTGAGGGCTCTGGGGGAGAATTTTTCCTTGCCTCTTTCTAGCTTCTGGGGCTCGCTGGCACTCCTTGCTGTACCTGGCTGGGAAACACACCACTTTAATCTTGGCCTCTTTCATCCCATGGTGTTCATCCTTTTCCCAATCGTTTCATCTTTATTTTTAAAACAAAGCCATTTTCAAAATATAAAAAAAGACCTCTTTTCAAAGAACCATTTAAATATGGCTTTGAAAACTGCAACATTTTATTTACAACAGATAGATGGTCGCACGAAAAGCACTCATAGATGTTTATGTAAATAAAAATTTTAGCATCATTTTGGCATCCTTTGGGGACAGGCTTTTATATTTATGGAAAATTACAATAACTTACAAATAAAATCAATAATGGCCTTTAGGGTAATTTGTATTTAAACTTGAATTTGGGCAACCAATGTAGATTGGTCACTTATCTGGGATCTGAACCCATATATCTGAAATCTGAAGGAGAAAGTTAAAGCATGTTTCTGTGTCCAAGCTTTCCTTTTCTTATAAGAACACAAGTAGGGCTTCCCTGGTGGCTCAGTAGTAAAGAATAGGCAGAGAACACGGATTCTATCCCTGATCTTGGAAAATCCTACATGCCACGGAGCAACTAAGCCCGTGCACCACAACTGTTCAGCCTGTGCTCTAGAGCCCGGGAACCACAACCACTGCAGCCCATGTGCCCGAGAGCCCGTGCTCAACAGGAAGAGAAGTCACAGCAGTGAGAAGCCTGCACATCACAGCTGGAGAGGAGCCTCTGCCTGCCGCAACTAGGGAAAAGCCCACACAGCAACGGAGATCCAGCCCAGAGAGGAATAACAAACAAATACGTAAACAACATGTTTTAAAAAAGAACACAAGTCATTGGATTAGAGCCTTCCCTAATCCGAGACAACCTCATCTTGAGCTCAGGTTTTCTAATCTCTAAAGTGGAAAAATAGACTTCTGCCATTTTCCTCCTGAGTTTGCTATGAGAACTGATTACGGTAATAGGTAGAGATGAGCTTTGTAAACTTCAAAATCTCTTGTACAAATGCGCTGTGAACTTTATGACAGAAGAGGAATGGGCCAGTGGGTTTTAATTTAAAACAAATCATTCAAGAGCGATTTGGTTTGTAAGATCCGAGACTCACAGAGGCTAAGTTGCTGTGTTGAAGGCAGCAGAACAATTCGTTGGCACAGGAGAATCACTGTGCCGCCTCCTGTTTCTGAATTTTTGGTCCTGGCTGTTTGTCCTGTTGAAGTGAGACAACCGAGCCCTTCTGTCTCCCCTACCTGCTTCCTCCCCACTTCCTGGGGTCGTGCTGAGGACAAGGAGGAAGCTTCGCCTTCCCAGCAGCGAGATTGTCATGAGTCTGTCGGAAATCTGTTTGGGGTTTACTTTATCACAGAGGGATGGGGGAGCCGGCCTGTCTGGAATGTGAAAGAACCCAAGGCTGAGAGCAGGGACCCGAATCTTGCCCAGCTCAGGGAAAGGCAGTCAGGGTCAGGGATTGTGGCTAGTGACAAGGATCCAGTGAAATCTCTTGGGGTCACACACCCCAAGCTGAAAGAAGATCTCGAGGCACCAAGGCATGCGTGTGTATGTGTGTCTGTGTATGTGTGTGTGTGTGTACGTGTGTGCCCACTGTTTTGTCTGGTTTCTCCCTGATGCTTCTCCACCTGTCCACAAGTTTTAACTTTCAGAGTATTTTCACATGCTACATCCTTGGTGATCCTCAACATGAGCCCTTGAAGAGGCTGATCTTTTTTCTCCCCACTTTGAAGGTTGGGAAACTGAGGCCCAGTATGGGAAAGGATTTCATCAAGGTCACCCAGCAGAGCTGGGAGAGCTCAGGGTTTCTTCACTATATGGCAGCTTAGACCACAGTCCTTGTCGCTTTCCTGGGGGTACCCTGCAAGCCGGTCAAGAAGATTCTTCCCTGCTCCATCCTGAGCCCCCAGATTGGTGCCCAGAGCCTTCTCTCTGGTTGGCTGCTTTAAATTCCAGCCCAGTCTCCTGAATTCCGCAGCTTTCTTTGGCTTCTCTTTTCTCTGAACTAGGCACTACACAGTCTTCATTAGATATAAAATCATTCTCAACTTGTGTTATTGCTGTTTTTAAAAGTAGAGCTCAAAGTGCTTGAGAGTAGATATTAATTCATGGAATGATGCGTTTTTCCACAGCACCTGGTAAGGGCTAAGAATGTATAGATGCTAAGTAAAGTTCTGGGGATGGGTGTTTTGCTGTCGTTGCTGTTTATTCGATAAGTCCTGTCCAACTCTTTTGGGACCCTGTGGACTGTAGCCTGCCAGGCTCCTCTGTCCATGGGATTCCCCAGGCAAGAATGCTGGAGTCGGTTGCCATTTCTTTCTCCAGGAGATTTTCCTGACTCAGAGATTGAACTTGCACATCCTGCATTGGCAGGTGGATTCTTTACCCCTGAACCAGGGAAGCCCTGGAGATCAGTATTAACAGTAATAAAAACGGACTTTCATGGGATGCTTATGATAGCGGGAGAGATGTTAGAGCAAGGGTCCTAGAGATGGGTGATGGTTGACTGGGAGCCAAGGCATGCCTACCACCTTGAAACAGCTTTTCAAGATCTGGGGACTAGCATTCTGGAGCATCAAAGCACATCCCCCAGGCTATCATATTAAAGCCTCAGACTTGTAGGTGCTGTGATTCCCAATTTTCAGAGGAAAAGAAACTGAGTTTCAGAGAAGCTGAGAAACTTGGTCAAGACCCATGATTTGGGCAGGACAGAGCCAAGATTTAAACTCAAGCATGTTGGAGTTCAAAGCATTTTCCAGAGGGTTTTCTCAGGTATCAACTTAAGAACATCATCTTGTATGTACGTAGTAGGTACTTAATCTATGCTTATTAAGTAACATTTGATCTTGCAGTAGTTCTTAGAAAAGGCAGTTGGTGGGAGCATGTTTATCCACATTTGTACTGAAGCCCTTAACACATACTGAGCTCTCCACAAGCCCAAGTCATAGCAGAGGAAGCCCAGACCCAGGGAAAGGGGCGTCAAGCGTGCAGCTGGAGCTTGCTCCCAGCGCCCTTCCTCCCTGCCCTGCAGCGTGCTGCTGCCCACTCACCAGCAGAGACGGGGCTGAGCGCACAGTGCCAGGGGAAGGGAGGATTGCATTTCATCTCAGCATTTCTACTTCCCCGGAGTGGAGCCCACTGTGGTCCAGGACGGACATAAAGCACTTAATTGAAATCCGTAATTCCAGCTCTCATTAATAACCAATCTTGGGAAGTGGAGCGCTCCCTATTGCTGATGAGTACGATGCAGGTGCAAGTCTTTGGAGGGGTCCAGCAAGTCCCCGGTTCATTCTGCAGTTGATTAGAGTGAGTGAAACTTTGCCCTGCTTGTAAGTTGTATATTTAATGTGAGACGTTGGCAATATGTGAAGTTATCCAAATACCACAGGTGCATTGGCAGGCCTCCAGCCAGCATCGCTCATCCTAAACAGCATGGTGACCCCGCAGAAATGGGTCTGGGACACCATCACACAAGATGGATAATTCGATTGCATCTCATCAGTCCCAGGGAAATGAGAGGCCCTCATCAACTGACTGCAGATTCCCAAGGATCCTATAGGGTCGGCGAACCAGCCACGGCACCCCTGCCAGCAGAACCTACAGTGAGCCAAAAAAAGTGTGAGGGGGTCCTGGCTTCCTGCCGCTCATGTTCAGCATGGCCTTCCGTAAAGCTTCCTCCTTTGGGGTCCTCAGTTTTGCCATTTATACAATGAAAAAACTGGGTTTGATGGGATCTGACTTGCGGTGATGAAGCATATTGCCTCTGGAATCCACTTTTGTGAGAATGCTGTTCTTCAGACCTTGTTGTTGTTCAGTCGCTCAGTCGTGTCCAACTCTTTGTGACCCCACGGACGGCAGCATGCCAGGCTTCCCCATCCTTCACTATCTCCCTGAGCTTGCTCAAACTCATGTCCATTGAGTCGGTGATGCCATCCAACCATCTCGTCCTCTGTCACCACCTTCTCCTCTTGGACCTCAATCTTTCCCAGCATCAGAGTCTTTTCTAGTAAGTCAGTTCTTTGCATCAGGTGGCCAAAGTATCAGAGCTTCAACTTCAGTATCAGTCCTTCCAATGAATATTCAGGGTTGATTTCCTTTAGGACTGACTGGCTTGATCTCCTTGCTGTCTAAGGGACTCTCAAGAGCCTTGTCCAGCATCACAGTTAGAAAGCACTTCTTCAGCATTCACTCTGCTTTAGGGTCCAACTCTCACATCCATATATGATTACTGAAAAAACCATAGCTTTGATTATACTGACCTTTGTCGACAAAGTGACGTCTCAGACCTCATGGGAAGTGATTTACAATAAGTAGATAGTGTTTGCTTTTCTCAATCATTGCCCGCTTTCTGGAGACTTTTCTTCTTTAACATCTCCTTCCCTAACTAACATATTCTCAAACCTCTTAGCACCAAATTATTTGCATTTTCTAAATACTTTGATGTTCTGGACATTTTGTTCCTGTTTTTGCATCTGTTTTTGATTATCCTTTTCATTCTTTGGACATGATCTCTACCTGGAAGACTCCTATTCATTCTTTAATACTCATCTCAAAATCCCATCCGACTGTACTAGTTTGCCTGGTACAGTGAAAAGATCCTGATGGGTGAGTCATTAGACCCCAATCTGAATCCTGCTTCTGACACTTATGACTTTGGGCCAGTTATCAAAACTTTTAGAACCTCCAGTTCATTAGTTGGAAAAAAATAAGTGTCCACCTATTGAGAGGACTCAGCACACAATAGGGGCTCAGAAACTCTCCCCTCTCCTGGCATCCAAGACAGTTAGCTTCTTCCTTTAAAGACTTTCTTTAAAATGAGTTGGTAAAAATTACCTGTGAAAGGTCCCATAATAGATAATACAGGCATTTCAGGCCATACGGCCTCTGTTGCCAGGACACAACTTCCAAGTTGTGATGTGTAAACAGCCCTAAATAGTGTGTGAATGAATGGGCATGACTGTGTCTTCAAACATATGTGAATGATGGGTGTGACTGTGTCCCAAGGCAACTTTAGGGATAAAAAAGGTAGAGGGCTGGGCTCTGAGCCTGGGTTGCAGTTTGCAGATCAGATCAGTCACTCAGTCATGTCCGACTCTTTGCGACCCCATGAATTGCAGCACGCCAGGCCTCCCTGTCCATCACCAACTCTCGGAGTTCACTCAGATTCACGTCCATTGAGTCAGTGATGCCATCCAGCCATCTCATCCTCTGTCGTCCCCTTCTCCTCCTGTCCCCAATCCCTCCCAGCAGCAGAGTCTTTTCCAGTGAGTCAACTCTTCGCATGAGGTGGCCAAAGTACTGGAGTTTCAGCTTTAGCATCATTCCTTCCAAAGAAATCCCAGGGCTGATCTCCTTCAGACTGGTTGGATCTCCTTGCAGTCCAAGGGACTCTCAAGAGACTTCTCCAACACCACAGTTCAAAAGCATCAATTCTTTGGCACTCAGCCTTCTTCACAGTCCAACTCTCACGTCCATACATGACCACTGGAAAAACCATAGCCTTGACTAGACGGACCTTTGTTGGCAAAGTAATCTCTCTGCTTTTGAATATGCTATCTAGGTTGGTCATAACTTTCCTTTCAAGGAGTAAGCGTCTTTTAATTTCATGGCTGCAGTCACCATCTGTAGTGATTTTGGAGCCCAGAAAAATAAAGTCTGACACTGTTTCCACTGTTTCCACATCTATTTCCCATGAAATGATGGGACCGGATGCCATGATCTTCGTTTTCTGAATATTGAGCTTTAAGCCAACTTTTTCACTCTCCACTTTCACCTTCATCAAGAGGCTTTTTAGTTCCTCTTCATTTTCTGCCATAAGGGTGGTGTCATCTGCATATCTGAGGTTATTGGTATTTCTCCCGGCAATCTTGATTCCAGCTTGTGCTTCTTCCAGTCCAGTGTTTCTGATGATGTACTCTGGATATAAGTTAAATAAACAAGGTGACAATATACAGCCTTGATGAACTCCTTTTCCTATTTGGAACCAGTCTGTTGTCCCATGTCCAGTTCTAACTGTTGCTTCCTGACCTACATACAAATTTCTCAAGAGGCAGATCAGGTGGTCTGGTATTCCCATCTCTTTCAGAATTTTCCACAGTTTATTGTGATCCACTCAGTCAAAGGCTTTGGCATAGTCAATAATGCAGAAATAGATGTTTTTCTGGAACTCTCTTGCTTTTTCCATGATCCAGCAGATGTTGGCAATTTGATCTCTGGTTCCTCTGCCTTTTCTAAAACCAGCTTGTACATCAGGAAGTTCGTGGTTCATATATTGCTGAAGCCTGGCTTGGAGAATTTTGAGCATTACTTTACTAGCATGTGAGATGAGTGCAATTGTGCAGTAGTTTGAGCATTCTTTGGCATTGCCTTTCTTTGGGATTGGAATGAAAACTGACCTTTTCCAGTCCTGTGGCCACTGCTGAGTTTTCCAAATTTGCTGGCATATTGAGTGCAGCACTTTCACAGCATCATCTTTCAGGATTTGGAATAGCTCAACAGGAATTCTATCACCTCCACCAGCTTTGTTCATAGTGATGCTTTCTAAGGCCCACTTGACTTCACATTCCAGGATGTCTGGCTCTAGGTCAGTGATCACACCATCGTGATTATCTTGGTTGTGAAGATCTTTTTTGTACAGTTCTTCTGTGTATTCTTGCCACCTCTTCTTAATATCTTCTGCTTCTGTTAGGTCCATACCGTTTCTGTCCTTTATCTAGCCCATCTTTGCATGAAATGTTCCTTTGGTATCTCTGATTTTCTTGAAGAGATCTCTAGTCTTTCCCATTCTGTTGTTTTCCTCTATTTCTTTGCATTGATCGCTGAAGAAGGCTTTCTTATCTTTTCTTGCTATTCTTTGGAACTCTGCATTCAGATGTTTATATCTTTCCTTTTCTCCTTTGCTTTTCACTTCTCTTCCTTTCACAGCTATTTGTAAGGCCTCCCCAGACAGCCATTTTGCTTTTTTGCATTTCTTTTCCATGGGAATGGTCTTGATCCCTGTCTCCTGTACAATGCCATGAACCTCATTCCATAGCTCATCAGGCACTCTATCTATCAGATCTAGGCCCTTAAATCTATTGCTCACTTCCAATGTATAATCATAAGGGATTTGATTTAGGTCATACCTGAATAGTCTAGTGGTTTTCCCTACTTTCTTCAATTTCAGTCTGAATTTGGCAATAAGAAGTTCATGATCTGAGCCACAGTCAGCTCCTGGTCTTGTTTTTGCTGACTGTATAGAGCTTCTCCATCTTTGGCTGCAAAGAATATAATCAATCTGATTTCGGTGTTGACCATCTGGTGATGTCCATGTATAGAGTCTTCTCTTGTGTTGTTGGAAGAGGGTGTTTGTTATGACCAGTGCATTTTCTTGGCAAAACTCTGTTAGTCTTTGCCCTGCTTCATTCCGTATTCCAAGGCCAAATTTGCCTGTTATTCCAGGTGTTTCCTGACTTCCTACTTTTGCATTCCAGTCCCCTATAAGGAAAAGGACATCTTTTTTGGGTGTTAGTTCTAAAAGTTCTTGTAGGTCTTCATAGAACCGTTCAACTTCAGCTTCTTCAGCGTTACTGGTTGGGGCATAGACTTGGATTACTGTGATATTGAATGGTTTGCCTTGGAAACGAACAGAGATCATTCTGTCGTTTTTGAGATTGCATGCAAGTACTGCATTTCGAACTCTTTTGTTGACCATGATGGCCACTCCATTTCTTCTAAGGGATTCCTGCCCACAGTAGTAGATATAATGGTCATCTCAGTTAAATTCACCCATTCCAGTCCATTTCAGTTCGCTGAATTCTAGAATGATGACATTCAGTCTTGCCATCTCTTGTTTGACCACTTCCAATTTGCCTTGATTCATGGACCTGACATTCCGGGGTCGTATGCAATATTGCTCTTTACAGCATTGGACCTTGCTTCTATCACCAGTCACATCCACAGCTGGGTATTCTTTCTGCTTTGGCTCCATCCCTTCATTCTTTCTGGAGTTATTTCTCCACTGATCTCCAGTAGCATATTGGGCACCTACTGACCTGGGGAGTTTCTCTTTCAGTATCCTATCATTTTGCCTTTTCATACCGTTCATGGGGTTCTCAAGGCAAGAATACTGAAGTGGTTTGCCATTCCCTTCTCCAGTGGACCACATTCTGTCAGATCTCTCCACCATGACCCGCCCATCTTGGGTTGCGCCATGGGCATGGCTTAGTTTCATTGAGTTAGACAAGGCTGTGGTCTTAGTGTGATTAGATTGACTAGTTTTCTATGAGTATGGTCTCAGTGTGTCTGCCCTCTGATGCCCTCTTGCAACACCTACCGTCCACTTGGGTTTCTCTTACCTTGGGCGTGGGGTATCTCTTCACAGCTGCTCCAGCAAAGAGCAGCCAATGCTCCTTACCTTGGACGAGGGGTATCTCCTCACTGCCGCCCTTCCTGACCTTCAACGTGGGATAGCTCCTCTAGGCCCTCCTGTGCCTGCACAGCCACCACGTGGGGTTGGTCCTCCCGGCCACCACCCCTGGCCTCGGGCGTGGGGTTGCTCCTCCTGCCCGCCATCCCTGGCCTTGGGCTTAAGGGCATGGGGTATCTCCTCCCAGCCGCCGCCCCTGACCTCGGACGCAGGGTTACTCCTCTTGTCGCCGCCCCTGACCTCGGACATGGGGTAACTCCTCTTGGCCACCGCCCTTCGGGCATGGGGTCCTCCCGGCTTCTGCCCCTGACCTTGGATGTGGGGTACCTCCTCTCGGCCGCTTAGCGCGCCCGTCGCAGCCCGCCCGCAGTTTGCAGACTCCTGCTCTAAAACATTTGGGGAAAGACGGCTCACTGCTTAGCCCTGGTGGATTATGTCAGTCTCTAGTGTGCTTCCCTGGAGAACAGAGGTTGCTTTATTTTCCCCTGCATCTCGAGGACTGGGCTGATGCATCGTTTCATTTAACTCTATCAGCAATCCCATAAAGTAGACGCTATTATATCTCTGTTTTTTAGATGGGAACACAGAGGCACAGAGGGGTGAATACTTTTTCTGGTAAATGTTAGAAGCAGGCTGGTTCCAGAGCTTCAGTCTCAACCATGACCCCACAGTGACCAGGACACAAAGGCGAGACAGCCGTTCGCTAGCTGAGGACTGAAGCCTGTAGCACTGCAATTTCCCTATCCCGCATCGATGTGTCTGATTTTCAGAACCCAGAAACAGGACTTAGCATTCTCCCAAGCCAGCATTTATTGAGCATCTGTTCTTGTTAAATTCCACCCTGGGACATTGGCCTCATCTCTCAGCCCTGCCCTCTCAGGGGCTTGCTCCCTCTGTCTCTTGCTTTGGAAGTGACCACCCTTTTTTAGGTTGGACTTGCCCAAGCCAGAGATGACTGTTCAATTAATTTTGCATAGGTGAACACCCGGACAGAGAGTGAGTTAGAAATCGTGCTGGTTCTTCTGGTGATTTGCCAAGCCCATTTCCTGTGGATTAAGTCCTAAATCCTCGCGGTTTAAAAACAAAGATCTGTGCACTTGGCATTGGAGGGCTGAAGGTTCTTGAAATTCTGGTTCAGTCTCTGAACACTCCTGGTTTAAGTCAGCGGGGCGGGGGCGGGGGCGGGGGGAGAGGGTTGTTGTTTTGATATTGCTGCTGCTACCGCTGCTAAGTCTTGATGTTACAGAGGCGTAAAATGCAGGCAACAGAAACCGACATGAATGCTGTAGGTTTCAGTGCTCGTGTACTTAGCATTTCTTATGAAGCAAAGCATGCTTAGTCGCTCAGTTGTGTCCAGCTCTTTGCCACCCCATGGACTGTAGCCCACCAGGCTCCTCTGTCCATGGGATTCTCCAGGCAAGAATACCTAGGTGGGTTGCCATTCCCTTCTCCAGGGATCTTCCTGACCCACGGATCAAATCCAGGTCTCCTGCATTGCAGGCGGATTCTTCTGTCCGAGCCACCAGGGAAGCAGGGTCTTTACTAAATGTGCTACATTCTGTCTTCTTTCATGTTTCCTGTAGGATATGACATCAGCCCCACTTCACAGATGGGGAAACTGAGGCTCAGCAACTTGCCCAAAGTAACAAATGTGTGAAAATGTGAAACCAGAGTTCACACCTAAACCCCGCATTTTTATTGCAATCTTCTAGCACTTGACCTGTTTATTTTGACTTCTTGGAATAGAAGAGCAAGTAGCATGAACCCAGGCAGTAACTCTAGGAGTTTTGGTGATTTAATGAATGTCTGTTTTGTGTTCTGTGCTCTGCGAGTTTTATTGCATTTGGCTTATCTGACATCTTTACAAGTCAAAATGTTTCTTCCCATTTTATAGATTGGGAAATGGCCATTCAGAGAGGTTGCACATTTCTTTCAAGGTCACAGGACTGGGACCAGAGGAACAACACTGACTCCAGGGATGTATGATGCCAAAAACCCAGCCCTGCTCCTTGGAGTAGAGTGTCTTTGGAAGCATGAGAAGTATTTTCTTTCTTTCTTTTTTTGCTGTACCAAGTAGCAAGCAGGAGCCTAGTTTCCTGACCAGGAATTGAACCCATGTTCCCTGCAGTGAAAGTGTAGAGTCTTAACCATGAGACCACTGAGGAATTTATGGGGTTTGTAAATAGAGATGTCTGAGCTTGACCCCAGCAGATTTCTGATTTGTGGGGGGACAGAGGTGAGACCCATGCATCTGTATTTTGAAAAACTCCCAGGAGATTCTGATGTACAACCAGAGTATGAACTGTGCTCACTGGGCTGGGATAGAATTGACTAGGGGAACATCTAGGTTCTTTCTGTTCCCGAGGAGTCTGTTATTATGGGGAATTGAAGCCATAATTATGCTTAGGGTCAAGGTTAAAGATGAAAGAATATAAATGCATGGATTTGAGATTTGTATCCTCAGAGTTTTAATGAGACGCAAAATCTGCAATCATGAAGGCAAGGGCCCTGGAATTCCAAAGGTCCTCCAGGAAAGGGACCTGGAAGTGATGCCCGGGGCAGGCAGCAGAGGGCAGCATGGAGAGCTCAGACCTAGACCCACCCACGAGGGCCAAACCTTTCCCAGCTGTGCAGCCTCCATAAAGAGCTCTACCTCTCTGCTTTCAGCTCCCACACTTGCACAGTGAGGCTGGAGATCGTGCCCATCCTGCAGGATGTTTAGGAAGATGGAGGAGATGCAGGGCATGTGTGAACCCAAGGGCAAGACTCTCTCCCTCTTCAACAAACACAAATCCAGTTGGCTCACCCATCCAAAGGTAGGTTGAGCATCAGAGAAACCAGCAAACATCACTGTGCTCCGACAAGGTGTCCCACACTGGGTGCTAAAGATCAGAGATCAGGAAACTGAGGTGTTTATCCTGTGCCAATATCTTTGTTCCTACGAGGGCCAGAAAGCAAGGCATGCAAATCTTGGGAACCCCAAGGATGGGGGATAATGCTGCCTTGGGCCACCTAGCAGAGGGGACAAGGGAGCAGTGGTCCTTAGGGTAATAACCAGTCAATGTCCAGCTTCACTGCAGGAGTGACAGGCACTCTGCTGCGAATTGCTTTAACCTTTGAGTGAATTACTCTATTTAACCTTTTCCCATCCTCTGATTGGGCTTCTCTGGTAAAGAATCTGCCTGCAGTGCAGGAGACCTGGGTTTGTTTGATCCCTGGAGAAGGGAATGGCAGCCCACTCCAGTATTCTTGCCTGGGAAATCTCATGGACAGAGGAGCCTGGCAGGCTACAGTCCATGGAGTTGTAAAGAGTTGGACAGGACTGATTGGCTATCACTTTCTTTCATGTTTTTTTCACCCTCTGATCATCTGTGTTTGAGGAAGTCCCCACCCCTCTCTCAGCTCAGGATCTTTCCCCTGTGCACCAAGGCTTTGAGAGCAGAATATCTCATTTAAGGGAGCAGGGGGGCAAGGCTCTTTTGTTTTTATGACCCTTTGCATTTTTCTGAATAAAAATTATAAATGCCAAATGTGCAAGGAAATAGTTTATATAGATGCTGGCTGATCCCTGAGGTCCCTTCTGGTTTCCAGATGGACAGTGAAAACTGTAGAGCATGAGGTTTACTTATTCACTCCTTTAAAGTATTTCCTGATCAAGGACTTTATCCCAAGCAACGTGCTGAGTGTTGGTAGCAAGTAATGACTGAAACTAACATATAAATGTTAGTTACATATAAATTGTGAACTTGCTGTGTGTAGGCTTCTCACATACAGTTATGCTTAATCCATGTAAAAGTTCTATGTTATTATCCTAAGTTTGTAAATAAGGAAACAGACACAGAGAGGCTATATGACATCTTTTAGGTCACATATCTGGTGTTAATAAATGGCAGAGTGTGGGCAATGATGACCCCTTCTCTCAGGGAACTTGCAGTCTAACATGGGAAAGATGGGCCAGTGGTTAAACTTGTAGGAAGGTTTAGGCATACACCTGTATGAGGGCGCCCAGAGAGGCAGTGCTTCACCCAGACGTAGGAGCAGCAGGGAAGATTTCCAGAGGCAGAGATGAATAAGTGGAAAATAAGTTTAAATATAATTTTGAGGGCCGAGGGCTGGGAGAGGTGGATTAGCTGTGTCTTCCAGCCAGAGGGCATGGGATATGAAGTATTGACAAAGGGGAAATCATGAAGCAAGGCAAGGAATAACAACAAAACATCTCGCAGCGCTACTCACAATAGGCAAGAAGCAAACTCAGTGTCCATTGATAGATGAATGCATAAAGAAGATGCGATATAAAATATGCGTGTATATACACACAATGAAATACTACTCAGCTACAAAAAAGAATGAAATAATGCCACTGTCGGCAACATGGATGGAACTAGAGATTATCATACTAAGTGAAGCTAAATCAGAAAGGAAGGGCGAACGACATACGATGTCACGGGTATGTGGGATCTAAAATACGACAGAAATGAACTTATTTATGAATAGAAACAGATGCACAGTCATAGAAGACACGCTTACGGTTACCAAAAGGGAAAGGAAGTGAGGGAGGGATAAAGTAGGAGTTTGGGATTAGCAGGTACAAACTACTATATATAACATGGATCAACAATGAGATCCTACTGAGTAGTGCTAGAAACTAAACTCAATGTTCTGTAATAAACCGTAATGGAAAAGAAAAGAACAAGGAGATATCTCTATATGACCTGAGAAACTAAACTCAGTGTTCTGTAATAAACCGTAATGGAAAAGAAAAGAACAAGGAGATATCTCTATATGACCTGAGAAATTAACTCAGTGTTCTGTAATAAGCCATAGTGGAAAAGAAAAGAACAAGGAAGTATCTCTGTATGACCTGAGATACCCATTGGGTTGCAGGAGAGGGCAGAGGCTGGGGATGAAAATAGGAGCTAGGTCACAGGAAGATTTTCAAGTCCTGGGTTCAAATTTTTCCATAACCAGAGTTCAGAGGGCAGGCTGTGTCTCCCTTCTGCCAGAGCCCCTTATTGGGACACGGGTCAGACCTCGAGCTCCCCTGCTTCTCCAAGGGCCATCAGGTTCTTATCTGGTTTCAGAAGCCTCTCCAATCACATCAGCTCACTTCTGCATCAGTTCTAGGCCATTTGTAAAACTCCAGACAAAAAAAGAAAAAGGAAAAAAACCCTAACTCTAATAAAGAATCAAATTAGATGTGATTCAGAAGAGAGAATCAAAGACAACTGGATTTTATTTCACAAGGATAAAATAAATTGGCTTCTACAACAGAACAAGCCAGAACCATTACCAAGTACAAGCCTCTGATGCAGGAACATTGAGCTATTGGGCTATAAACTTGATGGCAAGGGGAAAAGTCAGGGGACTTTCTGGATAGATGAACTGTCCATATAACTGAGGTATCAAGCACTTCACACTTAGCAAATCAGTCTATCCAGTGGTCTGGTCTATCCAGTATCATTAATCTGAAAGCAATGACCATTATTCAGCATTAAAAAAAAAAATAGATGTACACTGTTCTTGCCATAAGACTCACGCCATGATATATCTTGGTTTGGAATGAGTCCTTCCATTCTTGGCTCCCATGAAAAACTCCCCACATCTGCCTCTATCAAACACTAATTTTTGTCTGCCTTTTCTTAGAGTTGTGTATTTCATCTGTCTCTTTTAGGAGACTGTACGTTCTTCAAAAACAAGAACTGTGTCTTCTTTTATTTTTCTTTATATGCTGTCTAGCCCAGAGCATCCTCAGAGACCACTTAGTCAAACTTTTCAACTTGCCGCTGAGAACCTGAGAGCTATCAACTAGCCAGTGGGCCGGAATGAAGACCCAGACGCCCTTGTTCCCAGATCTGTGATCTCTCACTAATCTCCTTCCCTGCTGCTGTGTCTGCAGCCTCCTTCTGCATTGCTGTGTCCACAAGGCAGTGAAGGTTAGATCTCTGCTGTCAATTTGGCACAAATAAACCAAGCAAGAGAAGGTGGTACTTGCCTTGGAACAGAACTCCCAAGCTGGTAGTTATCGCTTTGGGTTGTGAAGCTGTGACTGTTGTATTTTCTGTCTAACCGTGATTAAGCACACTCTGCTGTGGTACCTGGACCACCACCTCTGCTTACTAGCTGTGCGGCCTTCATCAAGTCACTCAGGTTCTCTGAGCTTCTGTTTCCCCCTCGGCAACAGGGCTGCTCGTGAGGTTCAAGTGAGATGGAGCTTGTAAGTGCTTGCTGAACCTGTGTCTTTGGAGTTTGTGCCTCTGTGTGGTCCATATCAGGTTCTGAATGGGTGAGATGGTCAGTTTATCTAAATTCCCAAATAGGTGAGGAGTCGCCCTATTGAAAGGTATGTCTGCTGTCTCGGGATACTATCTAATAAAGACTGCCATTCCTGTGCCAAGCTCTCTGCTCTGTTTTCCCCACAGGACAGTGCGCTCAACTGCAGCAGCAGTTTCACACAAGCAGGACCTGGAATGACAATTTTTATTATCTAAACATATAACCTGAGGCTCTGGAAGTGAGCCAGAGTCAGGGAATTTAAAAGTAAGAAAAGATTTTAGAAAATAAAAGTGATTGTTGCTTACGGCTTTGAACATAGATTCCAAGGCTTTAAACATCTCAACTCACTCTGCAACCAGAGAGTAAAGCTGCCCTGTTGCTCAGAAGCTCCCAGCTCACTCTGCCCTGCCCTCCCCTGGACCTGGCCTCTATCCATTTGGAGGCCATATTGCCTGCTGGCTAAATGCATAGAGTTGGCTACGTGCCCACTGGCACATAGGCTAAGTGCCCGCTGGCACACAGGCGAAGTGCCCGTTGTACCACTTGCTTGCTGTGTGACTGTGGGAATGTTACTTAATATCTCTGAGGCTCAATTTCTCTATCTGGTAACATGGGGGCTGAGTGTCTATGGCATTTAGTATATGAAAGAATCAGGATAAAGCTTCTTTTTTCCTTTTCTTATAGGAGATGATTTAATTAACATTAGCTAAAAAAAGACAAAAATGCCATTGAAAGACTTCCAGTTTCCTGGAAATTGCAGATCATCGAAAGTTTAGTGGACAGAACTTGTCCGCAGGATCTGAGTGCCAGTAGGTAGCAAAACGATCTGAAGAAATGTTGCACTTTTATACTTAAGAACGCAGTGGGGCTAAACATTTACTAATGTGTCTCGGTCTCTTGTCCAAGGAGCTCAATGATCATTACAGACATGATGAAATGCTTCCTCGTAATATGTAGGCAGGACTTGGACATGACTGTCACCATTTTAGAGCCATTAAGGTCCAAAGAGGTTAAGTGACTTACTCAAGGTCACACGGTGAGTCCAGCTTAAATCCCAGGTCCACTGACTTGGAGATGACCCATTAAAGCACTGTACCCTGTCCACCAAATAGAGAAGCCCGAATGAAACACTGATTGTTAAGGAAGGAAAATGGCTATCGAGCTACGGAAGTTGACCTTTAGCCAGCCCGAAATCATTAATGTGGCCAGGTTTAAGGAGAGCTCTATTAAACTGTCCATCAAACACTTTACTCTTAAATGGATTTATTGAGAAAGGAAAAAGACCAGGGTAGAGAGAATGTATTAGAGGTGGCTTTTCTTTTGTCCGCTGGCAGTTCATAGTCCCTTGCAGGGAGAAGGTTATGTCTCTAGAGGAGAAGTTTTCTAAGAACAAAGGGAGGAATTTCTCAGCACTTTGGAGCCAGAGAAAACCAGCTTGGAATGTTGGTCATTAAACCAAATAGCTGTGTGTCATCAGACACATTTTTTTACTTCTCTGGGCACCAGAAAAACATTGGGAGGGTCCACTGTGATGATGCAAGTAAAACATGGAGCTTGGCTCATATATGCATCCCCTGAGGTGTAACTATCTGATGTTATGGTTTCTATAGTGAAAGTGAAGTCGCTCAGTCGTGTCTGACTCTTTGCAACCCCGTAGACTGTAGCTTACCAGGCTCCTAGGTCCATGGGATTTTCCAGGCAACAGTATTGGAGTGGGTTGCCATTTCCTTCACCAGAGGGTCTTCCTGACCCAGGGACTGAACCCAGGTCTCCCACACTGTAGGCAGACACTTTACTGTCTGAGCCACCAGGGAAGTCCTATTGTTTCTATAGTGAGTTGAAAATAGAAGAAGGAGAGCAATTGGGTCCCTGAAGCTAAAAAGTGGTGGACCCAGCCCAGCCAACTATATCAAGCATGATAATAGGAGATGGAAAAGTCAAAGACTTGTTAGTTCAAGTTCAGTATCATTATCAGAGAGACATAGAGAGAGAGAGTCAGTGTACATCTCATCAGGCAGGAGCAGACCAGACTCAGGGTCCAGGGGGACATCCATTGGCAGAGAAAGGCTTTTAGACTGTTCTTTTCAAATGGCGTTGCAGGTTCTAATCCACCTTCTTGCCCAGAGTGGTCAGAGGATTAAGTTGTGCTGCCCACCACACATGCTCAGTTCAGTTTAGTTGCTCAGTCATGTCCGACTCTTTGCAACCCCATGGACTGCAGCATGCCAGGCCTCATTGTCCATCGCCAGCTCCCAGAGTTTACTCAAACTCATGTCCATCGAGTCGGTGATGCCATCCAACTGTCCCATCCTCTGTCGTCCCCTTCTCCTCCTGCCTTCAATCTTTCCCACCATACGTGCTAGCCCCCTGTAATACATGCTGGCAAGGCATAGAAACCAAGTTCCAACCCAAATTGCCATCCTGGTCTTTGTTCTGAACCACTGACCTTAATCCAGTCCTCAATACAGACCTTCATTCTGAATCCAGCCCCTTCAGACACTGATTGTCCCTTCATCAAACACGGTCTGTGCCTCGTGGGTGTACAGGTCAGTGTCGTGGATGAGCTAGGGGCTATGGGCGCACAGGGAGTTCCTAGTCTGGTCCGGGAGCCAGGAGACAGTTATGACTGGGCAGAGTCATCGAGATGAGAAAGAGCTCCCCAGATAAAGGGAAGGAGTGATCATCACAGGAAGAGAGAGGAGCACAAGTAAGCATCCACACACAAGGAATCGACTGGCTCCTCATGAGATTCAAGGTTACTGGGATGTCAGGGGTGGACTGGAGAGAAGCTGGAGAAGGCTTTAGAGAGGATGCCTGGGCTTGAATGATGGACAGCCCTGTGTGCCGTTATAAGAAGTTTGGGCATTTTTTCCCTGAAGGCAATTGTGAAGTTTTTTTTTTTTTTTGGTGGAGGGAGA
Organism: Bos indicus; assembly: GCF_029378745.1. Classification (NCBI taxonomy): domain Eukaryota; kingdom Metazoa; phylum Chordata; class Mammalia; order Artiodactyla; family Bovidae; genus Bos; species Bos indicus. The sequence continues at coordinate 109,363,102 of NC_091767.1, read as the reverse complement.
GTAGAATATGACCAGATATTTTTCTGAGAAAGGTAACCCGAGGACAGTGTGGAAGAGAGCTGGGGCGGGGGGGATGGGGGGCGGTAGTAGACAGAGGTGGGGACCAGTGAGAAGGCTGCCACATCCATCCATCATTCCTCTGGCCCAGCCTTTTCAATCTGACACCTTGCCCTGCGTGTCCTAGCTGAGACCTTCGCTCTGCCGGTCACGGGTCTGGATCTCTTCTCTGAATTTGCTTCATTGGATAGCATCAGGTAGTTATGTCTTCATGTTTGAAGAGGGTTGCCTTCATTAATCCATCCACCCATCCATTCATTCAGTACTAATTTGACATACAAGAATAAATAATGCTGAGACTTTGCTTTCAAGAGGAATTTGAACAGTCAGAATCCGCTAGATGTTAAGACATCGAAGGAGGCAGTGGGGCGAAAGGACGGGGTTAGTTTATCTGGACCAAGAAAGGTTTTCTAAAGGACGGAATGCCTATGGGGCTGCATCTCTGGTGATAAGAAGATTTCTACCCGTTGAAAAGGGTGAGGGCATTCCAGGAAAAATGAGTTACGTAAATGAGGGACTCAGAGCATGAAACAGCACAGAACGTGAGGGACAAACCAGCCGTAGGACGTGGTGGATTGTCGGAGAAATCAAGACCCCAGTGCCGTCCACTTAGGACTAGACTGTGCCTCCATTTCCGCCACTTCCCAGCTGTGTGACCTTCTGCAAATCACTTGACCTCCCTGAATTTTCTTATCTGTGAAATGGGGGAACACGATGCTTAATTTACAAAGTTGCAGAAAGGCATAAATGAGACGACGTTTGAAAAACATCTCACATAGGGCTTGCTCAATAAACGGTAGCTATTATTATAATTATTTTTATTCTGAGTGCCTAGAGGTTCAAAATAGAATCTACATCTGGTACTACAAAGCTGTTTCACCTTAAGTGCCAGTTCTTGTTGATCAGTCCTGGCTGTTTGGAGCAGAGAATGGTGAGGCTGCATTTGAGATCAGCAGGAACACATGCTCTGATCTATTAGTAATGTCTGTTCAGAGCAGGGAATGTCAAGTGTCATCGACCCTAAAATGGACATTACTGAAGAGCTAGGAGGGGGCTTCACTCATGGCTCAGTAGTAAAGAATCTGCCTGCCAATGCAGAAGACATGGGTTTGATACCTGATCCAGGAAAGTCCCAGGTACTGCAGAGCAGCTAAGCCTGTGTGCCTCAACTCCTGAGCCTGTGCTCTAGAGCCTGGGAATTGAAGCTTCTGAGCCTACGCACTGCAGTTACTGAAGCCCGTGCTCCACATGGAGAGAGGGCACTGCAATGGAGAGTCCAAGCTCTACAGTGAAGAAGAGCTCCTGCTCACCGCAACCAGAGAGAAGCCTGCATGGCAATGAAGATCCAGTACAGACAAAAAATAAACGAAATTATTTTTTAGAAGGAAAGACCTGGGAGGCATGAGGATAGGCTAATGTGTTATGGGAGGAAACATGGGGGGGACACTGAGACTTGAATTAACCCCTAAGGGTAGATAGGTATGGGGCAGGTACTGTAGAAAGGAGCCGGGCCTGCGGGGCGGGGGCGGGGCGTGGGGAACTAACCCAGCTCAATTTGGATTTCATCTTATTGCCAACATCACATTCTATTTTGGGGCCCCAGCATCACAAGCCAAAATATTAGATACTCATCCCTATCGAATGGCTACAAAACAAACATTCCTTGGCAATGCAGGGGCTGATAGAACAGAATTTGAGCGAGTAGGGCAAGAGGTACGTGCTTTATTCCCCAAACCCCCAGGTCTCTGGTAACTTTCCGGAATGCTAAGCTGTTTATTTTGGGAGTCTTTAAGCTTAGTCAGTTGGTATTTAGAGACAGCTAGGAATTTTGGATTTCACTCTCATTCCAATAGAAAAGAGAAAAAAATCTTAAATGCCTTCCAAATACTGGTAAGTCAAGTGAGGACAGCCTGGCTCCAATCTGGGCTACTCTCCCACCCTCCACCCGCTCCCAGAAACACAGAATGAAAAGGAAAAGAAACATAATCAATGCACTCAGCCACAAGTTAAAACTTCCCCTGGAGAACGCTAGACAACCAGACTCCCTCTGCATTAGCGGATGCAGAAAAGCATCTGTCAGTATTTGTGAGTGTTCATGGCAGAGGAGGGGCTCGGGAAGCCAGCTGGTCTGAGCCGCGCTCCAATATCCATACAGGTGCCTCTCCTGTTCTTCGTGCAGGGCTTTGACACAAGCCTTTGAAAGATTTTCATTAGCGATGTAATTGATCTTCTGATGAAAAGTAAGACAAAGTCCAGCAAAAAAAAAAAAAAGAGAGAGAGAGAATGCCTACAATGTACTGAAGTAGACACATATTAAGCTTCAGGTTTCAAGTTTACAGTCACAACCATCTATAAACCATGCTTAGATGTCACTTTCATTATTTCCTGGGAACTGTCCTTAGCTCGCGAGTCCTCATTTCTGCCAGAGGCAGGAAAGTTAATCTTGTACATTCAAATAACTCACTGATTTTCAGATTTAAATGTGATCGATTTAGAATGTAGTGGTGATTTACTCGCTAAGTCGTGTCTGACTCTTGCGACCTCATGGACTGAAACCCGCCAAGTTCCTCTGTCCATAGGATTTTCCAGGCAAGAATACTGGAGTGGGTTGCCATTTCCTTTTCCAGGGGATCTTCCTGACCCAGGAATCAAACCTGGGTCTCTAGCACTGCAGGCAGATTCTTTACTGACTGAGCTACCAGGGAAACCCCAATTTAGGATGTAGACAGGTCAAAATTTGGTCTACTCCATCCTTCTCCTCATTTCCCCAAAGTGGGAAAGGTGAGCTAATTTCCAGTGGCCCTTACTTTTGTCAATCTGATATTGACAGGTGGAAATTTGGACCTCATGGGCCTCCATCCAGATGCTTCTGTTTTTATTGGTGGTCGCTCTCCCACCCAGGATCATGGCATCCTCTTATTTCTTCCCCTGCTTCCCAGTTATGAAATATTTTCCAGTGGTGTAGGGCGGGGGGGGGGGGTACTTCCCTGGCAGTCTGATGGCTGAGACTTCACCTTCCAACGCAGGGGTGTGGGTTCCATCCCTGGTTGGGGAACTAAGATCCCACATGCCTCATGGCCAAAAAACCAAACCATGAAACAGAAGCAATGCTATCACAAATTCAATAAAGACTTTAAAAATGGTCTATATAAAAAAATAAAAAATTTCTGGTCCACCAGCACCTCCATGCTCCACTGGTCTGCTTTCTCAGTGTCCCCTGAGGGTGTATGGACTTTATGAGTATGTCCCTGGCTCAGCCCCTGGACATCTACTCAGCCAGGATGCCTGGCCTGTGCTGGGTCCTTGGTGGCCAGGCAACCATTCCCCTTGCTCTATAATCCCCTAGGCTCCCTTGGGTTCCCGCATTCTGCCCTGAGTAAATTGCATTATGGCCCCAAGGTTTTTTGCCACTCTTGATATTCATGCTTGTTGCCAGTGACTCTGGAATTCTTTTCACAAAGGCAGGGCACACACCTCCTCTGCCCCCCATCCCCAACCTTCCTGCTTTATTTGACTTTGAGCTCAGCCATGTGATTCGCTTTGGCCAATATAGTGAGGCAAACATAATGATGTGCTATTTCCAAGCCTGGGACTTCATAAACCCTCTATTTCCCCACTTGCCTTCTTTGCCTCTGCCATTACCAAGAGAACTTTTCTCAGCTTTCACTCTGATTCAAGGAGGATGAGAGATGTATACAGCAGAACCACCACAGACAAGCACAGTCTAAATAAGTTGACCCCTAGTTGACAGATAGATCTGAGAGCATAAAAGCTTACTGTAATGTGTCATCAAGATTTTGTGTTTGTTATGCAGCAATAACTAACCAATACATTCCTACATCCAGAACTTACTTGGGAGGCTGGAAAGCATGTTTTTGGACAGCAAAAAATCATTTCCTCTCTTTTAAAAATCCCATTTTTGTAAGCTTCAGCTTTCCCATCTGCAGAATCAGTTAAGCAGTAAAAAAACAAATTCATTCAGAAAGGCAAATCAATGGCTTTAGTGCCCTTGACTGTGTCTGATTTCCTTCTGAGGCTATAGCATGTATAGAAGTGTCTGCTTCTGCATATTGTCTAAAATATGGGGGAGGTTTATTTACACTGAAACTGGAGCTCTTAGGCACCACATAAAAAAACAACGGTAATAACATCGTGAATAATAATGACTGACTTTTACCAGTTGTTTACTTACTATAGGTTAAGTATCATCGTAAGAGGTTTGTGGACTAACCTGTCACAAAAGCTCTGATGGGAAAGTAATCTTCCCCCATTTTCAGAGATTAACAACTCGAACCCCTCCCCAGTCTCAGCACTTATTTTATCTGAGTGTGTTCATTCATTATTTGATGCAACTGAGTTGTCTGCCACAGAAGGCATTTTAACAGGGACTGGAAGAGTATTTTCAGGAATTTTGTGTGCTGGACAGCGGGGATTTTGTATGCTATCCAGTGACCACTATGGTGTCTTTCCCTCTCTGACATTTCTTATTCGATACCTCATGCTCAGTCACAACCCTTCCATGTTCATGGACAAAGAAAGAATCCTTTCCACCTGCCGGTTTTCTACTCTGAGCCCGACACTAAGCCAAATCTTGTGTCATTACTGGCGTAAAGGGCAGGCTTTTGGACTCAGTGGGGGAAGGAGAGGGTAGGATGATTTGAGAGAATAGCATCGAAACACCCACATTACCATATGTAAAATAGGTAGCTGGTGCATTCACCGTACAAACTGGGGCACCCAAAGCCGGAGCTCTGTGGCAGCCTGGAGGGACGGGGTGGTGAGGGAGGTGGGAGGGGGCTCAGGGTAGAGAGGACACGTGTACCTGTGGCCGATTCACGTTAATGATTGACAAAAGCCACCACAATATTGTAAAGCAATTACCTTCTAATTAAAATAAATGTTTTTAAAAGTGAAAAAAAAAAAAAAACTCATCCCAATCCCCAGAGCACCTTGTTTTTGCCCGTCATAGAAGTTGCAATTTGTTCACTAGACACCCATCTTTCCCACCAGGCTAGAGACAGTGAATCTGCTTATTTTCTTTTGGTCTGTGGCCTGGGGATATAGGAATGCCTCTCTAAGCTGCTGACCAAAGAGTGGGACCCAGGCTCACGGAGAATGACCGTCTTCAAAGGCAGCTGCATATGGTGGATAACAGCAGGACTCTGAAGCCAGACTGCTCGGATTCACGTTTTACTGTGTGAATTTCAGCCAGTGGTAAAGTCCTCTGTGCCCCAAGCTTCCCCATGTGTAAAGGAGACTCACATTTTTACTGCACAAGGACGTTAAGCCTGGAGATTACAGTCAGGGCTGTGGAGACACACCGCCTACAGTCGTATTCCAGCTCTGCACTGACCCCTGGGGCACCTGGGGCAAAGCTGGTACTCCCTGTTTCTCCCCTGACCTGCACAGAAGGTTAATAGCAGCTCCTATCTCAAAGAGATGTAGAGTCTAAATGAGCCCGTCCCTGCAAAGCGCTCAGAGCAGGCTCTGGCACTGAGTGGACTGTGCAGACTCAAGGACATCTGGCTACGTAGCGTGCTGGTGGAAATTGGAGTCCAAGTTCACCGAGTCCATTGCTCTTCATACGACCCCCAGGTTTGGAGATATGTTCGTAGCTTACATTGCTTTCTCCCAGCCCCTCTTCCCTCACACTGTTTCTCCCATAGACACTTTCACATCCTAGAACTTTTTCTACATCAGTAGAGACGAGAGTATTTTCTACCCAGGGAGAGAGTGGGGCTTCTAGAAAGTAATGAAAAAAGAGTCATCAAGAAACAGTCCAGCCAAGGAAGATGCAAAAATAATTAAAATAGGAAGCGTGCCGTCGTCTTCACAGGATTTCAATTTTGCCATTGCCTGAGGGGAGGGGTGACAGACGTTCGCTTTCTCACACTGATACACATTTTGATAAAGTGTGATAAAGACTTAGAAAAATCGACAGATGAAACTGGAATAAGAGCTTCCCAAAGTGAGGAAAAGCAGCCCGTGGGCTGCGGACTCCAGGAAAACAGGTGCTGTGCTTTCCTGCTCTTGTAAATGGAGGTCTCTTCTCTTAACCTGCCCGATTCCCACTAATCCCTTGGATCTGAGTTCAGACCCCATTTCTTCGGGGAAGCCTGTCCTGATTCCCTGGACTAGCCTGGAGACCTTGCTATAAGCCCTCAGTGCTCACTGCACTTTCCCTCATGGCCCTTGAGGATTGCTGTAACTACTGTGGTTGTTTGAATTTTGTCTGGATCCTATAGGAGATTATTGGCATTGAGAGAACGGAGGATGGGTTTCCTTCCTTCACCACGTATTGCTAGTCTTTAGTACAGTGTCTGATGCACACTAGACACTCCATAAACGCTGAAAGAAGGAATGAAGGTCCGAGACCTGGGGTTCGAGCCAGCAGGACAAACAGTCTTCATGTCAGGAGACCCACTGTGTGTACTTGTTCCAGAGTGTTCTTTTCTGCATGCCAATTCAATCTAAGCCCCAGAGTCCCACTGAAAATCTCTCTTAGCCAAATGGGATTCAGTGAGAAATGATGCCCTCTGCACTGCCTACAAGAACCAATGTAGACGTTGTCATGTCAGGGGTCACGGTGAGGAAGGGTGCCAGCTGATCTTGTCTTGGGCGTGGGGTTGTGGTGGGAGCTCTTGGCATGCATGAGGTTGCTGTCTTAATCCTGCTAGATTATATCATAAAGGGGTTTCCAAGCTCTCCAGAATCACATAGCAAGGAGGCTGTGGTGCTCAGGCTCACGCAACAGAGATTTTCTGGGTCAGGGTTTAGAGATGAAGACATGGAGTCTAAGGGATTAAATCCCTTGGTAGAAGGATTTTGGAGAACTGGAATTAGAACTTAGGTCTCCTCATCCCTGGCCAGTGTTCTTTTCAGTTATCATTCATTCATTTATTCATCTGTCCATCCATCTATGCAGCTACCCTTCACTGATTTAACCACTGTTTATTAAAGATCCTCTAGTGGATACCAGGAGAAGGCAATGGCAACCCGCTCCAGTACTCTTGCCTGGAAAATCCCACGAGTGGAGGAGCCTGGTTGGCTGCAGTCCATGGGGTCTCTGGGAGTCGGACACGACTGAGCAACTTCACTTTCACTTTTCACTTTCATGCATTGGAGAAGGCAATGGCACCCAACTCCAGTGATCTTGGCTGGAGAATCCCAGGGACGGGGGAGCCTGGTGGGCTGCCATCTATGGGGTCGCACAGAGTCGGACATGACTGAGGCAACTTAGCAGCAGCAGCAGCAGCAGCAGTGGATACCAGGCACTAGATGTGAAGGAATTAGGATCAAGACCAACCAACACTAACGGCAGCTCATCTTCATTTTTATTCATTTAGTTTTATTTTCCTTTGTTCCCCCAAAGACTTTTGTCTTTCTGATTCCCTGACTCATGTGGGCCTCAGGACAAGCTGGTGGAAGTCACCTGAGACTCCCTCTGCCCCCACTGTCAATCCAGCCTTAGTGATAAAGTCTTTTGCCCACCACCCCTTGGTTTTTCTCCCTTTCCTGAGGACCAGGAAGAGACAAGACTGTGCCAGCATCCTTAGGGACTGGGGTCCACCTGTCCCAGGTATGCAGAGTAGACCATCCCTTGGTGTTGATTAGACCTCTGAGTCAAGTTGGGTACTTAAATTCTCAGAGTGCTGAGGCCAGAAGAGAAGTTGGGTGTTGACATCTCTGGCTACCGCATCATTTGTTCCAACAACTCATGTTTATTGAGAAACTATTATATGCCAGCCCTGTGTTGAATGGCTGGGGCTGTAATCTTTAGGAGCTTCCAGTTTGCCAGGGAAGAACTCTCAATAAGCAATGACAACATAGAGCTTAGGAAGACACAGATGGTCTTACACATCTTTGCATTTCAGGAGTTGGTTCAGAGCCTCAGAAGGTGGCATTTTTTGGAGTCAAATGAACTTGGGTCTAAAACCAGTGAAGACCTCTGTTCTTCCAATGAAGACCTCTGTTTGACTTCAGTTCAATGCAGTTCAGTCACTCAGTCGTGACTGACTCTTTGTGACCCCATGGACCGCAGCATGCCAGGCCTCCCTGTCCATCACCAACTCCCGGAGTTCACCCAAACCCATGTTCATTGAGTCGGTGATGCCATCCAACCATCTCATCCTCCGTCGTCCCCTTCTCCTTCTGCCATCAATCTTTCCCAGCATCAGGGTCTTTTCAGATGAGTCAGCTCTTCGCATCAGGTGGCCAAAGTATTGGAGTTTCAGCTTCAACATCAGTCCTTCCAATGAACACCCAGGACTGATCTCCTTTAGGATGGACTGGTTGGATCTCCTTGCAGTCCAAGGGACTCTCAAGAGTCTTCTCCAACACCACAGTTCAAAACATCAATTCTTCGATGCTCAGCTTTCTTTATAGTCCAACTCTCACTTCCATACATGACCACTGGAAAAACCATAGCCTTGACTAGACAGACCTTTGTTGACAAAGTAATGTCTCTGCTTTTTAATATATTGTCTAGGTTGGTCATAGCTTTCCTTCCAAGGAGTAAGTGTCTTTTAATTTCATGGCTGCAATCACCATCTGCAGTGATTTTGGAGCCCCCAAAAATAGTCAGCCACTGTTTCCCCATCTATTTCCCATCAAGTGATGGGATTGGATTCCATGATCTTCATTTTTGAATGTTGAGCTTTAAGCCAACTTTTGCACTCTCCTCTTTCACTTTCATCAAGAGGCTTTTTAGTTCCTCTTCACTTTCTGCAATAAGGGTGGTGTCATCTGCATATCAGGGTTATTGATATTTCTTCTGGCAATCTTGATTTCAGCTTGTGCTTCTTCCAGCCCAGCGTTTCTTATGATGTACTCTGCATGTAAGTTAAATAAGCAGGGTGACAGTATACAGCCTTGACGTACTCCTTTTCCTATTTGGAACCAGTCTGCTTGACTTACTCCCTATGAATCCCAGATCCGTCTTCTATAAAATAAGGAGGTAATGTTAGGGGCAATATGTTGACTAAAACTGCCCACCCTGGCCAGGCACCATAGTAACTATTTGTGTGAGTTATTTTATGACAGGAGGTCCTGGTAAGGAATATAGAACTAAGAAGCCACCATCAACTGGAAGAGTTCAGAAAAAGTTAAAAGGAGATGTCACAGTTCCTACGACCTCCCAGAATCCTCCTCTCTGGCATCCATCTTGGCTCAGCAATGTATGTGCCACCAGGAAGAACCCGGAATCAGAGTAATTGGCCAGAAACAATCTGGAAACTAATTCCATCACCATAAAGCCTGAGACTGTGAGCCACACGGCAGAGCAGTTCTCCTGGGTTCCCTTTCCCTGCTGCTTCTCGCCCAGGCACCCCTTCTCAATAAAGTCTCTTGCCTTGTCAGCACATGTATCTCCTCGGACAATTCATTTTCAAGTGTTAGACAAGAGCCCCCTTTCAAGCCCTGGAAGGGGTCCTTCTTTCTTCCGCAGTAATACCTGAGTCTGTGGGTGGTTGTGAGTAGTCACATGAGATCGTGTCGGTGAGGATCCTGGAACACGGTGGGCCCTTGTCAACGCCAATTTCCTTACCCTTTCCCACAAGAGCAGACGCTCATCTCATGCCTGCAAACTGAACCAGGCCTGGCTGTGAAATGGCCAGCTCCTTGAGGACAGGTGAAGACTCCCTGCTGGCTGTGACCTTGGGCATCTCATCTGGAATTGCAGCATCGTCAAGCTTCATCTGAAGAGTTACGTTGACTAGGTCAGGACCAGGCTGATAGGAGTGAGGCGTGTCGGGCCTCAAGTGTAAGGAGCTGGTCAGGGCTGCATCTGTTTGCACAGGGTCAGCACTTGTCCTGACTGTGACACTGAATCCCCCCACCGAGGCAAGGTGGGGCGCCCCCGGCCAGGGAGAAAATGGGTGCTGCTTTTGTCTGGGGTTATTTTCTGGGAAGAGACAAAACCCCCTTCAAACTATTTCAACAAAAGTGAGTTTATTTTAAAGATAGGTTTGAGGCTAAAATGGGGAACAAGTTCTCATGGAACTCATCACAGATCTAGCATCCAGGAATGGGCCAGGCCGCAAGCATGCTGGGCTAGGAGGCTGGTCCTGGAAGCATGGTGGCCCCGGAGCCTCGGCAGGAGTTCAGGGCCTCCAGGCTCCCGTAGCACACCCGTGCCTCCTTGCCGGGTTCCCCAGCCTCAACTCGGAGTCCTGTCCGTTTTCAGACTGAAACTGAGCAGGACCCTGCTGGGCTCCTGGGAACAAAAGCCTTTTTGTGTTTCTCATTTCTTGATGACCGGAAAGAAACAGCACCCCACTAAAGTACTGTCGCCTGAAAAAGCCAGTGGACGGAGGAGCCTGGTAGCCTACAGTCCATGGGGTCTCAAAGAGTGTGACACGACTGAGCGACTTCACTTTTCTTTCAGCCTCCAAGATCTCCCCTGAGTTCCGAAGGGCAGGTTCAATAGTTGCTGATTAGGCAAGGGAAGGGATGCAGAGACCAAGGAAGGACAGTTAAGAAACAATAGTACAGCCTTGGAACAGGGTCCGGGTTCCCCCTCAAGGAACACACAGAACAATTATCTTTGAGCTGTTTTGCAGATACTGAAACCCCCACCACGTGGGAGCACAGGGATTCCAGACTGGCGTTTTGATGATGCTGACTCCCACTTACGTCACCATCAACCAGTCAGAAGAACGTCCATGAGCTGATCCCCTCCCCCTCTTTGAACCATTGCTATGAAACTCCTCACTACCCCCTCCAGGCTGGGACACAGTTTTGAGGGCATTAGCCAGATACGGCTCTCTTCCTTCAGCAAACCAATAAAGCTATTTGTTTTTACTTCACCCAAAACTCTGTCTCTGAGATTTAATTCAGTGTTGGGGTACAGAGGCCGGATTTGGCTTCAAGACTAAGCTTCTGGAGCTTCCCTGGTGGCCCAGTGGTTAAGACTTTGCCTTCCATTGCAGGGGGTTCTGGTCTAATCCCTGGTCAGGGAGCTGAGATCCCACATGCCTTGCAGCCAAAACATCAAACAGAAGCAATATTGTAACAAATTCAATAAAGACTTTAAGTTTAATCACCCACATCCAAAAAACAAAACAAAACAAAAACCACGAAACTTCAAAAAAGAAAGACTACCCCTCTGTCCACAGTTTTCCTTTAGCCCCTGAGTACCTGGGTCTTTCCTGCCTCCATGCCTTCCTGCATGCATCTCTCTGCCTGGTCACTTTTGCCTCTTCTTGCCACCAGAAGATCCTTGCTCCTTTCTCAGGATCTAGCTTCACTGTCCTTTCATCTAAGAGGCTTTCACTGGCCCTCCAAATGATGTAGGGCTTCCCCGATGGCTCGGTAGTAAAGAATCCACCTGCAATGCCACAGGAGATGCGGGTTCAATCCTTGAGTTGGGAAGATCCCCTGGAGGAGGGCATGGCAACCCACTCCAGCATTCTTGCCTGGAGAATCCCATGGACAGAGAATCCCGTGGACAGAGAATCCCATGTAACCTGGTGGGCTACAGTCCATGGGGTCGCAAAGCGTCAGACAAGACTGAAGTGACTTAGCACACACGCATGCCTACAACATAAATAGCCTGTAAGTCTCCTTCAGAGCCCTTTGTGAAGCTACACTTTTACTTGGATAGCTACTTGTTCCACATCTTGTATTTCCCACTAGAACATCAATTCCTTGATGAAAAGAACTGTCTCCATTTTGTTATTTATACTCCAGTGCCTGGCAGAGTGCTCAGTACGTGGGAAATCCTCCATAAATATGTGCTGAATGAACAAAGGGCCCTTTCTTCACTCCGATAAAGTAGCTATTGCCATGCTTCCAGCTACACGCCATTATCTGTTTTCTGTTGCCGTTTGCTCTTCTCTGCTCCCGCGGTTTCTGAGACCCTTTCCTCCACCCTGAAACTCGCTCCCAGCCCCTCCCAGCCTCTGCAGGTCTTCTCCTCACCTTTCCGCTGCAGCCCCTCCAAACACCAACTGGCAGTGTTCCTATGCTTCCTAGTTTGAATTCAGCTTTCTGTGCTTCTTAGTTTGATTCAGCTCATCTCGTCGGGAGAAATCATAGGGCTGATTCTCTGGTAGACAGCCGATCTATGGACCAGTCACCCCCAGACAGCTGTCAAGCTAACCCCACTCCGTTGTCACCAGCCACATGAGGCTATTGAACACTTGAAATCTGGCTGGTGCCATATGTTGAAACGGTATTTTTACATATTTGTTAAATCAAATATTATTAAAATCAGTGTGGTCTTTTTACGTCTTTAACGGGTCTATGAGAAAATTTAAAACCACATACCTGCCTCACATATTTTTGCTGTTCAGGGCTGAGCCAGTTGTTGCTGGAGGGAGTCAGGTGACATGGTGTGAACAGGGGCTGTGTAGAGGGGCACTTCCTTTAGAAGGAGGCACTGAGGGACATCTCAGTTATGTCTTGATGACTACAATTATTATCACGGTTCTTTCAACAATTATTTATTGCATAACTCCACAGTAGTGTTAGGGCTTCCCTGCTGGCTCAGTGAGTAACGAATCTGCCTGCAATGCAGGAGATCCAGGTTCAGTCCCTGGGTTGGGAAGATCCCCTGGAGAAAGAAATGGCAACCTACTCCAGTATTCTTGCCTGGGAAATCCCATGGACAGAGGAGCCAGGTGGGCTACAGTCCACAGAGTCACAAAGGGCAGACATGACTTAGTGACTAAACCACCATTATCCTACAGTAGTATTATTTAAACATTTTTTTCTCATTGTATTAGTTATCTATTGGTGTTATCAATATTAGGAGAAGCTTGGTGGCTTCAAGAAGCACATGTTTATGATTTCACAGTTTCTACGGATCAGGAGTGCAGACACGGTTTACCTAGGTCCTTGCCTTTAGGGGCTCATAAGGCTGAAGTCAAGGTACTGGTTGGGCACCCTCTCTTCTCAAGGCTCTACTGGGTGGTTGTGGGGAGTTACGGGCTTGTGCGGCTTTGGAAGAACTCAGTCCCTTGCAGCTGGAGTACCAAGGATAGCCATTCCTTCCTTCCTTCTCATTATAGAAGCGTCAGGTGCACAGCATCCTCGTTTTACTCCGTGTGCATTACAAGGCGCTCATCTTCTCAAGTCTGGTTGCTGTTCATCGACATACAATTGACCCCCTCACCCATTTTGCCCACCACCTAACCCACTCCCCTCTCGTAACCACTAATCTGATCTCTGTATTTATGAGTTTTTAGAAATTTTATTTGTTTGCTTTTTTTTTTTTTTTGCATCCCACATAGGAGTGAAGTCATTTGATATTTGTCTTTCTCCTTGGAGATCCTACAGGACATCCAATTAGCCATACTTGGTTCTGCCTCTGATTTCATGACTGTCTGGCTGGAGACATGCTAACATGCTTCCAGAGCCCTGTGGAGTGATCCTCACCACATGCTCAATCTGGTCAGCCAGGAGGATGTGTACATGTAACCCTGAGAGGTGCAGAGTATCACCCGAGGGTCTGAGCATACGGACAGTCCTTCAGAGCTATCTATCTTTAGAGCATCTGTCTAGTCACTTGCTTTTCACTTATACACAGTAATATAGTGCTGAAGGGTTTCCCCAGTGGCACACTGGTAAAGAATCCACCTACATGCAGGAGACTTGGGTTTGATCTCTCGTCAGGAAGATCCCCTGAAGAAGGAAACATACTCCAGTATTCTTGTCTGGGAAATCCCATGGACAGAGGAGCCTGGTGAGCTACAGTCTATGGGGTTGCAAAGAGTCAGACATGACTTAGTGACTAGACAACACCAAGTATGGTTTTGAATACCGTGCTCCGTGTAGCACAATTTCAATCTCAACAGTGTCCCGCCCTTTCCATTTGCCATATGGGAAAACTGAGGCCAGAAAAGCCAAACAGACTGAGCTGGAGCTGGAACCCAGATAACTTGCTTCCTGGGCTGGCTTTCTTTTTCCAAGCTAATGGCCTTTCTATGTCTCTGGGAGTCCTGCCTCTCCACGGAGAGGATGCAGGATAATTAAAATCCCCCTTTCCCACCCTTCTCTCCCTTTCAACACTTTGTAAACTATTTTTTTCCCCAGTTCTACCTTTTTAGCCTTTCACAGCTGCTCATTTGGATAAGATCTGGTACCCACAGTTTTCTCTGATGAGCAACATCACAGCCCAGTGCCCTTCCCATGGGAAGCAAGAGGAGGGGACAGGGAGAACAGGGAACATTTCCCATTAAATTGGCCTCCTGCAATCTGCAGAGTTTAATCTGAACTTGAAAGTGTTTTTGATCAGCTTTCAGGCTGCTCCCTCCTTCCAGCCCACCCCTGTCTTTGGGCCCAGCACCCTGTCTCTCCCCTGCATTAGTCTGCATTCAAAGTTATGGGCAATGCGGTGTGGAGGGGTGGAGGGAAGAAATGAGTGGCCCTTCTTTTATCTGCATCTTCCAGCTGCCTTTCTGGACAGACGGAAGTGCTAACTCCAGTTCCTTTTCTAGTAGCCGAGGATCAGCTGCTGTATTGAGAACTGACCTGGTGTTTCTGTTTCAAAGGCATCTTCAGCCCAGCGCTCACAGCAGCTGCTCCCTCCTTCAGCCTCTTTCCTCCCCTCTCCTGCTTTCTCCTCCCACCTCCTTCCTCCTCCCCCTACTCCCCTCTCACCCCTGCCCTTGCCCTTCTTCTCTGTTCTCTTACACCATGTTTCCAGCGCTGTCCTTCTATGCTTTGGAACAAATCACTGACACAGCTTCCCTGCCAAGCAAACAAAGACTGATCTCCTTCTAAACGGTCCAGGATTTGCAGGAAAAATAATGTCTGAGAGGCCTCATTATTAATATATTTGTTTGGTGGAATGTAGGTTTACAGAGAAAGGGAGACCATTTGATTATTCCAGAAGTGAATTCCTGGCAGGGCAATATCTATCCAGACTGAAGGTGCTTGACGATCCTCTTTTCCCCAGAGGTACTGAGAGGTGTTATTATTCCAGATGAACTAAATGCACCTTTATGGTCGCAGGGTGAGAAAACTCCTGACCGGGTAAGGCTAGCCATGTCCTTGGTGTTTACCAGACTTCTGTCTGAGATCTGGTTCTTCTGCCTTCTCAGGGTGACCTTGGGTAGGTTTCTAACCTCTGTGAACCTCAGCTTATCATCAGTTTACTGCGGATAAAGATAGTACCTACTTAGATTTGTTCCAGGGAGCATGTGAGGCGATGATATTCAAAAGCTTCCTTTGACTATAGTAAGTGCTTAATAAACACCAGCTCTGTCTTCCCCTTTGTGTGTGCTCAGTCACTAAGTCATGTCTGACTCTTTGCGACCCCAGGGACTGTAGCCCACCAGGCTCCTTTGTCTGTGGGATCCCAGCAAGAATACTAAAGTGGGTTGCCATTTCCTTCTCCAGGGGATCTTCCCAACCCAGGGACTGAACTTGCAACTCCTGCATTGACAGACAGGTTCTTTAGCACTGAGTCACCAGGGAAGCCCTCTGTCTTCCTTTCCTTGGGATCAATTGCAAGGAAGAGGTCTTGCCCCTTGGAACTCCACCCTCTGCCCACGGTCCCCTATCTTGTTCAGCTCAGTTCAGTTTCTCAGTTGTGTCCGACTCGTTGCGACCCCATGGACTGCAGCAAGCCAGGCCTCCATCACCAATTCCTGGAGTTTACCCAAACTCATGTCCACTGAGTCGGTGATGCCATCCAACCATCTCATCCTCTGTAGACCCCTTCTCCTCCCGCCCTCAATCTTTCCCACCATCAGGGTATTTTCAAATGAGTCAGCTCTTCGCATCAGGTGGCCAAACTATTGGAATTTCCACTTCAACGCCACCCCTATCTTGATAGCTGTACAATTTGAGGAAGGACTTTGGGCTAGTTACTTTTCTGAAGACTTGTTCTTTTCTTTGGTAAGGTAAAGTAATTCTACCTCTGATTGTACGGAGGACTCAACTGCAATACAATCAGTGCATTGTGAGAACAAAACCAATCCAAACAATCATGTTCAAGAAAACATGTCTGCAGTGCTTTCTAGAGCTTTTTCACGAACTTCATCTTATTGATCTAAAGCATCAGAGAAAAATTCAATTTCACTGCTAATTATGAACCATTCTTATGTCTTCATTAAAGCAGGCCTCCTAGACATTTCTACTTTCCTGTGCTATATGAGTCCAATCCACACTCTTGTATATTTTTAAATGTAATCGATTGCCTTTTTTTTACATTGCCCTATTGTGCAAAACTTTCACTAGTTTGAGTATTCATATGTATACACACATATACCTTATATTTAGATTTTAATTTTTTGCTAAGAAAAAATTGGGGAAACCATGCCTACTTGTCCTGCAAGCGTCCCCAGTGAAGAAAAGGCTGCTGAGGAGAGCAGTAGCAATGGGAGTTCCGGTGACTCAGGCGCTTCTCCCTTCTGACGGTGATGGTTGACATTTTGCCATCAAAACAGGATCATTTAGACTGCCTTGGATTCCCTGTATGAATGCAGCTGTCGCCAGCCATCTACACTGCTATTCGTCATTCGCACCTTATTTATGCATAGCGTAAAAGGATGGATTGCAGTGAGGGATGTCGAGAGTGAGGACGTTGACTTTTTGCAGCAGAGGAGAAAATAGTCCCCAAACCATGAAAATGACTTCAGAAGCTTGATATTTTAGAAGCTTTACTGATGTTTGCTTGGGTCATCCCTTTTATTCTATCTGGCTTCACTTCTTTAGTCCAAGACACTGGTGTTCATTATGTGAATGGTTGAACTGGCCTCTGTACTGACTTCTTTGCCTCCAGAATCAACCTCACTGGTAAAAGTGAGCCCCTAAGATGTGGTCTTTTGAGCCCCTATCACACTATGAGAGATGAGAAGCATTCTAACTTTATGTAGCTTGGAGCGAGGCATCGTTCCTCAGGCTGCTTCCATCTCTGATAACTGGGTGTCTGGGTCATTGGTGTCCTCTGTGTTGAGCGCCTTTCACCAGTGCCTCTTCATTGCACAGGAGGAGGGAGCAGAGATTTGACCTGAGTCTCCTTGGAGTCCCAGACTTGCTGCTGCTGGGCCACCTCAGTTTCCTGTGTTTCAGAAGATTCCCACCTGTGTGCCTCTGTGGCCACCTGGCACTTTCTGCCCCCTTCAGAGCTGCTGACCCAGTCCCTGTAATGCATGAGTGTGAATTTGCTGTGAAATCTGCCTCCGTCATCTCCTGTCACTGCTGAGTCCATCATGTGGGGGAGGGTAAGGGCCATTGTCTCTGCTTATTCCCTGCCACATATTTTAGAGAGAAAAATAGGAACAGGTGGGTGATTAAATAAACATGTCACTAGCAGTCAAGGTAACATGAGCAAAAATTTGGTCTCTATTCGATCTAGAAAGGGACTCTTGATTTACAGGAACAATTCTCCTCTTGTCTCCGTTGCTGAAATTGGAGAAGTCATTCCTCCGAGCTGGGCCTCAGTTTTCCTTTCTTCAAAATAATAATGGGAGGATGGGTAGGTCTGACGAATTTTAAATCTGAACTCTGTGCTTCACTAAATTTTGCATCTGCATATTTCATAGGTTGTTTTTCCCTCACATTTTAACGTTTCTCAAGTTGATTTGCCTCTTAGCATCAGTGTCATGGCATAGTTTAATGGCAGCTTCTTTTCTTTGTCAGTGAGACAGAAGATGAGATTGTCATACAGTTGATGACAGCGAGCGTTTGATGAGTTAGGTAATGTCCGTTACGCCTGGCCTCTTCTTGTGACCGCATGAAGCAAATGCAGGAACCAGGTCTCATAGTTGGTAAAATCTCCTTTCTGCATCACTTCTCAAATTAAGACATCTGGTTGTCATCACTAGGGTTAAGGGGGTGTGTGTGCATGTGTGTGTTTAGTCACTAAATCGTGTCCTAATCTCTGTGACCCCATGGACTACAGCCCTCCAAGCTCCTCTGCCCATGGGATTTCCCAAGCAAGAATAGTGGAGTAGGTTGCCATTACCCTCTCCAGGGAAACTTCACAACCCAGGATTAAACCTACATCTTAACATTGGCAAATAGTTGGAGAAACAGTGGAAACAGTGACAGGCTTTATTTTCTTGGGCTCAAAATCACTGCGGATGGTGACTGTAGCCATGAAATTAAAAGATGCTTGCTCCTTGGAAAAAAAAAACTATGAAAAACCTAGATGGCATATTAAAAAGCAGAAACATCACTTTGCTGACAAAAACCTATAGAGTCAAAGCTATGGTTTTCCAGTAGTCACATATGGATGTGAGAGTTGGACCATAAAGAAGGCTGAGTGCCAAAGAAATGATGCTTTTGAACTGAGGTGTTGGAGAAGACTTGAGAATCCCTTGGATAGCAAGGAGATCAAACTAGTCAATCCTAAAGGCTATCAGTCCTGAATATTCATTGAAAGGACTGATGATGAAGCTGAAGTTCTAATACTTTGGCTACCTGATGTGAAGAGTCGGCTCATTATCAAGACCCTGATGCTGAGAAAGATTGAAGGCAGGAAAAGGGGATGATAGAGGAGATGGTTGGATGGCATTACCGCCTCAATGGACATGAGTTTGAGTGTGCTCCAGGAGATGGTGAAAGACAGGGAAGCCTGGCATGCTGTAGTCCATGGGGTCACAAGGAGTTGGATATGACTGAGTGACTAAGCAACAACTCTAACATTGGCAGGCAAGTTTTTTACCACTGAGCCACCTGGGAAGTCCAGGATTTGGGCTAGTTGCATGTAGAAGTCCTCTTCCAAGTAATAGTGGCTTTACAGAAATCATATTTTTCTTTCTCACATAAAAAAATTCCAGAGAAAAGCTAGCCAAGTGTTGGCATGGCCACCGTAGGATCCTCAGGCACTCTGCATCCCATTATTATTCTGGCTTTATCCCAGTGCCTGGTTTTGTCCTCAAGGTCGCCTGATGGCCCAAGATGTGGATGGAACTTCTGCTTTTCATGGCTAGGGCTCATGAGGATGGAGAGGGGGGTTGGTTCTGCTCTTGTTGGTTCTGGTTCCATTAAAAGGTCTTCTTGGAATCACCCCACAAAAGTCTACTTACCCTTGGTCCAGAACTTGGTCATATGATCAACCCTTGTTGAAGGGGAGGCTTGGAAACACTGGCTGATAAATGCTCAACATTGGGTAGCAATCACTGTTGTTTTCTACTTAATGGCTTGCTGCAAATGAAATAAGAGTCTGCTACTAAGGGAAAAAAAAGGAAACCTAGCTCTTGGGTAGCCAACCAGCTGTCTCTGCCACATCAGTGAGGCGTGAAAACTGAATGTGGGGATCAGGATGCAATTTGTCTAAAACTGGCTTGGCCTCAGTTTTCTCACATGTGTAATGAGGCTCATTATGTTTCTATACAGTGAAAATAATTTTCAGGCAATTTATAGGAGACATAATAATGAAACAATTTCTTAAATAAAATATACTCTTTAAAATGAAGGGATTGGGGTTTTAATTTTTTCGAGAAAACCTATGAGATGTTAAAGACCATTATGAATAAGTTTGCTTCTCATTCTGCTCATCTTCGTTTCCAAACGTTACTCTTTTCCTCTAACATTCAAAGAGGCTTTCAGGCCTCCTAGTCTGTGCCAGTGTCCAACTTGGACCAGATTCAAACTTTTTGGGCTTAAGGGCACCTGTGTCTTTAGAACTGAATCTGTTCTTATTTCCACTCTGGTACCTGCGTACTTTCAGGCCATTTCTTTTTACTCCAGTTTTAGTTTCTCATTCTGCAGCTTAATCCCTTCCCCTTCTTTCTGCTAGAGCTGACGTAGGATGCTCTGTGGGCTCTGGGGGCTGGCGGGGACGTTTGCATACACTGTGGAGATAATTCTGAGTTCAGAGAAGATGTTGCCCTAGTCAGACCCCCCTGGATTTAATCCAGTGCTGCCTTTGATACCTGTGTGAATTCGGAATGTTCACTCCCCCTTCTATGCATCCCCTTGCAGTTTCCTTGTCGGGCACATAAGGACTCGTGGGCATATTGAAATCTACAGAGATGTGAGGCTAGACAGCAGACATGAGAGGACCCAGTAGAACTGCTGGCTCAGAATAAGTGTATGTTAGTCTACAATGGGGACTTTTGAATATTAGAGCCACATGAGGCTTTTAAAATCATCAGTTCCTTCCTCCTCACACTGGAATAAACAGACATCCAGTTCAGAGAGTTCAGAGAGTACAGAGTGATTGACCTATGCCGACAAAGCTGGTCTGAGTATCTCCAATCCAATCCAGTCGGACTAAAAATCGCCAACTTTTGCCCATGTCCCAGCTCTGAATGCCATTAGCCTGTACATTTGGATCTTTAAATTTTGCATTAAAGCCTTAAGTGCCTGCAATAGCAAAGAGGATGAACTCCAATTCAGCGCCTGGGCTGCATCTAACACGGGAGAAGCGAGTCCCAGTGGCTGGTTTCATTTGTCTTTCTTAGATCATTTGAAGCCATCTTCAGTAATGACGGAAGCCACAGAGCACCCATGATATCACCTGGATCCCCAGGACCAGTGGGGTCAGGGTGGGCTTGTCCACTGATGAGATTCACAGCAAGGCAGGCATTGCCCGGACCTGTCCACAGGGTGCTAACAGCTGCCGCTGTGGGGAAGTGCCGGGCTGGCAGCTGATAACGGGGTGAGGCTGTGTGACAGCCGTGGCTGCCACTTGGGGCCTGGGCTGGGAGATGCCTGTGACAGTAACGAACTCCCGTGGGATGCTGCTACAGTGAAATAGGCATGTCCTGCCACATGTTGAACCCAGGGGCACAAACTTACAGAGAGCATTGGCTAATCAACGGCCAACCTTGGGTAACAACCTCAGTTGTTATTCTGATCCCCCGTCAAGAAAGGACTTGTGGTCCAGCTGCAAGGGCTGCAGTTAGGTGACCACGTCCAGTTGCTGGAGACTTCGGGCTGACCTCAGCCTTGGTCTTCTTGTGGCAGCCCCTGCTTCTTAAATGATGTCTTTCTCTTCCTCATTGCTCAGTTCATCCAATACACATCCAGTAGACTTTGATTAGGTGTGTGGCACAATAAGAGAAATCAAAGGAGGAGATCAAAGGTGTTCTCGGATCAGGGGAACTAGTGTGTTGTAAGCTGGGTGATGGGGAGACAGAGATGAGGGGGAGGATGTCACAGCCCCGTCCTCAGTGCAACATGTGTGTAACATGCAAAGAGGGGTGCTGAAGACACGTGTCTGCTCATGGCAGAGATGCACAGGACGAGGGGAGGAGTGGAGTCAGTTCCTTCTAAGAACAGGGCAGGTTTCCTGGAGGTGTTAGCATTAGGTTCGGACTTTGATGTAAAGAGCGTGTACTCCAGGAGTGAGAGGGCATGGCTGGCAATCAAGGGCCAGCCATTGTATAAAGAAAGGCAAGGAGGCAGGGAACTGTGTCTGTGATCAGCAGAGTGTGAAATGGCCCACTTTGCTTTTTCGTTTGGAGCTACCCCTCCAGCTCATTGTGCCTGTCTCATCCGCACATGTACCTTGAGCCTCAAAGATCTTTCAGTGTGTTGATGGGCCAGCCTCATGTCCACTGCTGAAGCTCATCCATATCGATCCCTATGCCTACAATCTTCCCCCTCTGCCTCTTGGTCTCGCAAACTGTCACTAGATTTGAATGTCATTTCCTTGCGGAAGTCTTCTCCATTCTCCAGTGGAGGTTATAACCCCACATGGCATTCCTGTTACACCCTGCAGCCAACTGTTATGACAACATCACACGTAGAATGCTGGAGTAGGTTTCCCTTCTCTGCTCCGGGGGATCTTCCTGACTCAGGGATCGAACCCGTGTCTCCTGGGTCGCCTGCACTGCAGGCAGATTCTTGACACTGGGCCACCAGGGAAGCCCTGTGTGTTGTTATGCCATCTACATTTTCTTTGCCATACACCAGGGCCTATGAGCTCCACCGCTGTTTGTTTAGTGCCCAGAGTGGACCGTGGAGCACACGATTATTCTTTGGACGATTGAGCAACTAGGGTAACTCTGCACACACAGGTAGCAGCTCCTGGAAGTTCCTAAGCGCGCAGTCAAGGACTTTGGGTTTTCCTACCAAGTACAATGGGGACTCTCGTACTTACTTAGGACAACTTAGTCCAGCAGACCTCTGTGGTAAAAATTAACAATATTTCTTCTCTATGTGGTATTTATTTCATAATGCCTTCCAGGGCCATCTGTGTTGCATGGATTAATTCTTCTTCATCTATGGGGAAGGATTTCCTTCTTTCTTTTGACTGAGTGCTGTGTGTGTGTGTGTGTGTGTGTGTGTATACGTATGCCACATCTTCTTTATCCATCATCTGTTTGTGGATGGACACCCTTAGGTTGTTGCCATATCATCTCTTGGCTATGTTAATGGTGCTGCGATGAAGATGAAAGTACAGAGACTTTTCAGAATAGCTTTCATTTCCTAGACTATGTACCTAGACGTGAGATTGCTGGGTCCTATGGTAGTTCTATTTTTAATTTTTTGGGTAACCTCCATTTTGTTTTCCATAGTGGCTGCACCAGTTTACATTCCTGCCAGCAGAGCCAAGGGTCCGCTTTTCTCCACATCCTGGCCAGTACTTGTTATCTCTTGGCTTTTTGATGATGGCCATTCTAATGGGTGTCAGGTGGAATCTCTTTGGGGTTTAATTTGCATTTCCTTGATGACTGGTGATATTTGAGACTCTTTTTAATGTACCTGTTGGCCATTGATACACCTTCTTTGGAAAAATGTCCATTCAGTTCCTCTACTCATTTTTAATGCAGGTTTAAAAAATTATTTTAGTTCTTCATATAGTTTGGTTATTAATTCCTTACCAGACATGTAATTTGCAAATATTTCCTCTCACTCTATAGATTGTTTTTTCACTGTGTTCATGGTTTCTTTCGCTGTGCAGAATCTTTTTAGTCTGATATAGCCTCACTTAGTAATTTTTGCGATCCGAGAATAATAGTGACAACATACAAAGCTGACAAGGTCTCAGAGAAACTGAATTACTCAAACGTATGTCACAGAGGATGCACTCATAAGCATCTATTCCCGAGAAAGGAAAGCTTGTGTTCACATACAAACTTATACATAAATGTTCACAGCAGCTTTATTCATAATCACAAGAACAGCCTAGATGTCGTTTAACAGGTAAATGGTTAAACAAACTCAAATTCTGGTGTAACGACACTATGAAATTGTACTCATTTTCAGCAGGAAAAAGGAACAAACTTCTCATACATGCAACAACCTGGATGACTCTCCAGGGAATTATGCTGAGTGAAGAAAATCCATTCAAAATTGTTACATACTGTATAATTCCACTTACATAACATTGAAATCAGAAAACTTTGTAAATCGAAAACAGATTCGTTGTTGCCAGGGGTTAAGGATGGTGGCGATAGGCTGTCGTAGGCATGCTTATGAAAGGAGAACATGAGAGATGCTTGAGATTTTGGAAATGTTCAGTTTCTTGACTAAGTTGATGGAACTAAAACTGTATAGAGTTTAGCACAAACAAGTACAGTAAAGTGGGGGAAATCTGAATCAAATCAGTGGATAACACCAACGTTTGTATCCTGAATGTGTTTTTATACTAAAGTTTTACGAACTGTTCACTGGAGGAAACTGGGAAAAGTCCACTAGAGAGCTCTGTGTTATTTCTTACAACTGCATGTGAATCTACAATTATTTTGTTGTTCAGTCACCAAGTCGTGTCCCACTCTTTGTGAGCCAGTGGACGGCAGCATTCCAGGCTTCCCTGTCCTTCACTGTCTCTTGGAGTTTGCCCAAGTTCATGTCCATTGACTCAGTGATGCCATCCAACCACCTCATCCTCTGTCGTCCCCTTCTCCTTCTGCCATCAATCTTTCCCAGCATCAGGGTCTTTGACAATGAGTTGGCTCTTTGCATCAGGTGACCAAAACATTGGAGCTTCAGCTTCAGCATCAGTCCCTCCAATGAATATTCAGGGTTGATTTCCTTTAGGATTGACTGGTTTGATCTCCTTGCTGTCCAAGGGGCTCTCAAGAGTCTTCTCCAACACCACAGTTCAAAAGCATCAATTCTTTGGTGCTCAGCCTTCTTTATGGCCCATCTCTCACATCAGTACATGACTGTTGGGAAAGTCATAGCTTTGACTATCTGGACCTTTGCTGGCAAATTGATGTCTCTGCTTTTTAATACAGTGTCTAGGTTTTTCATAGCTTTTCTTTCAAGGAGCAAGTACCTTTTAATTTCATTGCAGCTGTCACCATCCACAGTGACTTTGGAGTCCAAGACAGTAAAATCTGTCACTGTTTCCACTTTTCCCTCATCTGTTTGCCATAAAGTTCCGGGACTGGATGTATACAGTTATTTAGATAAATATATTGATTGAAAATGAACTATATCACTGTATCTGGGACTTCTCCAGTGGTCCAGTGGCTGGGATGTTCACGACTGTGGCCTGTGTTCAGTCCTATGGGTCAGAGAACTACGCTCCTGCAAGCAGTTTGCCACTGACAACAAAAAAGAAAATAAAAAGGAAAATGGAGTAAGTCTATTTTTTTTTCTCCTGCCTGGACTCGGGTCGTTCCCAGCCTTAGAATAAAGCCAACATCCTAGAATTAAGGGCAGAAAGATGGGGGGAACATTAGATCCGTTATGACTTTTCTGATCTCCAGATCCAGTCAGTGAAGTGAAGTGAAAGTTGCTCAGTCATGTCCGACTCTTTGTGACCCCCATGGACTATACAGTCCATGGAATTCCCCAGGCCAGAATACTGGAGTGGGTAGCCTTTCCCTTCTCCAGGGGATCTTCCCAACCCAAGAATCGAACTCAGGTCTCCCATATTGCAGGCAGATTCTTTACCAGCTGAGCCACAAGGGAAACCCCAGAATACTGGAGTGGATAGCCTATTCCTTCTCCAGCGGATCTTCCTGGCCCAGGAATCGAGCTGGGGTCTCCTGTATCGCAGGCAGATTCTTTACCAGCTGAGCTATGAGGGAAGCCCCAATCTGTCTCTGTGCTTGTCAGTCACATAAGCCAGTGAATTTCCTTATTGTTAAGGAACTTGTCAAGGGGTTTTCCTTCCCTAATACCAAGCAAGTTCTCACTCCTGCCCCTGGGAAGTGAGCCAAAGAGAAAGGTTATGGAATTCACATTGGCAAGGCAGTGAGAATAAACCAGAAGTACAGTCTTTAGGAGATGACTTGAGCTCGAAGCTCTTTAATAGCAGGTTACCTTGGACTTCCCTGGTGGCTCAGATGGTAAAGCGTCTGCCTACAATGCAGGAGACCTGGGTTCAATCCCTGGTTTGGGAAGATCCCCTGGAGAAGGGAAAGGCTACCCACTCCAGTATTCTGGCCTAGAGAGTTCCATGGACTGTGTATAGTTCATGGGGTCCCAAAGAGTTGGACATGACTGAGTGACTTTCACTTTCACTTTTCACTTTCTGAAGAGGCTACTGATACTTCTATAATTCTTTGGTTTAAGTTTCCAAAACAAATATTCACTGTGTGTCTTTTCTAGGTTTTGGAACAGCAAGTTAAATGGATAAAGTCCCCGCCGCATGGAGCTTACATTCTAGTATAGGGAGAGAAACATTAAACACAAAACCACAGAAATAAAACACAATACATGTAAGTGGCTTGCCTGGTGACTCAGACGGTAAAGAATCTGCCTGCAATGCAGGACACCTGCGTTTGATCTCTGGGTTGGGAAAAGTCTCTGGAGAAGGGAATGACAACCTACTCCAGTATTCTTGCCTGGAGAATTCCATGGACAGAGGAGCCTGCCTAGCTACAGTTCATGGAGTCGCAAAGAGTCGGACACAACTGAGAGACTAACAGTTTCCCTTTCAAGGGTGATAAGTACCAAAGAGAGAGACACATCAAGGGCCAGAGCATCATGGGTGTGAGCAGGGAAAGTGGTGGTTGATATTTTGCTATGAGGTCAGGAATGATGTAGACTATAATGTGTCATTTGAATAGAGATGGAAGGAAGTGAATGAATGAGGCCATGTGGATTTCTGGGTGAAGTGCATTCCAGGCAGGAAGAGAAAATGACTTGTCTCTTGGGACATCTGTTTACAGAGCTGTAAAAGATGGATTCGATGATCTATTTAGGAAGTCAATCTGCTTTTTCAAAACATTATTTTGACTTGGGGCTTCCCTGGTAGCTCAGCTGGTAAAGCATCTGCCTGGAATGCAGGAGACCCCGGTTCGACTCCTGGTTCAGAAAGATCTGCTGGAGAACGCATAGGCTACCCACTCTGGTATTCTTAGCTTCCCTTGTGGCTCAGCTGGTAAAGATTCCACCTGCAATGTGGGAGACCTGGGTTCGATCCCTGGGTAGGGATCACCTGGAGAAGGGAACAGCTACCCACTCCAGTATTTTGGCCCAGAGAATTCCATAAACTGCATAGTCCACGAGGTCACAAAAAGTCAGACACGGCTGAGCGACTTTCTTGTCACTTGTCATATTGACTTGGTGCAGAGTAAGAAACCAAAGTTTTAATTTAAAAGGTTACTTTTAAACTGCCTGAGTCAGTTTCATATGAATAACCTACATATGACCTCATGACTCAAGGAGGTAGAGAAAATGTGTGAAATTCCCTATGAAGGCAGTGGGCTCAGATGTCAGTGTCTCTTCTTTTTCCATCACAAGAGAGTGGCAGGCAGGAAAGAATAAGTGGGTGTTAGTGGATATGAGCTTAGACATATCTGTGCTCCGTTTCTATGTCTATCAAAAAGTCATAATTGCAAGGGGAGTGCCACAGCATTACAGATGTGTGAATAAGTGAGGAAATGGAGAAAAAGACATTTTATAAGCTTTATATTCGTTAGTATCTTGAGTGTCAGACTACTGAGATTGTTCCCATGACTTGGTGGTCCAAAATCTCTTTTTTTTTTTTTTTTTTTGAGGAGAGAGATATAAGATGAAATCCATGGATATGAACATCGAGGGAAAAAAATGCATGCACACCCAATTTCAGAGGGGAGTGGTTCAGAGATCCTCTGAAACTCATCCTATGAGGTTCAAGTTTAAGAGCCCTATAGAACCATTGGGTCTGACATATCTTGTTTATTAGATAACACATGGGTTACTTCGGGAATAAAGTGGAAAAATGGAGGTAAAAGGACTGTGTGTTGTAAAAACGGTGCATTGACCATTTGTTAAATGCCTAGGAGGATGCATTTGTGTGTAGACATGTATGTTTTTACATTCGTCTGATTTTGTGCTTGCCATGGCGGTGAAGGGGACCATATATTGCTTGTTTGTGAAAAGATATGCATGAGCACATTTGTGAGCCTTGCTGGGCATAACTTTTCATTCAAATGCATCTGTGTGTGTGTGTGTGTGTGTGTGTGTGTGTGTGTGCGCGCATGCGCATGCAGGTGTGGGTGTGTTTCATTAGCGTTTGTTGAAAGTGAAGACTTTTGGATCAATACACCAAAAGATGAATCTCGGGTAGAGCAGGACCTGGCCCCAGGGGCTGACATCCTGCAAGGTTGTCTGAAAAATCCTTTTGCAGGCAGATGCTAGCATAGGCTAAAAAAAACACTGACCGTGTCTAGAATCGTGTCTGACTATTTTCTGTAAGTTTTAAAGAGAAAAGGAAGACATAATCCTCTCTTTGGTCTTTAGTTGTTTTCACTTCTTTTGTTCCTTATATTGATGGAGAGCCAGAAAGGAGAAAAAAGTTTCCATCAGGAAATAAATTCCTTCTGCATCTCTGTGATTTTCAGGGCATGGAGCACACTGGCAAGAATTTGAATTTGTGAGTTAAACTAGGTTAGTTCTGATGCTACTCTACCATTACTGTGACACACACTGGGCAAGGCATTGCCCTTCCCAAGCTGCAAATTGCTTGTCACTAAGATGGAGGATAATATCTATTTCACAAGGTTGAGTCATTGTTGAGAGTGTCATATAAGATAATATATATATAATGGTTTGCACAGAACAAACCTATATTTATTTAAGTTTAAAATACTCTAAAGAGTTAAACAGTGTTTTTTTCCCTGTGGTAGACTTTCCAGATTCACTTTGAAAAAGAGCTTGGAAAACAATCATTAAATATTAAAACAGATATTTCTCAGTGCTGACTTTATGCCAGGCACTGTGTTAGGGGTTGGGGATACAGGGGAAAACAAATTCATAATCCTTACATAAAAGCATTTGCAGTCTACTGAGGGAGAGAAGCAAGCAGACAAACAAATAAATATATATTGGCAACTGTAGCAAGAGGAATAAAAATAATAGCAACTCATGCTATGAGGCTGATGAACAGGAAGGGTCTAATTTAGCCTAAGTCATCAAGGAAGACTTCTTGGAGGAAGTAACTGTCAACTTGAGACCCAAAATGTGTGCAGAGCTGAAGTAGTGGCTAAAATCTTCCTCTTAAAAGCTGCTTTTCTGCCTGTGATTCTGTGGAACAAACATGAAATTGAATTCTTTTCCCATGCAGAAAAGTAAGTGAGGGAAAGGGGTGGAAGGATATAGGTTAGGAGGATATTAAGAGACAAATCTTTTTTTTTTTTTTTTTATTGTAGTCTCTTTCCTTCACACTGTGGCTAATCCCCTGATTTTTGATTCATAAATAGATAGAATTTTCCCTCATGTCATAGCCTTGCCTAAAGACAATGAGTGCATTTAACAAAAAATGATTTATAGACTAAAATCTGGAGAGATTCTGCTCGTAAATGTACTCCAGCCGTTTATCTCGATCATCTGCTATATCAGGGCCTGGCTTGGATGCTTTTGAATTAACTGCAGATTAAATGATTCAAGCCAGTTTGAAAAGTACAAAGGCAGAAGGGTGGGGGGGCACATGGAGGGAGGCTGATCATCACTGCAATGGTATCCTAATTAATTTTAGAAGGCAGAGAACTTCTACCACTCACCTCAGGATTAAAAGCAGGAGAGGTGGAAGGGAGTGTCAGATCCTTGGGGGTTAATGGGTGGATGAGCGTTCAATCAGCAATGCATGTACTGAGCACGTATTGTGTGTCAGACATGGAGGGCTCAGTGGGGAGCACCTAAGCCATGGGTGCAGTTCTCAGGGAAAGTACAGTCTGGGGGCAGGAGGAGAAAATACAGCAAACAAGAGAACAAGAGATCTACTGATCTATCTTGAGCCCAGTGTCAGTTCAACCTAGTGGAATCTGAGCCTGGCTCAGATCATGTTGCAGCCTTCCAAATAGCCCGGCTTCATTCCCTCTGCCAAGTTATTCTCCTTCCTCATGATTATTCATTCATGCAATCATCCACCTGCAGTTTGACAAGTGTAGATCTCGAGCTTCTATTCTGCTTTTTATTCTGTGCAACTGGTGGGAGTCCCTGAAGATGAATGAGATGGGACCTCCATCTTCAGAAGAGCTCAGAATCTCCTAGGAGTAAATAGGATTCCTGCAAATCATTATAGTGCAAGACAGATTTGGGTAAGTATGTCAAAAGAGTTGCATTAGGGAAGTTGTGAGTGTTCACAGGGAACACTGTGAGTTTAGTTTGGTGAGTGACGATGAATGAAGCCAAGAATTCAACCACTCTATCCTGAGTGTTTTACTCTGATACAGGCTCTATGCTAGATTCTCAGGCTATGTAGATGACCAGCCAGTGATGCTTCCCAATAGCAGGATTTAGTGTAGAAGATGAGACAGACATTTAGATAATAATTTTAGTAAAATGCGGGGACATTCACCCACTTAACAACTATTTCCCAAGTATCTACCATAAAGCAGTCTTTGTGCTCTTGTATATGGATACGAGGTGAGTACAATAGACATCCCTTGCCCCATGGCATTTATACTCAGGCCTATAGTCTGGTAGATGTATTCTGTTATTTTACTACACAACAACAGTTTTAGTGACTTCAGATGCAGTCGGTGCTGAAGGGTCCATGGAACTATTAGGGGAACTAACTTGTCTACTTCCCTGGAGGCTCAGATGGTAAAGCGTCTGTCTACAGTGCAGGAGACCTGGGTTTGATCCCTGGGTTGGGAAGATCCGCTGGAGAAGGAAATGGCAATCCACTCCAGTACAATTACCTGGGAAATCCCATGGACAGAGGAGCCTGGTAGGCTACAGTCCATGGGGTCGCAAAGAGTCGGACACGACTGAGCAACTTCACTTACTTACTTACTTAACTTGTCTACTGGGGTCAAAGCACTGGATATCCAATGGGCAAGATTCTAACTGGGGATGGTTCAACAAATATCCCAGTGTATGAGGGTTTTTATTTCTTTATATTCTTATTAATATCTGTTAGTATGTGACTTTTTGGTTCTAACTACCTTAGTGTGTGTGAAGTGATAGCTTGTTGCAGTTTCCATTTCTATTTTCCCTATTACTGATATTGAGCCTCATTTCATACGCTTACTAGTTTTTGCGTGTTATCCTTAGAGAAATGTCTATTCACATCATTTGATCATTTGCTCATTGCTAGTAGGTTAATTGTTAATTTTATTGTTGAAGACTATTTTTGTCTGAATAGTCTCAAGATACTATGGATTTCAGGTAAGGCTAGATCTAGTGGCTCAACAGTATCACCAAAGATCATTTTGTTTATGTATCTTATTTGCAAGGGGTGTCTATTTGACTCTCCTTGTATCCATATACAAGAGCACAAAGACTGGTTTGTGGTAGATACTTGGGAAATAGCTGTTAAGTGGGTGATACATAAGCCTCCACAGTATAGGCTTCCTCTCAGAAGTTGAAAATGGCTCCTAACTATGCTGCTTGGTCACATGCTGCCTCAGCATATCCAGTGGCAGAGAGCAAGCATTCTCTTCCCTGCTGTAGAAGCCCTGGGCTTCCCTTTGGTTTGATTGGTTTAGGTCACACGACCACCTCTGATGCTGGACAGAGTGGAATGGAAATTACAGTTAACCTCAGTGATGCTGGAATGGGAATTACAGAGATTGGATTGGGCCACTTAGGATGCATATGAAGACCTGAGATTGGGTTCAGCTCCTGCTCCCACCCCAAATGCACGTGGCTACTATGCAACGGGGGAGGGTAGAGACAGACGTTAGAAGGGCAACCAACACAATCTACTTTAGAACTTCTGTAATTATAGGTTTACATAGCTATTTGATTAGTGTCTATGTTCTCCATTAGAGCATCAAGGTGGGGATCATATTTCTTTTGCTTGAGTTGCATGTTAATGGATAGCCATGAGCTAGATAATGAATTCTGTGCTTTATATGGATTAAAATGCTATTCATATATGGTTGATATTACTCTTGCATTGTTTTTGTCATCATCCCTATTTTCTCACATCCAACGTAAGATCCATCATCTCACACCCAATAACAGGCAGAGCTGGGATTTGAACCCAAGCAGTCTAAGTCCTGGGTATTCATGATTTCTCTCCCCAGGAAATGATTTTTGTCTTTGTAACTCTCAGCACAATGTGTGGCACAAAATAGGCATAGGACCTCAACAAGTATCTGTTGAAATGAAATTATAATGAAATTATAATGTTTTAAAGCCACGAGCTCTTCCCTCTCATGGCAAGAAAAGCAGTAGAAGTCAGAGCCAGGTGGCTGGAAGAATTTCCCAGCGGCCCTTCCACCACACTGATGCTCCTGACCATAGCTTGGAGACAGAATTCTGAGTCAGAACGTCCGAAGGCTCATGTGTCCGTTGAATACATCTTCTGACCTGCCCTGAGCTCTTCTCCCAGTGGTTCAGACCAGCCTCCCAACATGCACAAGTGAGTGCAGAAATCTAGATATCAACTTTGAATCCAGGCCTTAAATGCCTTCTACGATAAATAATTCAAAAGTCCTGTAGGTTTTTTCCCCCTTTCTTTGACTCAAAAGAGAAATAATGTGAGATCAAAACCCCCAGAGGAATATGAAGAAAACTATTCAGAAAAGACATGGGTGCTTGGAATAGGAAGCATCTTTTTTCCCCATGCATCAAAAGAAGCTTTCAGTTTATCAGACATTTCCACGTGGGCTGTAGCACACTGGGATGAGAATAAAAGCATGGCAGTGAATTCTAGGTCATTAGACTGGAAAGTCAGCTGAAATGAAGCTAAATCTTGCCTTTCCTTTGAGACAGGCGCATTTGCAAAAGCGCTATTCAATTTATGACTGTTCCCTAATTTGTTTTTTCCACATTTGGGATTGAGAGATACCTTAAATGACCTGAAAAAATAAAATCCTTTGGTGGAAGGTATTTTATACTTTTTAAGGAGCATTCATTTGCATTATCTTGTATGCTATCACAAGGATTGTACATCCACTTTGATATAAGAAAGGCTGGTATTATTGGTCCCATTTTACAGCAGATATAATTGAGGCTCATACAGGAGCGATGATGTATTGAGTGCGATACAGCTGGTGAGGGCCAGAGCTGAATTTCTATCAGGTTCCCAAGTTGTTAATTACAAAATTGCTATGTGACTTAGCAATTTCACTGCTAGGTATACATCCAAGAAAAATAAAAACATGTCTACACAAAAAATTTGCATGCCAAGGTGAATAAAAGCATTCATTCATAATAGTCAAAAAGCAGAAACAACCCAAATGTCCATCAGCTGATGAATGGAGAGGCAGAATTTGATATATTCCTGTGATGGACCATTATTAAGCAATAATATATGCTATGCTACAACATGGATGAATTTGGAAAATGTTAAGCTGAATGAAAAATGCCAGACACAGAAAGTTACCAGTTATCTGATTACATTTATGTGAAATGTCCTAAATAGGAAAACCGGTAGCAAAAGGTAGATTAGTGATTGCCTAGGGCAGGGAAGGCAAAGAGTGTTGGGAGACAGTGACTGCTAATGGATTCACGGTTTCTTTTGGGGGTGATGGAACATTCTAATATTAGACTATGGTGATTGTTGCATAGTTCTATAAATACAATAAAAACCATGAAACTGTAAATCTTGAGTGGATGAATTTTCTGGCATGTCAATACCATCCCAATAAAGAGGTTTTATGTGTATAGATAGATAGATAGATAGATATATCAGCTTCAATTCTTTTGTGTGTGTGTATAGGAGGAAAGAAGAATGATTTAGAAAATATGGCGAGGAAAAAAGATAACCATCAAGCTCAGCTGCTTTAAGCACAGTGGAAGAGAGGACTCTTAGAATAAGCTTCAGGGAAGAGTTCAGGTCGTTCCAAAGAATAGCAAGAAGAGATAAGAAAGCCTTCTTCAGCGATCAATGCAAAGAAATAGAGGAAAACAACAGAATGGGAAAGACTAGAGATCTCTTCAAGAAAATTAGAGATACCAAGGGAACATTTCATGCAAAGATGGGCTCGATAAAGGACAGAAATGGTATGGACCTAACAGAAGCAGAAGATATTAAGAAGAGGTGGCAAGAATACACAGAAGAACTGCACAAAAAAGATCTTCATGACCAAGATAATCACGATGGTGTGATCACTCACCTAGAACCATACATCCTGGAATGTGAAGTCAAGTGGGCCTTAGAAAGCATCACTATGAACAAAGCTAGTGAGGTGATGGGATTCCAGTGGAGCTATTTCAAATCCTGAAAGATGATGCTGTGAAAGTGCTGCACTCAATATGCCAGCAAATTTGGAAAACTCAGCAGTGGCCACAGGACTGGAAAAGGTCAGTTTTCATCCCAGTCCCAAAGAAGGGCAATGCCAAAGAATGCTCAAACTACCGCACAATTGCACTCATCTCACATGCTAGTAAAGTAATGCTCAGAATTCTCCAAGCCAGGCTTCAGTAATATGTGAACTGTGAACTTCCAGATGTACAAGCTGGTTCTAGAAAAGGCAGAGGAACCAGAGATCAAATTGCCAACATCCGCTGGATCATCAAAAAAGCAAGAGAGTTGCAGAAAAACATCTATTTCTGCTTTATTGACTATGCCAAAGCCTTTGACTGAGTGGATCACAACAAACTGTGGAAAATTCTGAAAGAGATGGGAATACCAGAGCACCTGACCTGCCTTTTGAGAAATTTGTATGCAGGTCAGGAAGCAACAGTTAGAACTGGACATGGAACAACAGACTGGTTCCAAATAGGAAAAGGAATATGTCAAGGCTGTATATGGTCACCCTGTTTGTTTAACTTATATGCAGAGTACATCATGAGAAACGCTGAGCTGGAAGAAGCACAAGCTGGAATAAAGATTGCCGGGAGAAATGGCAAATAACCTCAGATATGCAGATGACACATCACCCTTATGGCAGAAAGTGAAGAGGAGCTCAAAAGCCTCTTGATGAAAGTGAAAGAGGAGAGTGCAAAAGTTGGCTTAAAGCTCAACATTCAGAAAACGATCATGTCATCTGGTTCCATCACTTCATGGGAAATAGATGGAGAAACAGTGGAAACAGTGGCTGACTTTATCTTCTGGGGCTCCAAAATCACTGCAGATGGTGACTGCAGCCATGAAATTAAAAGACACTTAATCCTTGGAAGAAAAGTTATGACCAACCTAGATAGCGTGTTAAAAAGCAGAGACACTACTTTGCCAACAAAGGTCCGTCTAGTCAAGGCTATAGTTTTTCCAGTGGTCATGTATGGATGTGAGAGTTGGACTGTGAAGAAAGCTGAGCGCTGAAGAATTGATGCTTTTGAACTGTGGTGTTGGAGAAGACTCTTGAGAGTCCCTTGGACTGCAAGGAGATCCCACCAGTCCATCCTAAAGGAGATCAGTCCTGGGTGTTCCTTGAAAGGAATGATGCTGAAGCTGAAACTCCAATACTTTGTCCACCTCATGCGAAGAGTTGACTCATTGGAAAGGACTCTGATTCTGGGAGGGATTGGGGGCAGGAGGAGAAGGGGACGACAGAGGATGAGATGGCTGGATGGCATCACCGACTTGATGGACGTGAGTTTAAGTGAACTCTGAGAGTTGGTGATGGACAGGGAGGCCTGGCATGCTGCAATTCATGGGGTCGCAGAGAGCTGGACATGACTGAGCGACTGAACTGAACTGAAGGCTGTGGAAAGAACCTCTAGTGAAGTAGTAGAAGCCATCAGTTCAGTTCAGTCACTTGGTTGTGTTCAACTCTGCAACCCCACGGACTGCAGCACACCAGGCTTCCCTGTCTATCACCAACTCCCCGACCTTGCTCAAACTCATGTCCATTGACTCAGTGATGCCATCCAACCACCTCATTCTCTGTTGTTCTCTTCTCCTCCTGCCTTCAATCTTTCCCACCATCAGGATCTTTTCCAATGAGTCAGTTCTTCACATCAAGTGGTCAAAGTCTTGGAGTTTCAGCTTCAGCATCAGTCCTTCCAATAAATATTCAGGGCTGATTTCCATTAGGATTGACTGGTTGGATCTCCTTGCAGTCCAGGGACTCTTGAGAGTCTTCTCGAACACCACAGTTCAAAAGCATCACTTCTTCAGTGCTCAGCTTTTTTATGGTCCAACTGTCACATCCACACTTGACTACTGGAAAAACCATAGCTTTGACTAGATGGACCTTTGTCAGCAAAGTAATGTCTCTATTTTTTAATATGCTGGTTTGTTATAGGTTTTATCTAAGTTTGTCATGGCTCTTCTTTCAAGGAGCAAGTGTCTTTTATTTCGTGGGTGCAGTCACCATCTGCAGTGATTTTGCAGCCCAAGAAAATAATGTCTGTAACTGTTCCCATGGTTTTCCCATTTCTTTGCCATGAAGTGATAGGATCAGATCAGATGCCATGATCTTTGTTTTTTGAATGTTGCATTTTAAGCCAGCTTTTTCACTCTCCTCTTTCACTTTCACCAGGAGGTCCTTTAGTTCCTCTTTGCTTTCTGTCATAAGGGTGGTGTCACTGCATATCTGAGGTTATTGGTATTTCTCCTGGCAATCTTAATTTCAGCTTGTGCTTCATCCATGCATGATGTACTCTGCATGTAAGTTAAACAAGCAAGGTGACAAAGTACAGCCTTAACGTAATCATTTCCCAATTTTGAACCAGTCTGTTATTCCATGTTTCAGCTTGAACATCTGGAAGTTCTTGGTTCATGTACTGTTGAAGCATAGCTTGGGGAACTTTCAGCATTACTCTGCTAGCGTGCGAGATGAGTGCAATTGTGCAGTAGTTTGAACATTCTTTGACATTGCCTTTATTTGAGATTGGAATGAAAACTGACCTTTTCCAGTCCTGTGACCACTGCTGAGTTTTCCAAATTTGGGGGCATATTGAGTGCAGCACTTGCACAGCATCATTTTTAAGGTTTTGAAATAGGTCAGGTGGAATTCTGTCACCTCTACTAGCTTTGTTCATAGTGATGCTTCCAAAGACCCATTTGACTTCATGCTCCAGGATGTCTGGCTCTAGGTGAGTGATCACACCATCATGGTTATTTGGGTCATTAAGATCTTTTTTGTATATTTCATCTGTGTATTCTTGCCACCTCTTCTTCACTTCAACTTAAAAGCTCTGCTTCTGTTAGGTCCATGCCATTTCTGTCCTTTATCGAGCACATCTTTGTATGAAATGTTCCCTTGATATCTCTAATTTTCTTGAAGAGATCTGTAGTCTTTCATTTTATTGTTTTCCTCTATTTCCTTGTATTGATCACTTAGAATGGCTTTCTTATCTCTCCTTGCTATTCTTTGGAACTCTGCATTCGGATGGATATATCTTTCCTTTTCTCCTTTGCCTTTTGCTTCTCTTCTTTTCTCAGATATTCATAAGGCCTCTTCAGACCTTTTTGGCAAAAATCATTTTGCCTTTTTTCATTTCTTCTTCTTGGGGATGGTTTTGATCACCACCTCCTGTACAATGTTATGAACCTCCATCCATAGTTCCTCAGGCACTCTATCTACCAGATCTAATTCCTTGAATCTATTTGTCACTTCCCCTGTATAATCATAAGGGATTTCATTTAGGTCATACCTGGAATGGTCTAGAGGTTTTCCCTGCTTTCTTCAGTTTAAGTCTGAATTTGGCAATAAAGAGTTCATGATCTGAGCTGCAGTCAGCTCCCGGTCTTGTTTTTGCTGACTGTACAGAGCTTTTCCCTCTTTGGCTGCAAAGTATGTAATAAGTCTGATTTTGATATTGACTGTCCATTGATGTCCATGTGTAGAGTTGTGTCTTGTGTTGTTGGAAGAGGGTGTTTGCTGTGATCAGTGCATTCTCTTGGCAAAAGTCTATTAGCCTTTGCTCTGTTTCATTTTGTATTCCAAGGCCAAACTTGCCTGTTACTCCAGGTATCTCTTGACTTCCTCCTTTTGCATTCCAGTCCCCTATAATGAAAAGGCCATCTTTTTTTGGTGTTAGTTATGGAAGATCCTGTAGTTCATCATAAAACTGTTCAATTTCAGCTTCTTTGGCATTAGTGGTTGGGGCATAGACTTGGTTTACTGTGATATTGAATGGTTTGCCTTGGAAATGAACAGAGATCATTTAGTCATTTCTGAGATTGCACCCAAGTATTGCATTTCAGACTCTCTTGTTGACTATGATGGTTACTCCATTTCTTCTAAGGGATTCCTGCCCACAGTAGTAGATATAATGGTCATCTGAGTTAAATTCACCCATTCCAGTCCTTCCTAGAATGTCGACATTCATTCTTGCCATCTCCTGTTTGACCACTTCCAATTTGCCTTGATTC
This sequence comes from Bos indicus, assembly GCF_029378745.1. Classification (NCBI taxonomy): domain Eukaryota; kingdom Metazoa; phylum Chordata; class Mammalia; order Artiodactyla; family Bovidae; genus Bos; species Bos indicus. Next base: position 109,325,598 of record NC_091767.1, on the reverse strand, counting down.
GTGGACCTAACATTCCAGGATCCTATGCAATATTGTTCTTTGCAGCATTGGACTTTACTTCCATCACCAGTCACATCCACAACTGGGTGTTGCTTTTGCTTTGGCTCCGCCTCTTCATTCTTTCAGGAGTTATTTCTCCACTCTTCTCCAGTAGCATATTGGACACCTACCAGCCCTGGAAGTTCATCTTGCAGTGTCATATCTTTTCGCCTTTTCATACTGTTCATGAGGTTCTCAAGGCAAGAACACTAAAGTGGTTTGCCATTCCCTTCACCAGTGGATCATGTTTTTTCAGTGCTCATAGTTTCATTGAGTTAGACAAGGCAGGCTGTGATTCAAGTGATCGGTCTGGTTAGTTTTCTGTAATTGTGGTTTACATTCTGTCTGCCCTCTAATGGATAAGGATAAGAGGCTTGTGGAATCTTCCTGATGGGAGGGACTGGCTGTGGGGGAGTCTGGGTCTTGCTCTGATGAGTGGGGCCATGTTCAATAAATCTTTAATCAAATTTTCTGTTGATGGGTGGGGCTGTGTTCCCTCCTTGTTGCTTGACCTGAGGCCAAACTATGGTAGGGGTAATGGTGACCTTCCAAAGGGCTTATGCCAGGACTGTTGTAATCAGTGGCCCCAACCCCATGGCAGCCCCTGTCAACCCACGTCTCTGCCGGAGACTCCTAGAGACTCCCAGGCAAGTCTGACTTAGTCTCTTGTGGGGTCACTGCTCCTTTCTCCTGGGTCCTGGTACACACAAGATTTTGTTTGTGCCCTCCAAGAGTCTGTTTCCCCAGTCCTGTGGAAGTTCATAATCAAATCCCACTGGGCTCCAATTTCCCTGGGGTTTCTCAGTCCCTTTGCTGGATTCCCAGGTTGGGAAATCTGTTGTGGGCTCTAGAACTTTCACAACAGTGTGAGAACTCCTTTGGTATAACTGTTTCCAGTTTGTGAGTTATCTGCTCTGTGGTGGGGCTTACAGGTCATGCCTCCTAGGTCTGTGGCAGCCGGAGCCCCTGTTTCCATGGCAGGCCACTGCTAACCCTTGCCTCCATAGGAGATACTCAAATAATCCAAGACAGGTCCGGCTCAGTCTCTTGCGGGGTCCCTGGGTCCTGGTGTGCACAAGGTTTTATTTGAGCCCTCTGAGTGTCTCTGATGGGTATGGGGGTTTGATTCTAAATGGGCTCTGGCCCTCCTACCATCTTACTGGGGCTTCTCCATTTTCCTTGGGCGTGGGGTATCTTGTTTTTGCTGGGATCCAACATTCTCCTGTCAATGGTTGTTCAGCAGTTAGTTATAATTTTGGAGTTCTCACAGGAGAAGATAAGCACAAGTCCTTCTTCTCTGCCATGGAAGCGATAGGAGTTTTTTTTTTTTTTTTTTTTTGGTGTGGACCATTTATAGTCTTTATTGAATTTGTGAACATTGCTTCTATTGTGTGTGTGTGTGTGTGTGTGTGTGCGTGTGTGTGTGCACCTCATATACACATGAGGCATTTGGGAGCCCAGCTCCCAGATCAGGGGTCAAACCCACACCTCCTGCATTGGAAGGCTAAGTCTTAAGCAGTGGACCACCAGGGAAGTCCCTATAGGAGATTTTCCTGAGGGAAAACCCTGACTTGCAGAGGGCACTGTGGAAGGGTCTGGGGAGTAGGGAGGAGGGGTGGGATTGGGGGATATATAGAATGGTGAAGAGAGTCTGGTTATGAGAAATGACTTCAGAGTCCCGATTTTCATGGTGATTGATATAAAGAAGGATGCAGGGCATGACAGGATTCAGTCTGAAGGTTTGCAAGGCAGACTGTGACGAGGAGTCTGTGACTATCGGAAGGAAGAAAGCTTGTCCTCTCTTAACTCTTGTTAATGATGGTGTCAAATGAGAGGAAAGGATGGTTCTACCAGAAATAAAGTTATTTATAATGTTGTTTACTTTGATAGAGGAAGAGAACATAGGAGATGATGTAGGTAGGGCTGCTTGAATACAACACCCTGGGTAGCACAGTGGTCCTCTAAGGAGAAAGGACTCCACTCCCTGTGGAACCTCGGGAGAGCCCTTCTCTTCACAATGGCTGGGGTAAGTAGTTTTTAAAGGATGTGTGGGGTTCTCTCTGCATATCCCAGTCCTGTGTTTCTCTCTTGCTTGGTGTACACGGGGTGGTCTGTTGGTGTCTTCTTAACTTGGGAGCTCCCAGAGCAGTAAGATAGAAATACCAAGGGGGATATAAATACTGCCTGGTTCCTCTGAGTTTGGCTTCACATGGGCCTCCCTCTTTCAAGAGCTGCTTCCAGCCTCAGATCCATCTCTTTTCCACGCGTGGGGTTTCTGTAGAAGCAGAGACCGGCTGCAGATGTTAGTGACGCTGATTACTGATGTCCAAGGCAACAACTGAGACAGAAGACAATTGCTTAGAAACTGGCAACGTTGTTCAAATGCTCTCAGGCCCTCTCATACTACAGGATACTTCTGGCACCGGCAGATGGGTTGATGATGTGAGGTGAAACTATTAGACTGGATTGTATGGTTATCCCATAGCTTCCAAAGGCAGTCCTCTGAACAAGAGAGGAGGGAGAGGCCAACCCCAATAGTCCTGACTGACAGATATCAATCCCGTATTCTGCCACTAAAGTCTGCAATTTACATACTTCTTCTCTTTATAAAAGCCCACAAGGTAGATACTGTTATACCCATTACACGTGCCTGATGCCTCGGAGTGTTTAAAATACTTGCTGGTTTATTACTGTCAGTAGTGGAGAACTGGAGATTAGAATCCAAGGGCTTTTATTCTGGTGTCCATATACTCAACCATCACACACAAAAATATGTATTCTAACATAAGTCAGGCCACCAATTCAGTTCAATCCCACAAGCATTTATTGAGGAAATGCTGTGCTAAAGAAAAATATGAATAAAACAAACAGTTTGGAGATCCTTCTGTAAGGGATCAGTATTCATCCTGCATAAGTAATATTTTGTATCCTTAGACCATATCTCCTCATTTCCCTCTCCCCCAGCCCCTGACAACCATGATTCTACTCTTTGCTCCTATGAATTTGTTTTAGATTCCACATATAAGTGAGATCACGAGGTATTTGTCTTTCTGTACCAGGCTTATTTCACTTAGCATAATGTTTTCCAGCTTCATACATGTTGTGGCAAATGGAGGGATTTCTTTCTTTCTTGCTGCTGCTGCTAAGTCTCTTCAGTCGTGTCTGACTCTGTGCAACCCCACAGATGGCAGCCCACCAGGCTCCTCCATCCCTGGGATTCTCCAGGCAAGAACACTGGAGTGGGTTGCCATTTCCTTCTCCAATGCATGAAAGTGAAAAGTGAAAGATAAGTCGCTCAGTCATGTCTGACTCTTAGCAACCCCATGGACTGCAGCCCACCAGGCTCCACCGTCCATGAGATTTTCCAGGCAAGAGTACTGGAGTGGGGTGCCATTTCTTTCTTAAGGCTGAATAATTTCTCTATGTCTATGGCTGTGTCTATCTCTATATCCATCTCACATTTTCTCACACCTTCATCCATTGATAGATACTTGGGCTGTTTTCATATCGTGACTACCATGAACAATTCTGTGATGAACATAAGAATTCACATTATCTCTTTGAGACACCAATTTCATTTCTTTTGGATATACACCCCAAAGTGGGATTTCTGAACCATGTGGTAGTTGTATTTTTAGGTTTTTGAGGAATTTCCATTCTGTTTTCCACGGCAATTGCACCAATTTACATTCCCACTCACAGTGCTCATGGATTCCCTTTTCTCCCCCTGCTCACATCATTTGCTATTTTGTTATCTTTTGCTTTTGTAGCCATTCCACCAGCTGTGAAATACTGTTTCATTGTGGTTTTGATTTTAATTTTCCTGATTAGTGATGCCAAGAGCAGCTTCTCATATACCTGTTGACCATTTGTATGTCCTCTTTTGAGAAAGACATAATCATGTCTTTTGTTCAGTTTTTTGTTTGTTTTTGGCTATTGAATGCATGAGTTCCACGACATCTTTATATATTTTGGGGCTTGACGCGTTGTCAGATAGCGGTCGACAACGTCTCCTCCTGTTCCATAGGATGCCTTTTTGGTTGTTTACTTTGCTGTGCAAAAGTTTTTTAGCCTGATGTCATCACACGTGTCTAGGTTTGTTGTTGTTGCTTATGCTTTTGATGTCATATGCAAAAAAATCATCGCATAATTCAAGGTCAAGAAGCATTTTCCTTATGTTTTCTTCTACTAGTTTCATGGTTTTAGGTCTTCTATTTCAGCCTTCAGTCCATTTTGATTTCGTTTTGGTATATGATACAGCAGTCTAATTTCACTCATCTAATGTGGATATTCAGTTTTCCCAGCACCATTTATTGAAGACATTATCCTTTCCCCATTGTGTGTTCTCAGCATGCTTTGTTGAAGATCGTTTGACCATAAATTTGTGGATTTGTTTCTGGGTTGTCTATCCTATTCCCGTGGTCTTTATGTCTGTTTTCATGACAGTGCCACACTCTTTTGATTACTGTAGATTCGTAACATGTATTGAAATCAGAAAGTATAATGACTCCAGCCTTTTCCTTCTTTCTCAAGATCGCCTTGGCTGTTGTGGTCCTTCATGGTTGCCAGTGAATTTTAGCCTCATGTTTTCTGTTTCTGTAAAGAATACCACAGGGATTTTTATAGAGAGTACCTCAAATCTGTGAATCACTGTGGGTAGTATGGACATTTTAACAATGTTCCAATCCATGGATGTCTTCCCATTTATATATGCATTCTATAATTTTCAGTGTATGAGTCTTTCACATTTTTGGTAAAGTTTATTCCTATGTATTTTATTTTTGTTACTGTAATATTATAAATGGGATTGTTTTAATTTCCATTTCAGATCTTTTGTCTAGAAACACCACTGATTTTGTAAGTCAATTTTGTATGTTGCAACTTTACTGAATTTTTTAATTTGCTTTGAATTTTTTGTTGTTACTATTGTTGAGTCTTCAGGGCTTCTACACATATGTTGTCATCTACAAACATTTTAAATGTGCTTTCTCCTTAACTCTTCTCATCGAGTGTTGGGAAGTGAGAATTGTGATGTTTGTTGGACAGAGGGGAAAACTGAGATTTTAAAAGTGAATCTCATGGCAGAGCTAGAGTGGTTCAGGAGTCTTGAACTTGAGCTCTGTGGTCTATCTACCTCCTTTGACATTCACAACTTGCTCAAAGGTCAAAGGTTATATATGCATATAAATAAAGATAATAAATAATATAAATATAAAAATATTTAACATGCATCATCATTATCCCCATCTCAGAGAGCAATTGAAAAGACCAAATTACTTACAAGTGAATGTGGAAACACATTATAACCTATAAAAGATTATAAGTAGGTTGTTATTTATTATTACACTTACAATTATTATTACAGTTACAAAATACAGCTACTCATCTGTGGAGGGTGCTCCTTGACCCACAGCGTGTAGGGTATCTGGGGAGCCCTGGAAGACAGAATTTTGCCTTTCTCACCCTTTCCTGCTCACTTCACAACTCTGCTTCAGCACAAATAAAAAGAAAATACTGATTAAGTGGTGTGATGTTGACTTCAGCTCTATTAAAGTCACAGAGGGATGGTGTCAAGGGAAAAGAGATCAGCCTATTAGAAGCAGGTGGGGAAATGAGATTTGCAGTTGGCTGGCTCACAGTCCTTTCACTGCATTGGACTCCTTCTCTTTCTACCCTCAGAGCTTCTCCCAGGTGCAGAAAATCCCAACAACTGCTTGGAGACATGGTATCTATATAGATTTTGAAGCTGAGCAGGGACTTTTGGAGATAGCAATGGGGAAGATATTGAAGACTGGAGGTAGAGGGTGCCTTACTGACAGGTACAAACAGTTCTGAGCCAGAGTAGTTGTCTTCACACATGGCTTATGGAGGAGGCTCTCCAAATTCAAATCCTAGTTTGTTCATTGTGACTTTTGGGAATTTAGGTAGGCTAACTGCCACTTTTCATCTCCATTTCCTAATTTTTAAAGGATTCTATTAGAATGTAATGCTGTAATGTTGATGGAAGGAAATCACATATGTAAAGTTACTAATGCTGAGCCTCGCACATAGTAAGTACTGAGTGAACGAGCTACCATTACGTTATGCAACCAGCCAGATGTGTCCCACCACGATAAAAGCAAGGAAAGCAGCCCCGTCAGTTCCCTTCATGGCGTTTCAAAACGAGATGTGTGAGTGTATTGCAAGGACTCAGAGGTTTGACATCCAATAGGCCTGAGTTCGAATCTCTAACTACCTCACTATTCTCATCAATAAAATGGAAATAATAGCTGCTTCTCTTAGAATCTGAACAAATCGAAGATCGGATCCCTCTTTCATTCCTGACATGGGATGGAGACTCAATCAGAATGAGAAGAAAAGAAGCCACATTTATTCATTGCCTACTGTGTGCCAGTTTTGAGGTCTGACTATATGTGAAATGCCTGCACACAGTAGGCACTCAGGACAAGGTATTGGTGCCCTGGGGGTGAAATTTCAGCAAGACATCCATAAAGGCTTAGATCCTACTGTGCTATCTGCCCTCCTTTTTCCAGGATCCCCAACTAAGGAGTTACAGCTATAGAACAATGAAGAGACTGGAGTCTGGGATCACACTTTGTAAATAATCCCACAAAGCCTGTTCTCCCAGGCAAAGGCTTATTGACCAAAGGGAGAGGTGAGCACATGGCTTAGGCTGCTGCTGCTGCTGCTGCTAAGGCACTTCAGTCGTGTCCCACAAAGAGGGCCCCATATGTCCACTCCATCTGCATCAGACCTGCCTCTTAGGAGCAGCAGGCTGAGCAGAGAGAGGGATGACCAGGACTTGAGAGCCACGCTGCCTCTCTGGCTGGTGTAGAAGCTGGGACTGCCAGAGAATGGTGGTCTTCTCCCAAGGGGGAAGCCTTGCCTGAGTGTGGGGCAGGATGTACAAGCAATGGGGAGAGCGTGGGGCCTGTCCTGGAGGCTCAGGAACCGCCCTCTCTAGAAAAAGCTGGCCCAGCGAGTGCCCAGGCTCTGACTCCTCCTACCCTGTGGATGTGGGTGGGGCTGTCGGAGGGGACTCTAACGTGGAGAGGGTGGTGTCCCCTCTTCCCACGCTCAGTATCATTCCTTCCCACAGGGACCCGGTAGGCTGGTATGTGGGGCATCCTTTGCCCCCTCACGGTCCTTGTGCCTGGATGTTATCTTCTTTCCTGGAATCTGAATCCACCTAGGAGTTGGAGGAGCTGCACTCAGACCTTCCACATCAGCCTCCGACTCTCTCTCTCTGTCTGATGCCACAGGCTTCTAATGCATCTGGTCTCCAGATTTTCAATCCTCTCCCATTCACTCTTCTCATAGTCACTATGGCTTCTCAGGAATACACTCTGCAGCCCAAGATCTTTACTGGCTGCAAATTCAAGGTCAAATCTCTCTACTCGGTGCTCTAGACCACTGCGTGCTGACTTCATCTAGCCTTTCCATTCAGGGAGTTGTCAATTTAATCCACTTCTCGCGTGTTCCAGGGCATTGGTTTCTCGAAGCAGACTATAAACCCTGTGAGATGGGAACTAGAACTATAGCTTATTAATCTATATAATTCCTACAACACCAAGTACAGTGCTTGAAGCATAGTAGGTGTTTACTCTATTGGAATGGAATCTCAGATTCAGATACAGCTGAATTACTGCATGGCTTTAGAAAAATTATTCAACATCTCTGCACTTTTGAAGGTGTACAGTAATTACCACAAATTTTTGCCATTATGGCAAAAATTTGTAGGTTTATTGCTATCATCACATTTCACATCAATAATTTTAAATTATTTTTATAACCAACTATGTGAAATCCTTTCCTTGAGATGAGGAAACTTAAACAGAGATGGGTTCAGTGGCCTCCCAAAGAGACATAGAAAATGCTCAGGATAGCATTAGATATCTGGTTCATTACTCTTTCCATTACACTGTGACCATCCTATGACTTCCAAGAAGAAATTAAATATCAGTTCTTCTCTGGTGACTCAGATGGTAAAGAATCCTCCTGCAATATGGGAGACCTGGGTTCAGTCCCTGAGTTGGAAAGATCCCCTGGAGAAGGGAATACTACCCACTCCAGTATTCTTGCCTGGAGAATTCAATGGACAGAGGAACTTGGCAGGCTACAGTTCATGAGGTTGCAAAGAGTCAGACATGACTGAGTGACTCACACTTTCACTTTTCTGTGCTAAATTGACTTCCCTTACCCTTTTATTTTTAAAAATGAGATTGTGTATTTCTTGAGTGTCAAGACCATATTTCATTTTTGATCCTCCTGATCTCATACAGTACCTGGGACAAGGCATACACTCAAAATGTTGTTGAAACCAAAAGAAAGAAAGAAAGCAATAAAGCAGAAAATATTTTAGGGTATGAAAAAAATCCCCCCTCCATGTTTTGAATACTTATAATATCACTTAAATTTACTATTCATTACCAGGAATGAAGGTCATTTTCCTTTATTCTTGTGGATAAATAGGCACTGCTTCCAGGTGGCACAGTAGTGAAGAATCTGCCTGCTAATGCAGAAGACACCAGAGACTGGAATTTGATCCTTGGGTCAGGAAGATCCCTTGAAGTACGAAATGGCAACCTGCTCCAGTATCCTTGCCTGGAAAATCCCATGGATAGAGGAGCCTGGCGGGCTGCAGTCCATGCGGTTGCCGAGAGTCAGATGCAGCAAAGCACACACAGGCATAAACAGGCATTAGCAATCATCTTAACCCAATTCCCCCTCAAAAAATGCAGAGCAAGTGAAATAATTATCCCTATAACAGTCCTCCATTTCTCTGACATCAGAAAAGCATTCATAGTATAGCTCAGTATGAAAGAAACATTAATTATATTCATAACTCTTGAGTATGTTTCTCAGTTACTGGAGATGAAATTAGCAGACTCCTTTATTTTAATAAAAATCATAAACTCAGAGAAGAGACTCTTTCAGCTGCCTTTCTCGGCCTTGGAAAGTCATCTTAGCCAAAGTCTTGGAAATGAGCACATCTATAAGACACTTCATTAAAATAAACGCTCCCCAAGAGCCCTGTCTGTCTGTGTCTTCTGGCGTCCCAGGTGCCTGGAATAGTGTCCGGCACACAGTCAGAGTGTAGTGATTACTTACTGGGTAAATTAAATGAGTCCAATAAGAACTTTCGAACGAGAACTGCCTATTTAAGATCAGTTCAAGTTAGGGAAACTGGCCTTTGTATGATTATCATCCTTTTTTAAAAACAAGTTAATCCCAATTCTCCTAACCATTCTGTGAAACCAGGCAGATCTGGCTGGATATTTATGGTCAATCATACCAATTAGCAAACAGATAGACTTCCCCATACAAACCATAATACCCGACTTGTGTATTCTGCAAATCCAAATGTATTCAAATTGTTCACACCGCCATGTGCAGCTTACCAGAAGACTTGATTGCCTTCTTTCGAGCAATGCTCGATGGAGTCGCATCTCAAGCTGCTTCCATGAATCACGCCAGCTTGTTCTCTTTGGGGCTCAGAACAAAGGCGTTGTCTTTAATTCTAATTGAGGGCTTCAATTTGGGGACATCTCAAACATTGCAGGTGACACATGCTGTCTCTTCCAAGGCCACATTTCGAAGGGTTTTCTAACAAGGAAGCAGCCACATTTGAATATGGTGACATTAGACCTTGTCAGACAAAAACATCGATATTGGTGCATAATTAATGCTTGGAGCTTATCCGTCATGGACAGAGCAGGCCCAGAGTGCTTTCAAAAATCAATTTGCTACCTGAATTACAAACATCATAGATACAACCTGACAGGCTGATGCTATTACAACATGGGGGTGTCTAGAGAAACATTTGAGCAAATCAAAGATGTGATCTTTCTCTCACTCCTGATATAAGAAGAGACTAAACAGGATTGACAAAAAAGAATTTACTTTTATTAAGGCTCCATAACAATTGGATGAAGTGAGGGTTGTAATACTAATATTAAAGAAGGGGGGACTTCCCTGGTGGTGGTCCAGTGGTTAAAAAATCTGCCTTGGAATGCAGAGGACATGGGTTCGATCCCTGGTCTGGGAATTAAGATCCCAGGTGCCGCGGAGCAATGAACCCTGGGCACTCCACCTATTGGAGCCCACGCAGCACAGCAAGCCCGGAAGCTGCAGCCAGAGTCCTGAGCTGAAAGATCCTGAGCACTGCAGTGATGACCTGACACAGTCACATAAATAAACAAATAAAAATATTTTTTAAAAATAAAAAAGGGAAAACTAAGTCTCCAGGAGCTTGAAGAATGTGACCAAGATCACATTGCTAGTGAAGTGACGGAGGTGAATTTTGAACACAGATAGGCTCACCACGTTCTTGTCCTACATTCTTTCCCAAGATCACACATGTTTATATTCCTGCCTCCTCTAACCTTTTGGCAAAGTTCTTTCAAAGCTGGGTTCTAGGGAATGGTAGGTACTCCTGTAGGACAATTGGAACTACATAAGTTAACCTGTAAAAAATTTACTTTATAAACTATAATTTAAAATAATGTACATGGTTCATTAAATCATCCAACAAATTTACATACAAAAATGGCTACCAAAAAGTTAACTGGTTTTGTATGTGCATGTATGTAGACTTTGAAGTAAATGGAATAAACCTACTTCCGTAGTTTGTATACATCTCTATCTATTCTCTGGATCTTTGGTGGCTCAGATGGTACAGAATCTGCCTGCAATGCGGGACGCTTCAGTCTTCTTGCCTGGAGAATTTCATGGACAGAAGAGCCTGGCAGGCTACAGTCCATGGGATCAGAAAGAGTCAGATAAGACTGAGTGACTAACACTTTCACTTTCACATCTATTCTCCATCTATCTCTGTATCTATCTGTTTACATACCTTTGAAATGTAAAGTGAAAAGTGAAAGTGAAGTCGCTCAGTCGTGTCCGACTCTTTGTGACCCCATGGACTATAGCCTATCAGGCTCCTCCATCCAAGGGGTTTTCCAGGCAAGAGTACTGGAGTGGGATGCCATTTCCTTTTCCAGGGGATCTTCCCGACCCAGGTATCGAACCTGGGTCTCCTGCATTGTAAGCAGACACTTTTACTGTCTGAGCCACCAGGGAAGTCAAACATGCCATTAATAAGAAGACAGTAACCCCATAGTAAGATTTTGTTTTAACCCCAGGACACTGATTTTTCACTCATATAAAACTCTGTAAATGAATATGCTTATCTGTGTTAAAGGTTTTCCTCTTTCATTTAGTACAACTTAAACAAAATACCAAAAAATATTAAAACACTCAGGCTGCTTTAAGATCATAACTCCTGAGTTAGTGTTTAATCAGAACAACCTCATTGTTTTTAATGATGGGTTTTAAAATAAGTGTTGTAAAAAAGGAACTTAAGAAGTGAATACATATTGCTAAGATATGCTTTCATTGGTGTTCCATATTAGGGTTTCTTGTAAAATTTCATTTTTAATAAAAGGGTTCCATTATTAAAAAGAGTTGAAAATCACTGAGATAAAGGAATTGGGGCACCCATGAGTTCTATTTCCTTTGGTCTCAAGGATTTCGATTAATTCTGTGTCTAAGAATACATATAGTGTTAACTATAATACCAGAAGTGCCTAAAGTGGATTTTGTATATTCAATTGACTCATCTTCCAAAGCTTAACTGAAAAAAGAACCTCTTGATGAGTTTTTCTTCTTTTCCTAATCACATGGTTTTCCTAATGTGTAAATGGCCCCCGGAGTGGGATTGCAACAGGAGGAAATGTGGAACAGGCTAGATACAGGACTCAACAACATTTTCTCTTTGCATGTCAGTTCAGTTCAGTCACTCAGTCCTGTCCGACTCTTTGCAACCCCATGAACTGCAGCACGCCAAGACTCCCTGTCCATCACCAACTCCCGGAGTCCACTCAAACCCATGTCCACTGAGTTGGTGATGCCATCCAACCATCTCATCCTCTGTCATCCCCTTCGCCTCCTGTCCTCAATCTTTCCCAGCATCAGGGTCTTTTCAAATGAATCAGCTCTTCTCATCAGGTGGCCAAAGTACTGGAGTTTCAGCTTCAACATCAGTCCTTCCAATGAACACCCAGGACTGATCTCCTTCAGAATGGACTGGTTGGATCTCTTTGCAGTCCAAGGGACTCTCAGGAGTCTTCTCCAACACCACAGTTCAAAAGCATCAATTCTTCAGTACTCAGCCTTCTTCACAGTCCAACTCTCACATCCGTACATGACCACTGGAAAAACCATAGTCTTGACTAGACGGACCTTTGTTGGCAAAGTAATGTCTCTGGTTTTTAATATGCTGTCTGGGTTGGTCATAGCTTTCCTTCCAAGGAGTAAGCGTCTTTTAATTTCACGGCTATTATCACCTTCTGCAGTGATTTTGGAGCCCAGAAAAACAGAGTCTGACACTGTTTCCACTGTTTCCCCATCTATTTCCCATGAAGTGATGGGACCAGATCCCATGATCTTAGTTTTCTGAATGTTGAACTTTAAGTCAACTTTTTTACTCTCCTCTTTCACTTTCATCAAGAGGCTCTTTAGATATTCTTCACTTTCTGCCATAAGGGTGGTGTCATCTGCATATCTGAGGTTATTGATATTTCTCCCAGAAATCTTGATTCCAGCTTGTGCTTATTCCAGCCCAGCGTTTCTCATGATGTACTCTGTATAGAAGTTAAATAAGCAGGGTAACAATATACAGCCTTGACTCCTTTTCCTATTTGGGACCAGTCTGTTGTTCCATGTCCAGTTCTAACAGTTGCTTCCTGACTTGCATACAGATTTGTCAAGAGGCAGGTCAGGTGGTCTGGTATTCCCATCTCTTAAAGAATTTTCAAGAGTTTGTTGTGGTCCACATGGTCAAAGGCTTTGGCATAGTCAATAAAGCAGAAGTAGATGTTTTTCTGGAACTCTCTTGCTTTTTCAATGATCCAATGAATATTGGCAATTTGATTTCTGGTTCCTGTGTCTTTTCTAAAACCAGCTTGAACATCTGGAAGTTCACAGTTCATGTATTGCTGAAGCCTGGCTTGGAGAATTTTGAGCATTACTTTATTAGTGTGTGAAATGAGTGCAATTGTGCGGTAGTTTGAGCATTCTTTGGCATTGCCTTTCTTTGGGATTGGAATGAAAACTGACCTTTTCCAGTCCTGTGGCCACTGCTGAGTTTTCCAAATTTGCTGGCATATTGAGTGCAGCACTTTCACAGCATCATCTTTCAGGATTTGAAATAGCTCCACTGGAATTCCATCATCTCCACTAGCTTTGTTTGTAGTGATGCTTTCTAAGGCCCACTTGACTTCACATTCCAGGATGTCTGGCTCTAGATGAGTGATCACACCATCATGATTATCTGGGTCATGAAGATCTTTTTTGTACAGTTCTTCTGTGTATTCTTGCCACCTCTTCTTAATATCTTTTGCTTCTGTTATGTCCATATTATTTCTGTCCTTTGTTGAGCCCATCTTTGCATGAAATATTCCCTTGGTATCTCTAATTTTCTTGAAGAGATCTCTAGTCCTTCTCATTCTGTTGTTTTCCTCTATTTCTTTGCATTGATCGCTAAGGAAGGCTTTCTTGACTCTCCTTGCTATTCTTTGGAACTCTGGATTCAGATGCTTATATCTTTCCTTTTCTCCTTTGATTTTCGCTTCTCTTCTTTCCACAGCTATTTGTAAGGCCTCCTCAGACAGCCATTTTGCTTTTTTGCATTTCTTTTTCTTGGGGATGGTCTTGATCCCTGTCTCCTGTACAGTGTGACAAACCTCTGTCCATAGTTCATCAGGTACTCTATCAGATTTAGTCCCTTAAATCTATTTCTCACTTTCACTGTATAATTGTAAGGGATTTGATTTAGGTCATACCTGAATGGTCTAGTGGTTTTCCCTACTTTCTTCAATTTCAGTCTGAATTTGACAATAAGGAGTTCATGATCTGAGCCACAATCACCTCCCAGTCTTATTTTTGCTGACTGTATAGAGCTTCTCCATCTTTGGCTGCAAAGAATATAATCAGTCTGATTTCGGTGTTGACCATCTGGTGATGTCCATGTATAGAGTGTTCTCTGGTGTTGTTGGAAGAGGGTGTTTGCTATGACCAGTGCGTTCTCTTGGCAAAACTCTATTAGCCTTTGCCCTGCTTCATTCTGTACTCCAAGGCCTAATTTGCCTGTTACCCCAGGTGTTCTTGACTTCCTACTTTTGCATTCCAGTCCTGTATAATGAAAATGATATCTTTTTTGGGTGTTAGTTCTAAAAGGTCTTGTAGGTCTTCATATAACCATTCAACTTCAGCTTCTTCAGCATTCCTGTTTGGGGCATAGACTTGGATTACTGTGATATTGAATGGTTTGCCTTGGAAACCAACAGAGATCATTCTGTCGTTTTTGAGATTGCATCGAAGTACTGCATTTCCGACTCTTTTGTTGACCATGATGGCTACTTCATTTCTTCTGAGGGATTCCTGCCCACAGTAGTAGATATAATGGTCATCTGAGTTAAATTCACCCATTCCAGTCCATTTTAGTTCGTTGATTCCTAGAATGTCAGTGTTCAGTCTTGCCATCTCCTGTTTGACAACTTCTGATTTGCTTTGATTCATGGACCTGATATTCTGGGTTCCTTGCAATATTGCT